>NW_024609857.1:1800000-2347709 GCF_016920785.2 Ixodes scapularis | reverse complement strand
CCTGTTCGTATTGTCAATCATCTTTCCCCAAGAACAATGACGGGCCGGTAGAGTGTAGTGAATGTGCATGTAAGTATCCCTTTACGAAGTGTGCAGGAGTCACTAAGACATAGGCGTAGACTATGGGGGGGGGGGGGGGGCAGAGCCTCCCCCCCCCCCCCCCCCCGGGTCCCGTGCCATGATTCTTACCGAGACGCTGTTTACGTGCCATGTAACGAGCTTCTAGTAGCGGCATGTAAACAAAATAACGCGCACGTTGCCTTTATTGACAAAATACAAGGGAAATGGAATTCCAGCGTGTTTTCGTTAGCTTCAATCTCCAGTTCTGGCGAAAAAATATCGCGCTCCCCCCCCCCCCCCCCCCCCCCCCCCCCCCGGGGAAAATAGAAAGTCTACGCCGCTGGACTAAGAAATCCTTTAGTGGGAAAAGTGAAGACTCAAAGGCGACATGGCGATGTCCTACATGCAGAGCTACCGGATCGCGCGCCAGCAATAGTGGGGAAGATCAATCGAGTTTGATGTAAGAGCCCTCCTTGAGTGATCAACTTTACTACTCCTTGAGTCCATCAACCAGAGACTGGCCGGTCTTCCCGAGCTAAAAGATAAAATGGGCAGCATGAAACAGTGCATCCAGTTTTTGTCGAAACAATTTGATGATTTCGAGAAGACAATCAAGGTCCACGATACCGAAATCAAGGAACTAAAAAGGAGGGTAACAGATCTAGAGAAGAAAGACGAACTTAGCAGGGCAGCAAATGACCAACTTCAGAAAGAGGTCAACGACCTCGAATTTCGAAGTCGGAGCCTGAATCTGGAAGTTTATGGTATCCCGGATGTCCAGGGTGAAAACCTGATTGAGACATTAAACAAAGTTGCTGAGAAACTAGAGGTTCCTCGTCTAGCAGAATCCGACGTTTCTACACAGGCTGCCCGCAAGACCAAGACCACGCCCCCGGAATAATTGTTCATTTTACAAGGCAACAAATCAAGGACACTTAATAACACTTAAAACCACCAAAATACCATGTATTGAAAACGGCCGCCGCCAAGCAGCGCGCAGGTCCCGATTGAGATAGACCGCCGGAGCTAGTGCTCGGGGAGATTCCAACGCACGGAACACCTTGGCAGGCCCTACGATGTCTCCTGCCCTGTAATCTTACACTTGAAATGGGGTGGATATGATTTTGATATGGGGTTCTCTTTCTACAATTTTCACTTCTATCAGCTGTTATCCCCCCTCCCCCTCCCCCCCCCCCCCCTCCCAATCTAACGATGACCATTCGGCCTTTGGCTGTGACTCCCACGTTAGTATTTCCTCATTCGCAAGTCTTCTCTCTCTCTCTCTCTCTCTCTCTCTCTCTAAATTTTGAAATAAATCACCGAACAAATGAAAAGAAAAAAAACGCTCTTTCTCCTGTTTTTCTTGCCGCTCTGTCCGGCTCTGTCTACCTTCTGAGCCACTCTTGTCGGCAACTGCTTTCTTTCGAGAAGATATAAAATTCTATGCCTTTTTGCCTGGTGCTGTCATCATAGCGCCATGGCACACAATAGGTGAAGCTACCTGTTAAAAACCGCGCGAAAATGCCCGATTCGAAGTCTCGTGCTAACCCGAAAATTTCCAAACGCCGGGCCTACAACGCGGACTGACGCGACCAAAAAACTAGGGAGAACTAAGGTATCAGAATGCACCGCGGTAGCGGTGGCGTCGCGCAACTACTGGAGATATCGATCGATTGTCCTGTCCTCCTGTTCCCCACTCTCCAAGGCAGGCACGTAGCCAGGATTTGGTTTCGGGGAGGGGGGGGGGGGGGGGGGCGCCCATGACAAAATGCGGTATGAGGGGTAGGGGGGAGAGGAGGCCCCAGCAAAATGGACGATTTTGGGTGGGGGAGGGGGGGGCGGGCCCAAGTTTGGGCCCCATGCCCCCCCCCCCCCCCCCCCTTCTGGCTACGTGCCTGCTCCAGGGTTAAAAAATGTCAGACAGTTTGTTCGTCTACTAACAAAACAGGCGACTTTCATTCAAGAATTTGGAGAAATTGCGAAGAAAGCCCATTGATGAAAATGCGGAGGATTGAACGACAGCGAACAGGCTGATATGAACAGCGTTTTTTTCTTTATTACTCTGAGCAAAAAGAAAGAAAAGAAAACAGAGACATTGGTTGCTACTGCAGCGACGCCGACTACTCCTTTGAGAATAACTCTCATTCCCCTTGAGAGTTCACAGTTGTCACCTAAACCGAGCACTGTGCAGAACAACCTGCAATACACTCCAAAATATAAAAGTCCAATATTTCATGCTAGTCTGATACAATTATTCATGTACTTAAACGCGAGTACACTTACTACAGGGCAATATACTAAAGGGATCAGAATAAACGTTACATTACGCAAACACTTTTAACAATTAAGCCTAATTTTTGCACGATTTTGTACAATCAAAGCAGTATAAGAACGCATACAATGCCTATTGATCACAGAATGGTGTTACAACATTTGTGCCGTGCCTGTGTTGTTAAATTTTATAAGGATCTATTACTCTCAATAACTGATCGCTATTCTATAGTTTACAAGCTAAAATCGCGTAAAACAAATGAAGCCTTGTTTTGCAGAACAGGAGTTGGCCAAGATCTTAGCATGTTCTCTACACGACCATTGTGGCAGTCTTCAAGTGCTGTTAGCCGTTAATGGAGTTCTTCGGGACACTTTTCGAATCTCGAGCAATCTAGTTAGCGATGAGTTTCATGTTTGGCTGACGGTCCACATGCACATTTTGGAGAATCCGCACAACTTATACGCCTTAATCGTCCTGGCAATATAAGCGACATTGAGGCAAAGCCTGTGCGTAGTGTTTCTGTGCGGCATGTCAGAGAAATCGGTACGCGTAACTTTATCCTAGTGTCGACTTTGTAGAGAATGCACAGTTTAGAATGTCTGTCAAACCATGTAAATAGAACTACAGATTTCACGTACTACCACCCTTATTTATTATTCCCAGAATGTCTTCGCAGGGTAGGGCCGCCGAAGGGGGTGGGGGGCACATGTGCATATTGCCTGCTTGATTGCCCGTGAGTCCACAATGCCCTGAAAGTTTAAACCCACTGGATGGTGCAATGTCGTGGCCTGCGCCGGCGTTGTTGACGGCGTTTCAATCAGGACTTTGCAGATGTATCCGCGTTGTTGCTTTTACAGTCCATTGATTATATTTTGCATAGATGTGAAAGCCACTTGAAAGTCTCTGCAGATGACCCGTTTCTTTATGGTGCTTGCCTGTCGAATGAATTGTAATGCTGACACCATACCATGGAGCTCAGCTGCTGTAAACGGAGAATGATTGATGTGATAATAAAAAAAAAAAAAGATTTGTGTCTGAAGGTGCTCTAACAAATAAAGAAGGTGATCTTTGACCACCGCTAGATTCATCCGTGTACACTCGAGTGAAACTGGGGTACTGAGTGAACACGAGGAAAAGAGCCAGTTGTGCCGCCACCACGCCGCTCACTAAGCCTGCCACCAAGACATCTCTTCTCACTCTCTTTCCCCTCTCTTCTTTCTATTTTTCGTCAACACTAACAACAGCAACCACCTTAATACTTGTATTATGGGAATCGAGGGTTTAGCCCAGAGACTTGCGCAAGTGTTCATGGTCCCCGAAAGATTCGGGAAACTGTCGGACTTTCTCCGGTCCGACTGGACACAGGCTCAGAAATACTCGTCGTATAATCCATCTCCAAGTCCGCTCTCGAGGAGGACGCCCGAGCACATGAGTACGCGCTCTTCGGGCAGGGAATCAGAGGCGGATGACTAATGAAGCCGCGCACGTCCGCGCCGCGGCCTTGGCCAGCGCGCGGTGCTCGGCCGAAGCCGTCGCAGATGTAGGGAACTCCGCCGGGATCGCTGGGAACGAGACCACTTATCAGATTCACGCCAAGGAAAGTGCGGGGTCGTAAATATTAACGGAAACGCGGCGCAGCGATCTGCCGCGACGACTTTGCCGCGATTAAGGCGGCATCGAGACGGTCCCAGCGACGTCCGAAAAAGGATCCTGGCGACCTTGACGCAGTCTCTCCGAGCCATCGCCTTGGAATAATTGGAACTGCGCTTTTCATAAGAAACCATTCGCTCGGGGGAGCTCTGCCCGTAAAATAACAATACAAAAAGCGGGACGGCAGCGCGGCTCGTATTAAAATCAGCGCTGACGACTCGACGCCCGCGGCACCGCATTGGTAGTGCGCCGGCGTCGCGGCCGTCGACTGCCCCCGGGGACTGCCGTTAAGGAGGCCAGCGGGAGATACCGGCGAAGAGCGCGTCCACGCTCACCGTCGCCGGACACCGGAGTTCTTCCGAGTGAAGGGAGGCTCTCGCGGACGGCGGCTCGGATGGACGCGGAAGAGAGCGAGGTCGAAGAACTAAAAAGGGGCGCGAGCGGTGTGGGGCTGACTCCACAGAAGAGGCCACATAGCTGGGCGCATAAACAAGAGTAGTCGTCCATTCGCATGCAGGATCCGTTACAACGTTGCCACGACGCGTTTACGAGCGCCAGCTTCCCGATAGGCAGCTGCTGTGGGCAGGTAGAAGAGTGCTGCTTTGCGCAATGACCATCTGGCGCGTCCCGTCGAACGTAGGCAGAACGCTGCTTGGGTACCGTTGAGAGTGTCCTTGCACCAATGCCTTGTTTCCAGACAAACGCGGAAGGTGCATTCATTGTCATTCGTGCAAACGCTCTGACACCAAGCACCTCGGCGAGCTGGGAGCGTCCCTAAATGAGTCACACTCAGACGGCAGGGAAATGTCGGGAGCCAAGTTCATGAATCTGAACAGTATTCGTATCAAGGGCTGTCCATAAACAGTACACATCAGACGGCGTACCGCGACACAGCATCGTAAAGTTCCCAGATAAGAGCTTCGTACAAGTAGCGACATTCTTTCAAGCGCCGACTGCGTGACGGTGCAGGTTTTAGGAAGTGAATGGCGGTGCACAGAAGAAAACTGAACTGCATGACGCCATTTTGTCCGAGAGGAATGTGCTTTGTCATTTGTATTGGTTGTCGTTAGTTGTAAAAGAAGTATATCGAGGGACCTTACAGCGTCGAAATATGCCATGAAAGTTGGTGTGCGCGCGCTGGTTTTCAGTTTCGACAGAAACCACGAAAACAACGCGGCTTTCCTCCTCTCCTGCTCGCTGTCGTCTCTTTCAGTTTCTCGTTTTCTGGATTTTGGGAGCCAATAACCACAGCGAAGCCTGGACGACAGCCAGCAGAGCGTGTGAGCGGCTGTCAGGACCTTCGTGATGAGCACGCTTTAAAGGGGCAGTGCAACGATTTTAAGGTTTGAAGAATTTACCGTGTGTATTTTTTATATTGCTTGTCGTTTCACAAATAAACGGAAACATGTATTCGCTAATTCAGATTACTCCGGTGGTTTACAGACAAGATTTATACAACGCATTTACAGTTTAGACTAGTGAGGTCCCTGGAAGGTCGATGTGGTACCGACCAACGGTTCCAACAAGGCTCCGCACGAGCTGGTCACCTCTTTCTTCTTCTCTTCTTAGCAGATGATCCTTGGTCTCGTTTCTCGTGAGGTGTGCTGGTCACCTCTTTCTTCTTCTCTTCTTAGCAGATGATCCTTGGTCTCGTTTCTCGTGAGGTGTATAGTCGGGCGCGAGGGGGATCGGTGGCCGAGTGGGCTAAAGCGCACACCCAGCTCGACGCGCGTGGAGCGAAAGCTCGCGCTGCAGAACCCAGGCATCCTGGGTTCGAGCCCCACCCCTGCCCGTTTCGATCTGGATGAGCATCGTACCGGCGTGCGGTCGTGTATCACTACTGCGTGGTGCACGTTAAAGACCCCAGGCTAGCGGTTGTACCGCACTGGCTAAATTGCTCATCTACAGTGGGTAACAATGTCGCCATGTTGTGGCAGACTAAACTCCTGCTGTATAAACAACTAACGACTAATTTGTTTGTTTTAGTCGGGCGCGTATCCAGATTTAGCGGGAAATGTTGTCAATATTTAATAACATGCATACTTCCCCCGAGATACAGCGAGTTTGCTGCGTAATCGCAAAGGAAAAAAAAAAAAAAAAAACGAATTATTTGCGATCTGTAGCCAGCCGCGTATGGCGCTTACAGGAACTGCCGTGTGACGTACTCTGGGGGATGTCGTTTGGAAGCGAGCGATCTGTAGAATTTTGTGCTCAATTTAAGATTTTTTTTTTATCTTGTCGTTTGAACATAGAGCAATGGGTGAAAAGTCTAGTATTATACCTAAAATGTATTAAATTGATTGAACGTCATCTACCGGGAGTTAACAAAACCAATCCTCCCGCGCAGTCACCCTCCCCGTCGTTCCCGGGTTTGTTTGTGCTGCAACTCAGACGGCATCTTGTTTGCGCGTGCGTGGGAGCGCACTAACGGTCATGAAAAGAAGGATCGTTAGCGAACGCGCGAGCCATGATCGAACTGTATGTCTATGCTGGAACGCCAACTACATGATGTAGAAAACCGCATCGGGCACTGATTGGCTTTTCTCTCGGGTCACGTGACATGACGTTGAAATGTAGTTTTTCCCTATCCAGTTCGAGCTATGCTCGTAAAATGATGCAGTTAGCGGTGACGTCAAAATGTCGTCACGATGCATTTTGACGATGCAGTTAACTGAGGGGTCGAGGCGAAGCCAGAGATCAATCTGCATCGTAAAAGATGGCGACCCTAACATATGCATCTCTACTGTTGGGTTCGCCAGCGGATCGAGTTTTTAAAGATCACCGGGATGCTTTCGAGACGAGTGATGCGAGGTTTGTGGGCGAATACCGGCTGACCAAAGGGGTGGCTCGCTGGCTGTGCAACAGCTTCGCGGAAAGCTCCAGCGTTGTTGTGAAGGGCCCCGTGTGCTGACGGTCGAACAACAAGTCCTCGCAGCTCTACGCTTTTACGCCGCTGGCGGCTTCCAGGGAACCGTCGGGAGCGACGAAAACATTGGTGTTTTCCAGTACTCTGTGAGTCACGTACTTGGTGATGTCACCAACGCTATCATTGATTGCCTCGGCTCGAAGTGGCTGTGTTTCCAACAAACTCAAGCAGAGAAGGCGCTCACAAAAAGGAAGTCCTCCGAGCGATGCAAGTTCAGCGGCGTGATCGATAAATATTCTAAATATTCTTACATGAATTAATACGATTGTGTTTTCATTTGAGTGCACCCCATATAAGCGATTTGGCTGAGCGAAAAGTCAAGCAAGCAACGGTAACAGGCTTAAGTTGAGCTAGTTCTTTCATGCTTTAGGTAGAAAGAAAGTGAAATATGCTTTATTTTAAACCAACTATTTCAAGTAAGGCCAGCTGAACTAGAATAAACATACACATAAAGAAAAGAACATGCACGCCGTGGAACAAACAACTGATTTTCTTCTTCCCCCTCATCTACTACGAGCCCAACTTGAGGGAAATATTCTCTTTTCTTCTTTTTTGCTTCCTACTTCACCGAAAATTTAGCCCCCGAAGGAACATTTTGTTCTTTCTCGTGCAGCACGAGAGAAGTTGCACTAACGCAGTCAAACATAGTCAAAAAGTAAAATTTGTCGTTAGTTGTTTATACAGCAGGAGGTTAGTCTGCCTGAACATGGCGACATTGTTACCACCTGTAGATAAGCAATTTAGCCAGTGCAGTACGACTGCTAGTCCGGGGTCTTTAACGTGCATCACGCAGTGCATGACCGCACGCCGGTACGATGCTCATCCAGCAGATCGAAACGAGCAGGAGCGGGGATTGAACCCAGGATCCCTGGGTTCTGCAGCGCGAGCTTTCGCTCCACGTGCTCCGAGCTGGTGTGCGGTAGCCTCCGAAATTCCCTGTAGGGAAAAAAAGAACGATGTAGTTTCAACTCAATCGCCACTGTTCGGCGACGTCACCGGACACGTCACGGTGCAGTTCTCTTCCGATGTAGTTTCTTGGTGATGGAGATTAGGCTCCTCCCACCGGCGACGTCACGATGCAGTTTCTCCACCGCTTTTTCCAGCATAGACAGACTGTGCTGGGGTCTCTTCTGTTCCTAATATTTAAAATTATATTTCTGTTGGATTTGGATCAAGCATTCGCCTCTACGCAGATGACTATGTCATATACAGTGATATTAGGGCTGAATCGGACTGCCCGGCTTTGCGAGAGGACATTGATAGAATTTCACGGTGGTGCGAAAAGTGGTCAATGAAGCTTCGTATTCATAACTGCTCCCAGAAGACGTTCACTTTGAAATGCCGGCCAGTATCTTTTCTGTACTCGATCGGTGGTGTCGTACTGAAAAAGGAGGAAATAGTAAAGTATCTAGCTGTTCAATTTGCTCATAGCCTGTCATGGAGTGCACACATTGACTTCATCACGGCAAAAGCCAACCGCATGTCAAACTTTTTGGAACAAAATTTCAGGGACTTTCCTCAAACTGCGAAATCAACTCTGTTTAAGACTAACGTTAGGCCGATACAGGAGTACGCCAGTGTTCTGTGGGACCCAAAAGAGAGTTACTTGGGGAAAAAAATAGAGCAAGTACAGAGCAGGGTTGCAAGATTTGTCAAAAGAAACTACAATTATAGAGGAAGTGCTATGGTTGTTAAAAAGCAATTAGAATGGGAGCCACTTTCCTCCAGAAGAAGATCCTCACTTATAGTTTCTTCATGCAATTTACCAAGGTCAAACTGGGATTAATAAGCAAAGATTATTCAACCACCTAACTTTGTGTCTAGTAGATTAGACCACTCAGGAAATATGAGGTAATCAACCATCTAAACGATTTTAGCGCACTCTTTCTGAAATAATCATTTTTTCCAAATACTATTAAAGAGTAAAATGACCTACCAAATGACACCGTTTCTATCTTGTCAAACTCACTTTTCTTTGACAGACTGTCACGTGACAGCTCGGCAGACTGGCGACTAGGAACATGTTTTAATCCTTGCGATGAGAACTTGAGTGATTACTTGGCGATGATACTGCTGTATGTCTAATTGTTCCTACTTTGATTATTTGATTACTCCTTGAACGCAAGTTGATAAAACTACATCTGTGTTTTTTTTTACTCATGTGTCACGCGGCAAGCGAGAGTTATTGTTTTTGCTGTTAGCGCATATTTTCCTCAGCGGATGTTATTATGCGGCTTTTATCATATTCCGGGCTTGCTTTTGTTTATGGGTCTGTTTTCCTGTGTACTTTCGTTTAATTGTTTTTCTTAGTACATATGCGCGAGTGTATTTCTACCTTCACGACCATGTTACCCCCCCCCCCCCCCCCCCCCCCCTCTGCAATAATGCCTTCGGGCGCTGCCGGGTAACCCGAAATAAATAAAAATATGAATAAACTGCTTGGTCTATTCAACGGTCTGCGGATGTCCCATTTTGTGCCAAGAGTACAAAAGTCAAAGTCAAATTGAACGTTTAGTGATTTATACAACGTAAGGTCGGTCTGCCAGGATGAGGCGACACTGGTTTACACTGTAGATAAGCAATTTTGCCAGTGCTACTAGTACAACCGCCATCCTGGGGTCCTTAATGTGCACCACGCGGTAGTGATACACGACCGCACGCCGGTACGATGTTCATACAGATCGAAACGGGCAGGGGTGGGGCTCGAACCCAGGGTTCCTGGGGTCTGCAGCGTGAGCTTTGCCTGGCTCACGCGCAAGCCAGGCAAACGAAAACGCCGGTTTCCGGCGCTTTTTGTTCCAGCTGACCACCCGAATTCACTATGAGAAAAATGTTGCACAAAACAGGCGCCACACAAGAGCCAATGGAGATGTCCCTCTTTTGTACGAAGAAATCCCCTTCAATAGAAACAAATATATGCTTTAAATGAGCTGTGCAACAATTTCAGTGCTTTGCTGCAATAATTTGGGAGTTGGGGTCTCGACCTTTCTGAAGTAAAGAACAAAAAACCGCTTTTGCGTGCATGTCCTAGTTTTTATTTTAAAAATGGACAAAGATTGATGTTTCTGGCATCTCTCAACTCCTTCACCATCTTCCGAGTCGCGTGCGCTGTGACGTCAATGGGGGTCGCGCGGGGTTCCGGTGAAGCTCTCTCTCTAGAGCCATCAGTGAGCAGCGAGAACTCATCCGCTCGCGACCGCGTGACCACGTGCTGGCGCAGCACGAACAATATGGTGAAAGGAGGAAAGTCTCATCCGGGTTCGGCCATCTCCGTCCGGCTCTGTCCCCGTCCCCCTCCGGCTTCTGGAAGCTGTTCGCGGTAGCAGATAGAGCTGCTGACGGTTTTGTGGACCTACGATAGATGGCACCACTAAAGCTCCGTATAATAAAAGTTTTGTCGATGATACTAGGTTTTGACGCATTAATATTTATGATGGAACGACAAGATTTGTAGAAAAGTTACCTTTTATCGAGCAGGTATTCGCACAACTTGCTATCTTTCTACAAGACCCCATTGACGTCATGCCGCGTGGTTCTCATGGCCGCCGCTCGCGGCGACAGGTCGGGGAATATTCTAATTTTTGGCTCGCGATTACGCGGCAGAATCGAAACATTTCGAAAGAAGGAGGTGTGTTTTCTGTTCTATGTGACAAGATAGACAATGTCACAAGTAGAAGATGCCAATTCTTTCAACGTTAAAACCGTTGCACAGCTCCTTTAAGTAAAAAGTCAGAATCTCCAGAAAGCGTTTGGCGCTAATACCGAAGGAGCTCTGGAACGGAATCTGTTAAATGTACTCTCTGACAGACCAAAAACCCGGGTTCGTGAGGTACCGACTAAAAAAAGTATTCAACGTCGACACAAAATTCACTAAGCATTCCCTGCACTCCCTCTTTTAAAAAAAAGACGATTATGCATTCGGAGTTTTGCACGATGAACGGATCGGGCAACTAAAGAGCCACCAAATGCTTACGCAGGAAGCTAACCACATGAAACTGACATGAATTCCTATCGGTAACAATAATCCTTAAGGTCCCCTGTCGGCCCCTGTCTTCCTACTTCATTGTTCTTGTTTTTTTTGTTTTTTTTAGTGTGTTTTTTTTTTTTTGGGCGTTTAATAACTTTTTTATACTTCCTCGCCGCATAGGGGGCTGGATGGCGAACAGATGCCTTCCGTGCCTGGGGCAAGAGGAGCCACCGGAAGTTCGATGCTTGTCCCGGAAGTCGAAGTGGGGTGTTTGCTGGGTTTCCTAGAGCGTTCAGTCGGTATTTTGGCCCATGCTTTCTTGTGTCTTTGAGTGTTTTTATAATAATACCGCTTTGAATTAAACTCTGAGAACAAGGCATTTGAACGTGGGACATATACACACTTGATCAACCAAAATCTCAGAATTTTTACACTGAATGGCTTCCCTGGAGACTTCTCGGGTCCGTATGTGCTATCATTGAGCAACAAGCAGGTCTATTTGCGGTGACTTCATACCTGTTTGCTCAACGCGCCATCCAGCCCCCTTGTAGAGATCAGTGCTCAGCCCTTGAATGTTTGTCGATTTCTAAAGCGAGCAAAGCCCGCGCCGTACGGACAAGAACTAAAAAAGGCACCATGGTCAGAAGCTCTTTTATTTCTACCACCCTGAGTCGTGCATTATTTGAAGATACTCATTACAAGCTCAATAGTATCAGCAAATAGGATATTCACAAAATGTGTTTGGATAGTTCCAACTAAAGCCACTAGATGAGCCACGTTTAGAGTATCTGCATTCGGTTCCCCGATGTTGTTCTGGACACCACCACGTTCGTGCTTGCGCAGAGCAGACGCAACTGCCGATCAGCATGATTCAAAACGTCAGGCCAGGTCAGACGACGTTTATTAAGAATGGTATTCAACTGGCGGTTTGCACTATATATATGGTAGGGTCAGAGGGTACAGGGTTATCGGAATGATGGGAGCGCGTAGGGTTGTAATTGTGGCAGCTACAAGTCTCTGCCGAGGTTGGCCGTCTTCAGAAAGTCGACCAGCGATTGGATGACGAGGCTGCGCCGTTCGGAGTCTCCTGCGGGGTTTACCCATTCGTCGAGTGTTGAAGGTTGTCTTGACGGTTGAGTGCTCCCAGGGCGTCATTTCGCTCTTGGTCGAGCTTTGAACATTCCCAGACCAAGTGTCGAGTGCCTGCCCTGAGATTCTCAAGGCAGTACTTGCACTTGTCTAGTTCTGGTACAAAGTACGTATTCTTCTTCTTTTTAGCGTCCACCTTTTTCTTCGTTATTGATGAGGTGATTGCAGCTCCTGCGTGGAGTCTTCTTAGCAGGACGGATTTGTGTCTTCGGAATCCCTCGAGATTGTGTTTGTCGACATTTTTTTTTTTTCAGAGCGATCCTGGCTGCCTTAATTTCCCAAAAAGGGTCGTAAAAATGATTCAGGTTCGCTTTTCGGAGAGTCCATTGGTTGTGATGTTTGTGGTTGATTTTGATGGGTTCGAGAGTGCGCGGGGGCTTCGGAGTGGCACTGAAGGCAGCGGAGGAAGGAACGAGTTAACTCTCCTGCTGCCTCATTGACCTTCTCGTTGCCCTCGATCCCCTCGTGACCCTGAATCCAACGTTCCAAGGTTTGGATGTCGCGAATTCTTGGATTGATCCGTAGTAGTAATATTTCGAATCGTCTTGCACATTTCTTTATGCATCTTCAATGAATGGATGGCGTCTTGGGAGTCTGTCAACATGATGGTGCTCGTGCCGCATTGAGCTTCTTGTCCTAGTGCATTTGAGGCCTCTTCAATGGCCATGCTTCTTCAAAGTGCCCTGACGAGGTTTCTGGGATCACCTAATTAATATGAATTATTCTGCTGGCTTTAAGCATCTAAAACACCTAAATGGGGACGATATGCGGTCGATTCCTCTATTGAAAAAACAATAAAATATTGTATTGATGGGAGGAGCATGGGAGGAGCATGTTCCGAAACCATGGCCACTGTCAGTCAATAGCAAGCGAAGGATCCATGTGTCTTCGACTGATGGAACCGCGGAGTGACATCTTGAATTCGCGCGGCTCGTTGCCCATACACCCCGGACTACGATTCAACCCAGCGAGCGCGCGCTCGAGCACTCGAGAGCTGACGACCGGACAATAAAGGCCGGTTCACACATGCAGCGAAGCGCTAAGTTAGCGCTACGTGAGCGCTCGGAGGAGCGCTCATGTGGCGCTTCCAAGCGCGTGATGTAGCGCTCGGTTAGCGCTTCAGTAGCGCTCTGTTAGCGCTGTGTTAGCGAGAAGTGCTTTGTTAGCGCTGTCATGCTCCTTGTGCCGTGCTTGTTGCTGCGGAACAGCGCGTGCACGGCGATTCTTTTGTTGTTGTTTTTCCTTTGGCATTGAAAGAAGAGGAAGTAAAACAGCCACTCTCCAAGCAAAGGGTCGGGCAGGCGATCCAGAGTCATGGACTCTGAGCGACTAATTGATTGGGTACGACCTCATTGCTTTCTATTCGATATGCGTGATCCTGGTTTCAAAGACACGCATGTTAAAAATAATCACCTTCCAAAGAGCTCTGTGTCTCGGTCCCTCAGCCTAGGAATAAAGTTCGCCGTGTACCCGTCGGTATCTCGGTGGCGAAAGATTTCGCGCACCTAGAAGGCTCTTCTGGGCGTTAAGCCGTCCACACACATATGCACTAATCGCGTATCTAAGATCACTTGTGGCATTTCTATTTCAGCATCGCACATGTCCGCCATTGTGCTGCTGATGCACAACCAACCACAGGAACCGGAACCGCAGTTCACGCGCTAATCTGGAGCACCGCGGTACAAGAAGCGCTACTGAAGCGCTAACAAGGAGCTACTGGAGCACTAACAAGGCGCTACTGGAGCGCTAACAAGGCGCTACAGAAGCGCTAATCGCGCGCTATATCAGAACTAAGTCACGCGCTAGGAAGCGCCACCTGAGCGCTCCTTGGAGCGCTCACGTAACGCTAACTTAGCACTCCGCTGTATGTGTAAACAAGCCTTAACTCCCGCGAAAAAAAAAAAAAAATACAGTGCGCTGTTTTTGACACGATTATTGCTGTATTATGTTCTCTCTCGGTGAAACTTAACATTTTTCTCTACTCTTATTTGCTTTTATCATCTACAAAAGCATACGCATTTCGTAATACCAGCGTTTGCAATCTCAACGAAATGTCGCGTTTTCATTGGTCACATGCCGTCCTGGCTGCCGGAACAATGATCCTCCCATCGCGGGAGTTGACCTCGGTGTGTTCGATCTTTGATTGCTTTTTTAATAGGGAAATCGGCCGCGCGTCGTTATGATTAATGGATCCCTACACTCTCTCACTCTCTCTAAAAAAGCAGGGTTATATTTTTGCACCTTTTGTCCCATATACGACACCCCAAAACGTCATTGCGATGTACAGCGCGCTGACGTCGAACAGACGGCCTCGACTTTTACGAGGTGATCGAGAACGGTGAGATATGCCTCATGAAATAGCTAGATAACGTATCAAAGACTACAGAAAAGAAACACGGAGGTTTCGCAGTAATACCAAGAAAACCCCGATTTTTTTTTTGTAGTTCATAACACGTACATTAGCTATTTCAGTACCACTCGGCTATCAAGCCGTCTGTTTAAAGTTGGGGCCGTTTGTTCGACTATTGGGCGCTGTACGTCGAACTGAAGTTTTGGGGTGTCGTATACGGGACAAGGGTTGTAACAATACACGCTTTTCTTCTGAGAGTGTAGGATGCTTAGAGCCCCAGA
Source organism: Ixodes scapularis (assembly GCF_016920785.2). Taxonomy (NCBI): domain Eukaryota; kingdom Metazoa; phylum Arthropoda; class Arachnida; order Ixodida; family Ixodidae; genus Ixodes; species Ixodes scapularis. The sequence goes on along the minus strand of NW_024609857.1, from coordinate 2,333,054 downwards.
GTGAGTTATAGCCATATTTAGGCGATCTCAGAAACTTCCTCAGGTCACCTTTAAGCCTCTGTCTAAGAACGCAAGCGGAAGTTTTCCGCCCGGCGAGAAAAACGAACGAAAGCGGACCGGAGTGCGGTCCGCTTTAAAGAGGGCACAGAGTGCTTTCTGGATCGTACACTTCGTGCAAATGAATACAAAAATAACTGGCAGGGGGGCAATCAAGCACGTCACGGTAGCCGTTTGATTTCAACACACTCAGCATGAAATATCTAACTTAAAGCACACGTCTTTGTTTACACTGATGCATCAACAACATAAAATCGTCGTCCCTTGCCTCTGGTATTACCCAATATACTATACTTAAGACAGCGCACCTCACTCATTGAACAGCATCTACAACAACATGACCCCACGGTATTTAATTAGCAATGAGCTATATTTCAAAGACAAAGAATAAACAAGAATGGAAAATGGTATCCAATTCTGTTACAGCTATTAAAAGCTTAATAATTTTTTTGGAAAATATTGCAGCAGTATTGCTATTCAGTTAAAGGTAAGAGACATATAGGGTATCCAGTAATTTTACGATGGACTCTGGGTCACAGCGGGATAAGCAGAAATGAACAAGTTGACAAGGCAGCTGAAACAGGACAGATGCTGCGAATCACAAAGATTCCATTAACCAAAAATGACATAAAATGTTCCATAAAAGCAGTAATAAAAACTATGACTACGTGAATCTCATCAAAGGCACATCAAGATGTGGCAAGTTATATCTAGATGATCCGGAGTTGGCGACGCGTCTGCCAGATAACCTACCGAGGAAGATACAAAACCTTGTACCTAAGGCTGTGACTTGAAGCAGCTTACACTGGCAACCACAATTTCGTTTCTTGGCCGGACTGATAATCCAAATTTCAATCTATCAAGTTCAAAAAAGACTGAACATTTGTTATGCGTACGCATTAAGCAGAAGTCTCAAGGGGGAAATCTCTCCAAGCTTATATATATATATATATATATATATATATATATATATATATATATATCTTCTTTTACAAAAAAACTTAATCTGCTGGGAAAAAATACAGATTCTGCTTTGTCATGTTTGGACATCTCTTCAGCTCTTGGCGTCGTGATGGACAAGTATTCAGGACTTGACACGCAGCGTCAGGTCCCTAAGCCCGACCTGCTGCTTTCGCTGCACGAGCCACTGCGCAGGATCAGAATCTTAAGTTATCCCTTTGCGAGAAAACCCTTTTGTACGCGATTTCTCAAACTAAAAATGGTAACTGAAAATAAATAAAGTAAAAAAATCGGTTATTTGAGAGAACTGGTTATCGTAATCTTTTTTTTTTTTTATTTCGAAAGGTATCAAAAGTTACAATTTGTAAAGTTTGCAACTTAAAAACCAATCCAAAGTCGGAATTAAAAACAAAACAAAAATGTTAATGTTTGTGGAAGTTCAGGTTTGAAGATTACGAATTCATTTAAAAATGAAGTTAAAATTCGAACATTCCGGATTTCTTTGAGATGACAGTTAAAACATTTGTTTGCGTTGAAATTGTTCGAACGAGTTTTGAAGTCGTCAAATATTTTGGAAGGATATACAGTTCCACAATTTGACATAAAGTGTTCACAAATTCTTTCATGTTGTAAACGATGTTTCCCCCTTCCTTTTCAGTACTGTACGGTACTTAGAGTACTTCTCATTAGTTATTGTTTTGTACCTTAGCCTTTGGGGTGTACTCTATTTTTCGAAGTACTGTTGGTTCGAACTTCGTCTATCTATTGTTCAAAAGTAGCAGTTCGTCGCATGTTTGAGCATCGGGTGCTCAAAACTTAAAAAATCGTCAAATTTACCAGAATAAAAATTATGAAAGCTCGAAAATCACCGTATTCGATAGCGGGCCAAATTCGAAAGTTGTAAATATTTCAACTTTTTAGAATAAACAACTTCCGAAGTTCAAAAATCGTCGAAATTTTCAACAGTCTAAACATGAAAGGTCACGAACATTTCGAACCCCTCCGCTCGATCTTCGGACCTCGGGTTCGGAAAGAATTCGCGGCATCTTTAGATTGCACTAACGCCGTAGTCTCCTCCTATTTCCCCGTGTTCTCTGGCGTACCCTAGATAAGTGCTCTGAGACCAGGGGGCAGAATAAACATAAAAAGTATTTAAATAGCGATTTCAAATAAGATTTAAATCGAAGCTCTCCCGCGAAAACTAATCTCCAAAATATATTTTATTTACCGTTCTTCTATCATTTCATGATTTCTGTGTGCATTTGTTTCGTATCTAAATCAGAATGATCAAGCATTGAAGATTCATATCATGCTAAACAGAAGCAAGGAGCAGTGCTCTTGTGAACAAATTGGAGCGTTTAGATTTCTTTCAACCTCACACTCTGTTTGCCCAGTTACGTAACATCCAATTACAAACAAATCAAAACACGAAATAGAAAAGCAAATAAAACTCTAACTAGCTTACAGCCAAGCTGTTTTTGTGTGGTGTTGCTTGGTTTACATCCATAAAAGTTGCAAATTAAACCGCACTTTAAGCTACAGCAGAGAGTTTTCGTAGAACGTTCGGATACCTCCTATACCTCCAATAGGGAGTCTTAGGGAACCGTGTATGCACATCAGATACGGCACCATGGGCCCTCCGCTACAAACTGCGCATGTGCTACCGCAGAACACTCGCGCATGCGCAGTTCGTGCCGGAGGGCCCATCGTACCGTATCTGACGTGCAAAGACTGTTCCCTAAAACTCCCTAATAACGATACCCAAAAACGATACCAGGCATGCGGAAAGGCGGCGGGGGATTATGGGGTGTCGATATCGGAGTTATCGGAATTATATACTAAGACTCTCTATTATCTCTTCCTTCCACATTGTTTTCAGTGATTGGACGGGTTGTTCAATCAATATTCCATGCTAGTAATAAAGAATCAGTATTTTCTAGCTACAATTATTTAAATTAAATTAATCTGGATAATAAGTCTGATAGAATTGAATAGAACCTTATTTATTCCATATTTTTATAAAACAATTATTTTTTTTAACCCTGACTTGGACTTTTCGTAATTTTAATATAGACGGAGTGTTTGACTTTCATTCGAATATATATTCTAAAAAGAGGGGGTGAGGGCTAGACAAATGCTGTGTTCACCATGTATATTTAAATCGGGTTGAGTGGACATTAGATGAAGGGATAATGGTTGTGGTAAGTTGGCTAATTTGAAATAAAACCAGTTAATTAACTATTTAGTTATACATTTTAAGGCCTATGTTGGAATCGCATTATTAACGGCAAGTGCTACTAGATGTCAGTCATATTTAAAGAATTTGTGAAAAGGTGATGTATATTTTGTTCTTGCTTGTATCAATCAGCCAAATTTAGCGTTTTCGTTGTATTTAAAAATTTTGCGCGCGAACAGCGCCGCAAATCCTAACCTCAATGACGAGCGACGTAGTCTTTTCGGTCATATTGATGACCTCCCATCAGTCAGTTTCTTCTTTAATTTTTAGAGAAAGTACGTGAGAACTTTTGAAAGGTGGTTTATATGGACTTCAGCTTGATTTATTCTCGTCAACGTTTGTGTACAACCCGATCCCCCGATAGAAACGGCGACTACGAGACATTTTGTTGCTGTCGCCTTGTAAAAAAAGGCTTTTTTCATTCAGGAACTATCAGGCAAACTTTATTTTCAACTTCAAGAATAACTCGTTTAAATTTAGTTAACGAGGGTCCTTTACTACTTATTGTTGAAGCCGACGAAAAAACAAGACCTGCCAAAATGCTCGAATTTCTGCGGAGAAATGGTTTTAACGTTTTGGAAGTTGCAGAAATTAAGCAGTGCGTTGAACCGTGTGGAATAACCCGAAATTATATAAGAGCTAGCACACCGATTGACTTGGTATGCTCGAAATTGAGACATTGAAGAACAAAAATAAATACCAATCTAAATATTTCGATGCATAGGCGGGTAGGCAGGCCAAAGACCCATACTAAGTGGCCTGCAATACTCTGAAAAGTGAAAGGTGCGGAAAAAACAGCACAAAATCAAGAACTTCAAGTTATTTTCCCACAGGTCTGAAGACGTCCGTCTTGATTGATGGGAAAATGGGAAAAGGGGGGGGGGGGGGGGGGGTTCGTCCGTGAGTTCTGCGATAACGGGATGATGATGTATCGTTCATGCAAAAAGAGGATAGAAAGGTAGTGCCACATCTGGCTAGAGAAATGTGCCTCCCCCCGTCAGTATTATCTCGTTTTTGTCGCGGCACCCACTGCCAACCCGTTCGAAGGCAACCTTCACCAACTTTGATGGCAAATGTGTGGGAGAATTCCATCTTTGTCGGTCAGCGCTGGCTGGGGTGCTATTCTGGTCGCAAACAGGTACCTTTCGAGTTGTGACGTATCGAGAAAGAAGGGGCGGGGCCTCAAACTAGAATGATTCTTGTTTGAGGCTCCGCCCCAACATTCGGGTTCACGCACGCGGTCAGCTAGAATCTGACGATGCCCTACGTCGCGGTGACGTGTCTACCCAGTTGGGGCGAAGAAATCCCTGCATTTCCCCCTGTTCTTTTTGTTATCTTCTTCCTTTCCTCCGGGACTTAGAACGAGCGAATAACGGAGAAAAGGCTACCTTCCGAAAAATGGAAGGAAACAGAGAAAAATAATATTATCCTTTTATAAAATACGAATGATTATTTCAATAATTATGACGTAAAGTAAATTTAGCTAAGATATCTCAGCTTTTTTTTCTCGAAGTCTTTCGCTACAGTCTTTGAAAACAAACATGGCGAAAACCGCGGTAACGACCTTGTGGTGTTTGTGTCTCGCTTGCGTGGTTGCTTTCCCTGTTTCTGCACGATGCGGATGGCATTACGATAAGAAAATATTATGTGAAGGTACGCTGCGACACCGTTATCCTTTGTGAAGCCGCCGTGAACATAAGCTGCAAATGAAATTTCCTGTTCGCCTGTGAAGGAGACTCCAAATGGATACAGAGCTGATGACGACTCTGTGGTAGTATTCGCGACTCCAGCGACCTATAGGGGGCGCCCCCACCAGACAAACATGGCGGCTGAGTCCAGGTCGCGGCGGCTCGGCCGGGCCGCCTGAACAGGTGGCGCGTTCAATTTAACAGATTTTCTTTTGTTTAATGCCCAATTTTATAGGTATTTGAACTGAGACGGTTAAGTGTAGCCGGTGCAGATAAACTTGCAAAGCATAGTTTTGTTTTGCCGGTGTTTTTTTGTTCTTTTCGTGTCAAACATTCGTTTCGGAGATTTCGTTCAAAACCGAAACTGTGGGCTCCGGAGGGACGGTAATATACTAATCAGTTTTGATCATCTAAGGAAAGCGGCGATGACTACAGAATTGTTCCACAGAGATTAACTTTTCAGCTAACTCGCATGCCTCGATCATGCGACTTATCTGTCCGCGAAATCGAGCTTTTGTGCGTATCCGCGTTTACGAAACAGCTCCAGTCGTCTGCTCGGCCAACAACACAGGCTGCAGGAAAATTACGAAAATTAAGCAACCGCCTCTTAAGCCAAGGACCGTGTTAACCCGACGGCGCCCCACTAAGCAGCTGATACTCGTATTTCAATTCAGGTTTTAGTAGCAATCGAGAAGTCATTTTGACGAGCGGGTTATGTATTATATTACGTACTATGGGGGGGGGGGGGGGGGGGGGGTCCCACTAAAGCGATATTAGTATACCCTTCGGGTTGAAATATGAGCTTAGTTGACTAGCTATTAGGTGAGCTGCTGAATAAAAGTATATTCGACAGACGGAGACATACTACTTAAACTTAGCCAAATGGTTCTATAGCCGGCAGCACGGGGGACAAACTGAAGAGAGTCTTCACTGAAGATCCGCCCAGAACCTCTCTGCATTGAAAGGAGAAAATTAGTATTTTTTTTGTGGCCGGTCAACCTGACCAATGTAGACGTATATTGCTGCTGGCTTCGACGTCCTCGTAATATAAATATTGGAGGCGCGATAGGTCAAAATGCCGTGACAGCAACTAACGTTGCGAGACATGTCTCCCACCTTTTGAAAACAGATAATTTCCCTCATTCATCATTTGCAGTGAGCAAGTTTTCCTGAATCAAGTAATTTCGAAATCAGACCAACTCCTTCAGTGTGGTCCAGAGGCTTTTTCGGCGAAAAGCAGCCAAGATGAATAGCCAACGCACCGACCGGCGTGGGTGGCTCAAACTTGAAGCTAACCGAACACAACCAAACTCAAGAAAAGCAGCTATCGAACCTTCCCATTCACTTGACTGCAACATTGACGTTCCCTCCAGTATCAGTTACCAAGTGTCGCTTTGAATGTGATTCGAGACAGACAAGAAATCACAAAGTTTTCCGTGATTCTTCCCCATCCAAGAAATCGAAAGCACGCGACCGTGTGCTGTGGAGTAAACGGGCTTTCAAACACGTAATAGAAGAAAAAATCTACTGAGGCTTCACCACACTAATGATCACTCACAAACTTAAGAAATATTCGGACCTTCGTCAAATTACATCGTTCGCCACCGCGCCGACAACACGTCTCCGCGAAAGCCACCAGAGACGCGTAGGGGCGCGGAGCGACCTGGACCGGCTGGTTCCCGGTTTTCCCGCTTGGCGGCGTCCGTTTTGCTGGAGTCGCGAATATGACAAGTCATGAGATCGACGCAGAGTGCAACGGTTGTGAGCATTCTCTGGATGATGCAGGAAAGTTTCTTCGGGTAGTTTTAATAATGCTTTGCTCCTTTGCTCACTGCAGTGATTACGCCGGTATAGTCTCCATAAGCCATGCTCTTCTCTTTCGGCGCTGAAGATATGCACGCGACGGCATAATCTCGGGCATTCTTTTTTACTTCTTTTTATTTGCAGAAGAGCTCGTGCCAAAAAAAAACGGCTTTCACGTTTCTACACGTCCCTACATAGGTACTCTAGAAGGCACCCTAGGTACCTCGCTTTCCCATTGGCTTCATTGCGCGTGACGATTCAACGTCATTTGCCATGGAAACGTTCGTGAAACTAGAAAGCCTCTGTTTGCCGCTAACAGTCATTTTTCGAGTTCGGGTTGTGACGACAAAATGACGTAAGAACAAGAATGCACGGGTCTATTTGCATTGTTTTAACTCGACAACCGTACCCTTGGCGAGTTAAACTCGAAAGAACATGGCCGCGATGCTCGTCGGATCGACCGCGTCTGGGGTTTGACATGCGATCGGTCACTTGATCAACGCGCACACGAATACTTTCGTGCTGTTGGATGAGCCCATTCGGTGACAGGACCGGGTCGAAGAGCACAGTGAGCTGGCGTTTAACGTCTCCGATGTAACGCTTGAAGAGATGCAAGACTTGGCTTCTATTTGTGCCGGTGTTATGAAGCTTGAAAGTGGTGGTGTTGTTGTGGCTCGTACGGTACCGTTGCTGAGATTATGAAGACGGTAATAGACCTTTATTCAGCGTTGCCGTGCATTAAAATTCAAAACCTCACCTTGGCACAAAGGGAACGACGTTTCCGCGAGCACGGAGGCAGCAGCCAACGGTCTGAGAAAGAATTGTGCCGCCGCAACGACCGCCAGCGATCGCCCCAACGGCAAGAAAACAAACGACAAGCTCATTGAGGTTTGTGTAGTGCTGACTACTGATTCATCGGACGACAAAGGTGAATGATGTAAAACGCAACGTAAGTTTGCCAGCGTTTTGCAAAACGAATTCGTTTCGTTGAAAATATAATTTGTGGAACACGTTAACGCCTTGAAAGTTTGACGGGGACCGCATTGTGAACGCAGGCTTCACACAAGTGTTTTCTACAGTGTGTGCTTTGGCTGCATGCATATAAAGACAAAAACACTGCCTATATGGTGCATAAAATGAAAGAAAGTTTGTTTATCTTGATAATGTTGACTATCTATTGAGTGCTGTTGATAGTAGTGGCGTAGCCAGGAACTTCTAAGGGGGTGAGGATGGAGGGGGGTTGAGGTGGCTGGGATGTTCATGACTTGGGGTGCGAGGGGGATGGTTTCGGAATTTGTGTGTATATTCTAGGGCCCGCCGATTTGGGGATGGAAGAAGCGAAGCCCTATAAACCCCCCCCCCCCCTCGCCCCCCCCCCCCCCCCCCTCCCCGGCTTTGCCACATAAGGGGAGCATCCTACATTCTCAGGCTGCTATAAGCATGTGCATAGCCACTGAGCTCGTACCACAATGGCAAGATAGTTGCTGACATTCTTCACGTTACGTAGCAGTTCTTTCTTTTTTGTACATATGCTCGCTTTTCCTTCACACATCTACTCTGCCTCCGCTTGTCGTTTATGCTTGATGGTGATAGGCCAACAGTGCGTATTTGCTCTGCATCACAGGCAAATTTCAAAAATCCAGCTCGCACTACTCTTTAATTTCAATGAGTTACTGTCACTTTTGAAACGACAATCTATTGAATTGCTATCATAACACGTATGTTGACTGTAGGACAATTCTATTTTTATTGTTGTTCTTGGTCACGAAGATGACAACCATCCACAAGACACTGGCTAAATTTCTCGTCTACAGTAAGTAACAATGTTACCATACTCTGTCAGACTAAACTGCTGCTGTATAGACAAGTAACGATTAATTTTAGGACAGACCTGTTCGTAGTTTATTGCAGGACATTGAAAAGTGTTCTCATAACTTTCCGATGACTGACTTGCAATTCCAGCAGCTTGGCGTGAAAAGGTAAAACATCTAATTGATACAACGAAATGCCATCAGCAACCCATCCAGATTTTATTGCGTAATTGACAGTAGCTACAGACCGCAACAAATTGTCAACTAAAGACATAGGTACTAAGCGTGCACTAACTTCGAAGTGGTAGAAACCCTGAAGTTTAAACGTCAACTTACCACCATGTTGTTAATGGCAAAATGGTGTTTGCGGCAAAGTGTTGGAGTCCTTCAGAAAGGTGACGGTCTCCTTCAGACCGATGATGACGGTGACGAAGGTTTATTTAAAGTCTAAGTTTAGTCAACGCACCCGACGACGTCGGTGTGCTTGTCATGGTGGCGACGAAAGCCTTCTTTCGCACGTGCCTCAGCTGCCTCGGTCCGGGGTTTTGTCGTCCCAACCGTCTCTTCCCAGCCGGTTGACAGCGATACTCACGACGGCCGTCACGGCTCTGATCACCATCCACTGGGCATTAGCTATGTGATCATCGGGGGCAACCGCGCCCTTGTAGTTCCCCGTTGCGAAAAATCTCAGTGCGATTCAATTAGTAGCTACTTCTCGACGGTCATCATCTCTCATCGTCGCCGTCTCTCGTTGTCACACTGCGATCACACGGTGCTTTTCGACAAGCGGTATTGTCGTCAGAAACAGTCGTCGTGCATCGCGAAGGCAACCGGGTGCTCGCGGAAAACCCGTCATTGTACGCGTAGCCATCGTTGAGCAACAAGCATCGCCGCCATTTTCTACGCTCTAGAATCCTGCCCAAAGCTAGTTCCGTTTCGTGCAATAGAAAGAGAGGTTAAAAGCACGAGCGCATCACCCCGAACGATCTTGCACGAACGTTGGCTTGCACTGCGCAAGCGCGCCTGCTCGACAGGGACGTTGAAAGCCCGGAGCACGTTCTTGTAGCTCCTACACCCGCACTAGCTCGCACTCATAGTGAAACAGAGAGTAGGGTGTGTCGAGTAATACCGCAGTTAATCTAGTGACGCGACTTCCGCTATGTGCTACGTAGGTCGGACGTGGTCATACGTCACTTTGTCGTCACGGTCCGAACTCGAAGAGAGACATTTACGGCAAACGGTTGCTTTCGTGTTTCGCGAACGTTCCCATGGGAACCGCGTGGAATTATCACGCGGGCTGTGGCCAATAGGAGCGCGCGGTTCGTAGAAGGGAGGAGTTTTCGAGAAACACGAACGTGACCGTTTGTGACCAGAATAGCACCCCTGTGTGTGGCATTGAATGCTAATGCAATGCCCAGTGTGCTGTCATCATTGATTGTACCTATTTTCGGTTCTATATTTTACACCGTGTCGCCATTTTCGTCTACGTGAACCTCCTTCTGATGAATCTACTTACAATAGGATTGACGTCGGCTACTTTACACCACCGACATGGCTGCGGCTAATGCTGAGATCTCCAATGGCAACTCTGCAAAAGAAGCAACAGGCCTACCCATAGGCAAGTCAACTTGAACCCTGCGGCCGACAGCGGCCCTTCCTCTGAGTGGCGGCGTGGCTCAGCGTAGTCCCTGCTTCTTTGTCATTTTAGACTTCATTTCTCTGCTGCTAAGCAGAAGGGCAATGTTCTTGCGAATTGTTATTACCCTCCCAACTAGAATTAAAAAATTACTTCATTTTATAGCCCCTTGTCTTTTTTCTTATACGCTGCCAACCAGAAATTAACTTAACAATATTACATTAAAGGGGCCCTCCAGTAACGTTGAAACTAGTTTGCAATCTGCACTGAAACAAACTACATGGAATGTGGAAACACGGGGGAAAATATTTTTTTTTTTAAAATTTATGATATTTTGAGAGTAACTGAAGTTGCCAGCAGCTTTTAATAACTACTTGATCCTTCTAAGGGCCACTACATTATAGTTCCAAATGCAATTTTAGTTCCGGTAAGCTGTGCAAAGCCATGTTGAAGGACAGCCGTCGCCTTGTTTTCTTGTGGTTTGTCTGAAGACAATTACTTATTTCGTCGTTTGTGCTTTTGATCAGCTTAGAGAGGACAACAGCTCGTCTCCTTGATGAAATTTAGGAGCACTACATTCAAATCTAGAAAAAAAAAAAAAAAAAAAAAAACGCATCTCCACGTGGTGAATGATGTTCATTGGGGCGAAGCTCTGGTGGTGCTTGTCTGCGTAGACGCTGAGCCGCAGCATGCCGAGCCTTTCGTTCGGTTTCATCCATGCCACGCTGCGGTCAAATGCTCCAATGCGTATATAACCACGTTCCATACCACACATTCTCTTTCTGACATGGATGAAAACGAACGAAAGGCTCGGCATGCTGCGGCTCACCGTCTACGCAGACAAGCACCTCCAGAGCTTCGCTCCAATCAACATCATTCACCACGCGGAGATGCGCTTTTTTTTTTTTTTTTGCCCCACACGAGAACTGGAGCACGTGCTCACGTGCTCGTGAGCACGAGCACCCGACGCCGGACGGGCATACGGACATGGCTAGCCCCTAAGGAGCTTCGCCCCTAAAAAAAAAAAAAAAAAAGTACTGCTTGCCAGAGGTTCTGCTGCTTGCTACAATGCTTTTTTTTTTCTTATTATTTGTCTGTCGATGCTGTTTCGGCTGATAGACCCGCAGCTACTTTCTGTCGATAATAACTTCAGCTTGCACAACTGATTACGACGCGAATTAAATTCAACCGAGTTAGGAAACACCGTCTCCGTGTGGTGATTCCGACCGGGTCGGTGTTTCCCACACCGATCCCGTCGGATCGGCCGGATCGGTATCGGAGCCATTCGTCATCGCTCACGACAGACAGATGCTGTGTTTAATCAAGTTTCCACTCCTGTGGACGCTGAAAGATGCCTTCTTTTAAAATTATCCGGTCTCGGTGGAAATGCAGCCGGCATAAGACCCCGGCAGTCGGCTGAACCGCCACGCGAACGGGACCAGCTCGACGGGAAAAGACGCGGCTGTGCGCAGTCGGTCCCACTGTCGTAATCGCCGCCATGGATATGGTGTGTGTGCTATGCGGCGGATGTCTGCGGTGGTTCAGCGCGCACGGAAGACAAAGAATAGACGCGTGTAACCTACGCATTGACTCCGGCAAAAAGCTTTCTTGAATCGCTGGGCGTCACTCATAGATCATGTCTTATGTCAAGCGGCGGACATTTTATTTTATGTGGCCATCGCATTAAAACACCCGTGGACAAGTGATCGCGGAACGAAGTACAAGTTCAAAGGCGTTCATTTTACCCGAGACCTCGCGCGTAAAAAAATACACCGAACCTCGCGTGTAAAACGAACACCGTTTGGGGTGTCCGCCCTGGGAAAACGGTTCAGACGTCTAGAGGTGTAGGATTTTGCTAACAGTATAAGGTCCCTCTGAAGCACGAGGTCGGCAGTGCGAGCTCCTCCGGGCGGTCCGCCCGTCACGCAGGTATAGTGGCGGAGTGGCCCTTTGCGCGTCGGCGACCGCGCGTCCCGTCCCACGGGGTCGGCGTGGTCCCGGAGTCGTCGCGGAGGTGTGCGCCTTCTTCGGGAGGGGCCGCGACGGGAGACGCGTGGGCGCCCGCTCCGTGCTGGGCCACGCGCCGACTGCCGGGCCCCCGCGGGGAACGCGCGTGGCGGCCCGCTTCGAGCGCTGCAATGGCTTTTTTTCCTCCAGGGCAGTTCACCGAGACAGTGAGCAAGGGGCGCTCTTCCTCGAAGGTTTTGTCGTCTGTCTTTTCGCGAGGCCTCGTCCCTGGGAGGAGGTACCGACGCGAATGAATACACTCTTCTTTTTACAGCGAGTCTCAAATCTTCAACAACTATGGCATCATCGGCGCGCAAGCAAACAAAGTAGAAGTTCGCGTTTAAACTGCAGGGTGGGTTATACTCTGCCAGTGAATGGAAACATCGAACGCTGTAGTTGAGACATTTCCCCAGTGCAGTACGACTGCTAGCCTGCAGTCTTTGACTTGCATCACGCATAAGAGATGCACGACCGCACGCCCGTACCGTGCTCTTCCAGATAGAAGCGGACAGGGACGGGGATCGAACCCAGAAATAACCCGTTCCGTAAAAACAAAAAGATACTTCTTTTTTGCGCGTGTTTGAGGGTTTTCGGACATCGTCTTCTATTGCCTGTCGCCTGCTTGCAGATTCAGATCATGATTCCGCGTGTTTCTACAATCAGCCGCCCGCGTCCGTTTGGCACGCGCGCTTCGCCGCTGGCGTTCCATAGCATGCGCCTCGCGGCAAAGCCCGCCCCGCGAGGGGAGCGCGCGACGACCTGGCCAATCCCCGCCGACCGAAGGGGAGAGGGGCCGCAAGGGGGGCCACGCATCACTTCACCGGACCGGCACAAAACGCAGGCGCGTCTCCCGGCCGATCCGACGCAACACGACGTCGTCGCCGACATCCAGCACTGCGACGGACTGGCCGACAAAGAACCGCGAGGGCGCAGCCTCCGGAGGGACGCGCAATCACACTGCGAGCGATCCCCCGGGCTCTCCTCATTCCGACTAGACTGCCGAGGAATAAATTCTGGCAGGATTCCGCGCGCGCGGACTGCTCTTCAAACCCCGGTGACGGCGACGAGTGAATCGGCAGACAGCGTGTGCATGTGTGTGTGTGCGTGCGTGCGCGTGAGATTTCGTTTGGTGGCTACGACGAGGAGAGCTCTAGTACGCCCCCGGCTCCAACCCCAGGTGTGCGCGAACGTGGAACTTCTCCGTCGATAGCTGCCGCCCGTGGTCCCGTGTGGTGCCCGCTCAAGCGCACGAAGAAGCGGCGAAGAGCGGCGTCCACGTGCGCGCGGTGCCGACGAGGGGTCCGGCGCGCCGTCCGCCCGGAGGCTTCGCAGGAGTCCCGGGCCATGCTGCCGGCCTAACGCGGGGCCATGGCCCGGGACGCAGAGGAGCCCGCGGCCCGGCGCCGAGCCCGCCGGCTGCTCTTCTCCCTCGCCCTGCTCCAGGGGCTCGGGTGAGTTTAGCTACGTCACTCTTTGAAAAGACCGGCGTTTTCTTCCGCAGAAGCGTAATTATAGGAATGAAATGTCTTCTCCATTCCGATACGTACTGCTCGGAACTAATCCCTGGTCCTCACTTTTGAGTCAGGCGTTACTTTCGCTCGGCGCTGCAACTGCCACAGAGAGGACCGGTAGGCATTGAGCGGCGTAGAAGTCCCTTCCGACAGTACCGTTCGCTTACGTTTCGTTATTTTACGGGAGCCTACGTCCGCTTATGTCGAAAGTAACCGGCACATTTATGCTTCGTGGGAAGTGACCAATTCAAGGAGCATACTTTGCACGGGATGTAGGAAGCATCGATGTTCAGGTAAAAAAGAAAACATCATCAGCGAACGCTCCAGCGTGGGCGGACCTTTAACTCGTGGTCAAAACGCGCTGTTAAAGTGTTCTCCCGTCGACGCCTGCCGCCAATGCACACCACAGACACCGGCCAGGGTTGGGAGTTTTTGGAGCACGCGCTGTGCTCCGGACATTAGGGAGTTTGACAATACGGAGCCCCAGTGACGGGGGGCCCACAAGAAATAGCAGCTCACCACTGCGCATGCGCCATACCCAAACCAAGGTTCTTTTTTTTTTTTTTCTTTTTTTAGCGTTCGCTTTTAACGTGGAACCCGCGAGGCCCCTGGGGCAAACAAACATAGGGGCGCCCTGTGTCGCTCGCTTCGGAACAAAACCGTAATGGTCGCTACACTAGCAAGTTTCTTGGCAATGAATGATGCAGGAGGCTTTCGCTTTGCCTTACCTCGCTTAAAGCACAAAGTGCACTCTAAGAAATACCTGCGCGTCTACTTACCCGCAGAACACTCGAAGAGCCAATCTCTCAGCGAAAGATGAAGGGGAACATCCGTTTAGAGCTCAAAAGGAAGTCTGCGCTGTGGCATTACGCAATGGAAGCATGACGCATTGCATTGCGTAATTCCACAGCGCAGGCTTCAATTTTACCTCTAAACGGATGTTCCTCCTCGTCATTCGCTGAGCTGATTTCCTAGATCGCTGAGATTGGCCCTTCGAGTGTTATGCGGGTAAGTAGACACGCGGGCATTTCTTAGAGTGTGTGAACAATGATATTGCTCCCTTTTCTAGATCGTATTCTGATTCTGAGCATTCTTAAAGGTGCCCTGAGGAGGTTTCTGAGATCGTATAAATATGGCGATAACTCACTCTGCTGGCTCTAAGCACGCTAGAAATCCTTAAATCATGACAATATTGCGGCCGATCTCCCTATTAAAAAAAAAAAAATCAAAGATCGCAACACACCGATTTCGTCTCCGGCAATGGGAGGAGCATGTTCCGAAACCAGGACCACTGTCAGTGAATAGCAAGCGAGAGAAGGATCCATGCGCCTCCGACCGCTCGAACCGCGGAGTGATATCTCGAACCCGCCCGGTTCGTTGCACACACAGCCCGGACTACGATTCAACCCAGCGAGTGCGCGCTCGAGAGCTCACGACCGGACGCATCACGCCCGCGGAAGACACAAACATAGCTTTTTTCAAGACGATTATTGCAGCATTAGGCTCCCATACCGCGAAAAATAACATTTTTTAACTACTCTTTACTCGCTTCTATCATCTACAAAAGCTTACACATTTGGTAATACCAGCGTTCGCAATCTCAACGAAATTTCGCGTTTTCATTGGCCACATGCCGTCCTGACTGCCGGCACAATGTTCCTCCCATCGCCGGAGATAATGTAGATCTTGGATTGATTTTGTATTTGGGAAATCGGCCGCACACCGTTAGGATTTATCGATAAATCTATAAATCATAGCGATGCGCGGCCGAACGAGCGGGCTCTAAGCATCCTCTAAGATGCTTAGAGCCCGCAGGGTGAGATATCGCCATATTTCGGCGATCTCATAAAACTCCTCAGTGCACCTTTAAGCCTGAATGGACGCGGTAATTGATGACAGCGCCTCGCGAAACTATAGTGGATTGTCTTGCCACGATCTCGCACAAGAACGAAGACACAGAAAATGAACGCAAGATCACGCATAAGCGTTGACTCGCAACTGACTCAAAAGCTCTGAAGCAGAAAGCTTGACTCTAACGACGTGCCAAAAACATCACGCGTGTTTCTTCGTGCCTTATGCAGCGGGTGTGATGCGCTGGATCCTACTGACATGGTGGCAGAAGCTAAGCCAAACAGACTGAGTTCATGATCGAAGCATCACCACTCTTTACAAGACATTTGGGGGGGAAGGGGGGGGGGGGGGAGGGGGGGGGGGTAATTTTTTTGGAGGTGGGCTGGTTGGTGGTGTATAACAAAACTTATAAATGAAACAGTGCAAAAAAAAAACAAAAAACACAAGGACAGACAAAAAAGAAGGGACGCAGACACAGCGCTGTGTCCCTTTTTCGACTTGTTATTGTGTTTTTTTTTAGCAGCGTTAATTATATGTTTAGTTCAACAAAAAAAAAGGGGGGTATTCTTTTTCTGCGTCATAGACGCCTTAATTAAAATTGCTAAAGGGAGATGGAGCGATCTACAAGTGAGATCTAAAAATGGCTTTCGTAGAGAAGAAAAACAACGATGCTTGAATCGTATTGATTTTTCCCTGGCTTCAAACATCCAAACATTTAATGATTAACTAAAAAAATAACACGGCTAGATTTGTATTTACCTTGCCTAATATTTGTGACACAAGCAACAGAAAGTGGTTGTTAATGGAAAATATATTACGTTTTTCTTTTATTTTTTCTTCGATTCATTGCGCTTGCGAGCCGTATTGGCGCTGCAAGGGAGAAACGCAAGCATGTCACGCTGCGTATTCGAAACCACTGATATTTATGGCGATTTGCTGGATCGCACTTCCCCATCTCAGCAAATGCAACCACCGGAAGTTCCGGTGGTCGCATTCGCTGAGTGGCTGAGTGGCTGCATGTTGAAAGATACATTTTCTGCTCGTTCGCCGTCATTCGCCGAATAAGCATTTGAAAATACTTTGTAAACGGTTGTCACTGCCGTTGAGAACACGTGGAAGTTCTTACGAAAGCGCAGCACCGCAGGAAACAGGTACAACTCGTCGGAGGGGTCTCGCGGTCAGCCGACGTGATTAAAGGACGTGCCTTGGCACGCCGAACTGCTGCGTCAATGCGCCCTCGCACGCTTGGATACCGATCAAGAATCGACGCCGTGTGGATGTGTTATCCTTTCGAGAAAGTTTTGAAGCTGTTTCGCGTGTATGTACAGGTCTTTGCTGCATATAACGGTCGTAGAGTTCTGGATCGTCCATCTTTTCTGGCGAGTTACTAGAGAGTTTTAGTAGATCGTTCCGATAACCTCCCATAGCCCCGATAACGATACTATGCACGCGCAAGGGAGGCGACGGCGGGGTATCGGGATATCGTTATCGGAGTCATGGGAACGATCTACTAAAACTCTCTACTATCACTAATTATTAATAGCGGTGAGCAAGAAAAAAAAAAACCAGTGGATTCTATGAGGCACAATTAATCATGGCTATGTTCGAAATCTATTTGAATGGATCCGAATTTTTCACGTCACGTGGCAACAGAGCAACGCAGTGGAGTAGCACTGGACGGGAGGGAGAGTTTTTAAGCGACACTTAAACAAATTCGTTTCTGGCCCACGAGTGCCGCAGGTTACAACTGCAGTCGTCGAAGTAAAGTGAAATACTGCTACATAGTCACATACACCTTCACGCACTTTCACCCGCAATCTTTTTTTTTTTTTTTTTTTTTACAAAGGGCTTACACGAAGGAAAGTCTACTCTTGATCGGTATCCACGTGTGCGAAGGCACAAAGACGGAGCACTCGTCGTGGCACCTTTTGTTAAGCCGCCTGACCGCGAGCCTTGCGTTCGACGAGTCTGAGTTGTGACATTAAGCAATGCAAGTGTGACGTTTTGCATTGCTCAATGTCACAACTCAGACTGCGTTTTTCGGTCTAAACATATGATTCGGCGTCGTCATTCGCTGAGCTGCCTCCGTAAGTTGCGGTGATTGGCTCTCCGAGTGTTGTGCGGGAAAGCGGACGCACAGGCATTCTTTAGAGTGTAGTGGGTCACGAACGCCAAGTAGAATATTAGCCGATGGCACCGAGCCGACTTGATTCCACAGTGCTCCTGTCCGATCCGGCAGCCGCATTCAACGAGCCCGGGACAACCCGCGGGCAGGCAGCGAGTATGACAAAGCATTAAGAAAGATAATGAAAAATGACTTCTCTTTCACGTTTCGCAGCAAGAATCACGTTTTTGTATCCTTATACTCTCGTTGTTATTTTGTATCCCACTACATAATATGCAGTTAGTAAAATTCAAATTCACAATTGTTTCAGCGTTCTTTTAGAAATAGAAAAGCAGTTGGTTTTATACGAATGTAGTTTTATATATATAGCGAGACTTTTAGTGACTGCCATTAAGTTGCTAAATCAAACATTCCGATTCCACCTTGAAAGCCCCTAACGTAAAGGTGCACGCGTATTGCGCTTGCTAACGGTAAACTCCCCAGCCCGGAAAAGCTGTTGGCACAGTTCTGCTTTGATTGAGCGCTCTGCTCACGACACTGTTCGAGGCAGCGGTAAAAAGAACCGTTGACGCGGAGACTAAATCAATGTGAGGTTTTGTAGCTGCCAAAAGAGTACTCAGAAGTAACTATACTCAAACTAAGTTACAAGTGGTTTTAAACACCAAACAGTTAGCTACTAAAACTTGTGTCAGTCACGGCATTTTAAATATTTTTATTTACCTTTACTTCCCAGCTCTACAAAAAAGTGTTGAGATGCACGTTGACTTGTTAAGGTCGAGAAAATCCGGACCCCTCGTAATCGGGGTAACTCTAAGTACCACAGCGGGGCGTCCACAATTGTTAAGAATTCTCCACTAAGTTTTATCACTTCTAAAATACACACACAAAAAAATGATAACGCTGAAAATTTTGTTTTCTATTTCTAATCTTCAATTTTGACTTTTTTTTTCTTTTGATATTTTGCAACAGGAATTTCCTATATGGCCGCAGCTTTGTGTTTAAATTATAGTGTCTTAGCAAAACAACAACAACCACATCAACAGCATGATTTGGAGATTTATTTAAATATGTTAAAGTTAATTTGATACCAATTACGTGTGGTTTACTTGAAGCTAAATTCATTCAAGTTAGTTCACACTCCATCTAAAGTAAGAAATATCAGACACTTTATGAAAATTAGCTAAGCATATCAACTGCGCACTGTGAAGTCACAATTATACATAATGCAGGCTGCAAGGCAAAAAGTAAAAATGTTTGACTTGACGAGGCTTTTGCAGCCTTTCAGCTGCCAGACACCGACCAGCCAGCAACATCCAATGAATGTAAAACCAAAGCATACATAGATGTTGGAACGCAAACCAAACACCCCCCCCCCCCCATTTTCAACAAAAAAATGCAAAATTAAATAACTGATTAGCACAGGCAGCAAGACAAAATAAAATTTATTAAGGTACACTCAGGCAGATTCTAAATAATTCCACGCAAACGAACGTCTTTTTTTTATGAGTGCTTGGGTTGGGACGTGCTTGACACAGTCGGGAGGAAGTGACTGAATTAAGTCCCGTTCACACACTTTTATTTGCCTACGACCAAGTACTCATGATCTCTTACGGCGAGAGAACACACTGGCACGGTGGCGTCATCTATGAGGTGTCCCTGGAACTGCATATCACCAGAGCAAAGCTTCTGCATTATTAGCGAGATCAAATGTATGTACTATCGTGAGAAGTGGCCGTTTATTACAGTCTCAAAAGTCTATTAAAAAAAACAAAAATAAAAGCCTTTCCGAATTAGAGCGCAGCTTTTGAGGAGGAGGATGGAAGGGTACTGAGGGGAGGGTATACTCCTCCTCCCTCTTCGTCACCTCGTCATCCTGCTTGCTGTTCCGCCATGGGGGCCACGAGGCCTCACGGGGGCCACGTGAGGCCTTATGACCCCCGTGACGTCACGGGGGTCACGTGACCTGGCGGGTCCCGTGACCTCAGGGGGAAGGGTCACGTGACCTCAAGGGGTCAGGGATAGGGGTCACGTGACGTGACCTCAGGGGGGTCATGTGACCTCACGGTTACGCCGACGCCGACGCCGCTCAAGCCGGAAACGGGCGCCTAAGAGCTGCGCTCTAAAACAAAGACGTATACTTGCTCAGTGCTCGACGGCTACCCGATAGACTACGTGAATGTGTCGTCGTTAGAACATTTAAAGAGGTTTTAATTAACACACTCGGTTCAAAACAGTGGCAAGTGTGTGAACCAGCCTTCACGCTCCCCCGATGAAGGCAACCCTGTGATTGGACGCCGCCGCCCAGAACCACTGTCCGCGTGGCGTCCGCTATTTTGTTCGATAACCAATCATAATAAACGATTTTCCATTACGTAATTTCGATTACCCTTCTTTGAGGCGGGTTTGTCTTTATTTCAAACGACGCCTAACGTCGCTCGCGCATCTCACAGCCCACTCGTTAATAAACGTTTTTGCACGACTTTCTTGCAGCGTTACGATAACGCATATCTTTTTTTTTCAAGCTTGCGGGCAATTAATTTGCCGTGGGTCGCGATCATTATTCATTATCCCCATTAATGGAGCGAGCCAATGTAGACAACGTAATGCACGACTGCGTTCTCAACCGCGGGCGAAGTTTGAGGGGCACGCTGTGAGGCAGGCTAATATATCCCGGACTTCAAAAAAAAAAAAAAAAAAAAAACACACAAACGCTTCGTTGCAGTCACGTCTGAATCGCACTTTTCTCGATGCTCGCATCACGAGAAATGTTAAGAAAACAACGCAGAAACGTTCGCAAGAGATGCTTTTGGCTGTATAGCAGCGGCGCAAGTTTAAACTGATATATTACCGATCCTCCCGCCGAGTTACTTTTCAGTGAACACAAAATATTACGATGATATTCAAAAGCAACAGCTGATAAAGCATCGAACCAAAAAAAAAAAAAAAAAACGAAAACAAGAGATTGTTTTTACTTCAAGAAAACAATTGGCAGAGACCTTTGCCTCTAAAGTTAAAAGACACTAAACCGTCGTTCCAGGAAATGAAACACCTTTGTTTTCAATGTTTTTCCCTTACATTGAGCGGGGAAACTCGGTGCATAGGTCTCATGGCGTCAATTCCCCTCTAAATTTAGCGGGGAACCTAAACTGGTGTATAGGTCACGTGACGTAAAATTCCCTGCTAGATTTAGTGGGGAAATTGTCACAATGTATGTGGCATGTAGCCAGGTTACGTGACGTCAATTTCCCCTTAAATTTAGCGGGAAAACTGAAGGTGTTTAGGTCATGTGACATCAATTTACGGGACAAATTTCGCGTGGAAACTGAATTGGCGTAGAGATCAATTGAAACCAAATCAAATCAAATTATTTATTTATTTCCACCTGGAGAGGCGAAGCAGAGAAAAAAAGCAACTCAGTGTTGCTTGTCAAGCCCCTGCTGCAAAAAAACATACATACATACCAATATATATATAACATTACTGAGATAATTACCAACAAACTAAATATTAATACCAATGATATAAAATCGAAAATGCTCTCCTAAATCCTGCAATCATTTCGTGCTCTTACCATGCACATACATAAGTGGAAAACCTGAAACAAAAACAGAACGCACTTCTTTCCAAGTTCAACTCAACATGTTCGTGTTAAATTCACGGCACCAATTTAGAAAACGCGGTAGTGTAGATCTCATAATTTGATCGCCATTATAGTCCTGGAATGCGGTGCTGTCCATATACTCGTACACCCAGTATTGTATGTCTTTTCCCTGAATTTAAGGTGGGAGATAGAAAGGAATAAATGGTTATGAAATAACGTCTCTTTGTATGAAGGGGCAAGTTCGTAATTATAGTAACTGGTAACTTGCACAATACTGAATTTTTCGAAAAATTGTTTCGTATGACTCTCATAGGTAGTATATGGCATATTCTACGAATAATGCTTCAAAAAAATGCATTCGTTTGATATTTGTGAATGTAGTGTTTCCCCTTACTAAGAAACAATAGTTATTATGAGCGTAACAAATAGAGTGGTAAATGAGTACCATAGCGGAGCTGGGAATCCTGTGACAATCTGTATATCGTACCCACTGTCTTCGAGAGTTCATTACACGTATATTGCACCATTTTCTTTCCAAACCATGCTTTAATTAAAATAACCCCAAACTTTTTCGCACTTTCAACCTCGCCTACATTTATTTGCAAGGAATTTGATAGTGCCCAAGCATTTAGATTCTTAACAAAACGATTAGCCTTACTAATTATTTGACTTGTGTTAACTCCTAAAAAACAATTAACTTGTATCATCTGCATTGATAATGTAGTTCACACTATCGTCAACGTTTACCTGATCATTACTGTACAAGTTGAAACGAAACTTTCCGAAAATACTGGCCTTTGGCACCCGAGCGGTTTGCGGCTGGAGATTATATCGTTTCTTATTTATTTCAACAGACTGATATCGGTCATGAAGATAACTCTTGATCGACTTTAAAGCAATGCCGCGAACCCGATGGAGGTACAACTTTGTAAATAATCTGTAATGATTTATGCGGACGAAGGACTTTGTGAAATCGATAAATATTCCAAGAGTAATAAGTTTCGTTTGGATATTAAATAAAAGTAATTTCTTTTGTTTCAGTAATGCTAGTTCAGTCGAGAGACCTTTCATAAATCCGTACTGACAGAGCGTAATAATTGAAAATTTCTCACCGAATGCACATAGCCTTTGATGTATGTATTTTCTAATTATTTTGAAAATATGGAAAGAACGGAAGTTTGTCTACAATTTCGTAAGTCCTTTTTGTCCCCCGCTTCACATATTACCGTCACCTTTGCAATCTACTTTTATTTTTGTTCGGAAAAATGTCATTATTAAGCACTAAATTACAAATATGAGTTAGATATGAAGAAATTGCGCGTAAAACATGTTTACCTGGCTTGATTTGAAGGTCGTATATATCGAGGCGCTTATTATTTTTTTTTCTTTAAAGACCGAGCATACTTTGTTTTCGTTGGATGGGAATAAAAATAGGCAGTCGGAAACGTTGAGCTAATATTTCGGCGCATTTATTGAGAACACGCTCTGTACAGATTTAACAAAATGGGCATTAAGTGTTTTAGCAAAAGCTTCCCCACTACATCAGACCCTTCAGTTCTTATTTTTGTAATTATATTTTCATGCAGGTCATGTTTAAGTAGACCGTCCAATATTTTTTTTCATACAACATCCGACCTTTACTGACTTTGAGATAAATTATTAAAGTATGAATGTTTTGCCTTAAGGCCTTGATTCCTTAGTTTCTTAAATATAGTCAGTGTGTCAAAGTCTTTTCTATGCACAGCTCGATGATGAATGTATTTTTATTATTGAACCTTTTTCTTATTTCCGGCGTAACCCAAGGCTCACGTGACTTGCAAGAAATAGTTTGCCTTTGGTACGGGAAGCAACGTTCGCATATCGTGACAAACTTATTAAGAAAATAATAAAATGCTTCGTCGCCTAATAATTTGGACATGGAAATACGGATCACCAACTAGCCCAAGTGCATACCCTTCTATATTTTGGACAGCACTGTAGTCCAGTTCTCAGGATCTATATGTTGTTCAAAAAGTTGCAGATTTCTATAGACTGTTCTTGAAACGATTTTGAGCAGCACGGGATTTTTTACGGTTGAAATCTACATCGGTAAACATCAAGATTGGTGGGTGGTCGCTAATTGTTACCCCACTCACGCCAGTGACTATCTCTGCTGGGGGAACATTCGTTAAAAATAGATCCAGCAACGTTTTCGTGGTACGGGTAGGCAGTAAAAACACGTTATAAAAGCGACATGATTGGTACAACGACACTAAATCAAGCTGATGTTTAGAGGAGCTAAGCATGTCTATATTAAAGTCACCATCGAGATAGAGAATTAGTTTATTTTTTCTAATAAATCTAAAAAATTATCTCTAAGGAATTCAAGAAAGTTCAATACATTCCGACTTGGCGATCGATAAACAACTGAAAATACGGATCTATGCCGAGAGCAAGTCGTCTGCTCCTTGCGAAGGAGTTCCGGTGACGTCAGAACGACGCCGAGCTCTGATTGGCTTTGATGGAAAGGATAGTGGGTAGACCTCAATGGTCTACCCACTATATTTTTCAATCAGCCAATAAGAGCTCGGCGTTCTGACATGATCTCAACCTCCGTGGAAGAAGCAGACGAACTTGCGCTCCGCTTTGGGTTGTATAGTTAGGATCCCATAGTCACTTGGCTGTTGTTTTAAATTCTTTAATGATACAATAATCAATACAATTTTTAACATGAATAAATATTCTTCCCTCTATTTTGTTGTTTTGATTTAAATTAAATACTGCGTAATTATCAAGCTTATCCACTTTACCACTTAGGCGATACCACGTTTCGGTTAGCAATATATTATCAAAAGAAAATGTTAACCTGTCTAAAAGATTGCTAAGTCCATCAAACTTACCTCGAAGTGATTGAAAATTTAAATAAAACAAAGAGAAAGGCACTTTTGCTTGATCTTTAAGAAGTTGTACAACTTCATTTGGCAATAAGTAAAACTTGTAAGTCATTGCGGAAAAAAAAAAAAAGACGTAGATAAGTTTGCAATGATCAATACGCAATTGCTCGAGGTTTTGCAAGGCATCTTCAGTTTTTATAGATACGCCTGGGCATCGTCCTTCTCCGTAACAAGAACCTTGCCGTGTTTGTACCATACTGGAATTTCTTTGTTTTTGCCCATTGCTTCACATCGCACAGCGGGGCTTTATCTCTCTGCGTCAGGTTTTGCGAGATATGGCTTTTACTTCGAGTTCACGTGGCATCAGGTCATTTGATGTCGATTGTCCCGCCAAATGTAGCGGGAAACTTAATTCGGTGTATAGGTCACGTGTCGTCAGGTCACGTGGCATCAATGGACGCCACGTGACCTAAACACCAATTCACTTTTCTCGCTACTTTTAGCGGAAAACGCACAGACGAATGAACGCGCAATATTTGGGGATTGAGGGTCCCGCTTAAAAGAATTTGAGGCTTTCTCTATAAAATACCAAGGACGTTTATCAAAATCCTATAACGTGTGGAAGCAATCCTTTAAATTTGTTAGAAGTCGTTTCGGGGAGTGAAGAACATATTGTTAAATAATTCCTGTGACCTGAGGTCATGGTGCGCGAGGCCACGTGACGACCTGATATCTCGCGACATCAAGACTTAAAACCGCGACGTCACGGTGTCGCGTGACGTGATATAACATGACGTCAGGCTATCCGTGTCAGGTCAGTTGTGTCGGAACACCCCCCCCCCCTTCCCCCCCCCCCCCTCCCCCCGCTCCCCCCAGACATTTTAGGCATTTCGATTAAACAATTCGAGGAGGGAGAGGGAAATCCCCCTGTTCCTCTCGCGGCCGATTTTCGGTCGGGTTTCCGCACATACCCGAAAATCACTCGAAAAATAAAAAGGATTCCGCGCCGATTTTTGACATGAAACGTTCTTTGGCTATGAGGTCGGCATTTCGTGAAGCCCAGATAAAACTGTGGCCACGAGGCTCGGCACTGATTGGTTGACGGGTGGGAGAGGAGGAGTGAGGTGCTCGAAACTGATTGGTTAACGGGGAGGACGTCATGTGACCAGAGGGGTAGGCGAGAAGGAGCTCGACCACCTGTGCGCACTGAGGGAGATGAGCTCGAGAATATGGAAGGCTCTGGAAGATCGCCAAGTTTACCAGCCCGATTAACGGGAGTATCGCCTCATTCTAGGAACAACTATGAAGTGTGCCATGGTACGCGTTAAACTATCTGATAAAGAGCGCCGCGAACGTAGGCGTCGGGTGTCTGCAAACTCGGAGTATCGCTAAACGTTTGTAATGCAAGAACCATTCACGTATGCAACACAATTGCCCAGCAATTCGCCATAAGCTTTATTTGAAAAATGAAATATTGCGTAGATGTTTATCGTTATCGCGAATATGCGTGCAGTGACTCCTTTCGATTTGCGAAAACAATTGTGGAACGACTTTGCCCGGAGAGATTTTTGTTCGATTTTCGGTTGCTTTTTTGTCCAGGTGTTTCAGACTGCGTCGCTGATTCACGCAGTGGGATTTTGCTCGCGATTTTCAGGTATGTCCGACGATACTGCCACGAGACTTTTTCGACGTGGGAGCGGCAAAAAAAGAGACGCGATAAAAGTCCAGACGCGAAGGTTTACCGAAGCGCCCCCAACCAAGCGCACGAGATCATTCTGGAGGGACAGACATACTTTACATTCTGTCAAGGCCGCTTTTTTTTTTGGTTATTATTTTCCGGATGTTGCATGTTTTGCACCCAAAGTGGTCGGTGATTCGCGAAAGGTCGACCGATAAGAGCACGCGCACTTTCCCAGCCGGCTCGATCGATCGCCCGCTCGCTGAACGTGTTCCAATGAAAGCTGAACGGTGGACGGCAGTTG
This sequence comes from Ixodes scapularis, assembly GCF_016920785.2. NCBI lineage: Eukaryota > Metazoa > Arthropoda > Arachnida > Ixodida > Ixodidae > Ixodes > Ixodes scapularis. The sequence goes on along the minus strand of NW_024609857.1, from coordinate 2,306,913 downwards.
CTAGCTCGTAGCTTTTCCTTGGCATCAACCTCGACGTCGCTGATAACAGGGACGTGCGAGAAAAGCGGCGAGGATCGTGACTTTAAACGTTAACGTTGATTGCCGAAGTGAAACAGCCGTGCCGGCATTTAGCGGATGGTCAGATCAATGGCCGCGAGTTCAATTTCCCGCGGAGAACTTGGACAGGAGAGTCAGTCACTCCGAGCGATGCAGGAAGTTTGGCGAATGACCGGGCCTCATCCAAGAAAGGCCGAGATGTGGCGGCCAGCATGGCGCCTAGCAGGCTCACGTCATGCTCGCGGTGTGATATCACAGTCTCCGTCTTTTTGGGGATTTGAGAACGGAGTGGTTTTATCTACGGCCTCGTCATTCGCCGAGCATTCCTCCGAAGACCGCAGTGACTGGCTCTCTTCTTACGCGAACAGGCCAGGAAACTCGGACTTTTTACAGGGTATACTGTGCGCGGCAGTGCTAGCGCGAACACAACATCGGCGCTTTTTTTGCATTTTACTAAAACGGAGTTCTGGTAGGCACTAAGCTTTAAAGTTTGAGTTACTTCCCTGAAGTAGGACTTTCCCCTGTGTCAGTTGTTTTTACGGGGCCTGTTAAATTTTAAAATAAAAATAAGAAAAGACGGAAATCGCGTGTTCGCGCTAGATGTCGGGCTGTGTGCATTCATTCACTCGCCAGCACCATCCGAATACGATAGCGACACAAGTTTTGCATCTGCGCACGTGCAGCGTCCATAGTCTTGCTGCTACCAACATGGACTAGACTCGGGAACTACTTTCTCACGTTCTGCCTCTAGGACGAGCTAGAGAGCGCGGAGCTCCCACGCATGTGTTAGTGCGCAACCATTGTTCAGTACAAATTAGTCTTGGTTCTGGTTGCGACCTCCGTATGAGTGGTCCGTCTACGCTTCAACGTTCAACATGTACAGTGAAAAAACCAGGTCGTCACGAACAATAATTCGTTGACATGTTCAGGGCGTAAATGTGGTGAGAACAGAAACCTAAAAGCAAGACGCAGGGTAGACAGGCGCCTTTACTTCCAAGAACGCAAATGAGAGAATAAAAATACTTGAGACCAACGAAGGTAAAAAAACTATAAAAGGTTCCTATAGGTATACGAAGTTTAGGTAGCTTAAAACCGCTTACTCTTTCTGGTATTAAATTAAAACTTCTGACTTAATCGACAAATGAAATTTGCGAAGCACATCGTGCCGCGTGGTCATGAGACGGGTTTCAGCTCCATAGGTTTGACTTCATCGCCGCAAGTTGTGTTTAGAGTATAGGGGCTAAATTTCGATTAACAGAAATCTTAAAAATTAATAAACAAAAAAAAAATTTTAAGAAAATCACCAGTAGTGTACCAGCGTGGAGAGGGCAGTTTGCGGCGAACGCGATCCACTTTGTACGAGAGTAACGGGACGGCGTTCAGTATAATTCCCTTTGATGTCCCCTAAAGATTTTGCCGTTTCGGAATAGCGCTGGGCCGCACTACCCAAGTGGCAAAGTGTGTCTCAACGCAAAACCGTCTGGGCTAAAGTCACTGGATTTCGAGAAAGTAGCACCATTGCCTTCCCTCCCTGGTAGCCAAACAGAAACGGATACCGACATATATTATATACACGACGAAATACTGGCTCGCAAGGCGATGGGCTGGTCCGTCTCTGGTGCCATGGCAATCGCCATTGCTGTCCTTTCAAATCTACGAAGCTTCGAAAGGATCGTTCTAAACAACACCACCTAGATGCAGGGCCTTGACCCCGCTCCCTTTCCACAACACAAAAAATAACCCTATATGTACGGACGCCGGAGGCCGTTGGCCGCACCAACGAGGTAACGCGAATATGATAACAAATGTGAAAAAGGGAGTGAATCAAAGGTTGCGCTGGACGTTATAAGACCTTTAGCTTGACGTTATGGAGGAGGGTAAGCAGGCCTTATCAGTATTTAGGTGGTGTTCTTCTAACCTAGTCGCACCAAGATCCGTATGGAGCACCATCGTACTGAGAGGGACCCGTGCCAATATGCAATAACATTAATAATTATGCTTATCTCTGGGGATCTCTTGGAAGTATATCGTTCTTCTTTCGAGCAATACAGCAAAAGTAATTCTCATTGTCAACAAGCAGTTACGCTGCATGTGGTGGCGGTTGCGAAAATGTGCATTCATTCAGTCGGTGTGTGGACAACAAAATCTGGGCAGACTAGAAATGTCTTTATGAAGCAATCTGTCACCGCGAATTTGGATCGGCTCACTGAGAATGGGGAGATCGAGGAGAAACGTCTCATTCCATGAACCAAAATGGCGACCATACTTGGAATTTGTCGCTACTTTCCTCGGATTCAGTGACTTTTGTCTGGACTGCGCACTTTTACTTTTGACGACAGTGATTGGGTAGAAGAGGAAGAGAACGGGAATGGGTGCGCGCGATTTTTCCCCTCTCGATTCAATGCGCTTCAGTCGCATTTTAGCGCGCAGCTCTTAGGGGCCCGTTTCCAGCCTGAGCGGCGTCGGCGTCGGCGTCGGCGTAACCGGGGGGGGGGGGGGGGGGTCACGTGACCCCCGAGGTCACGTGACCCCCCCCCCCCCCCCCCCGGGGTCACGTGACTACCCGCAGGTGACGTGACTCCCCTCAGTACCCTTCCCTACTCCTCCTCAAGAGCTGCGCTCCAATTCGGCGTTACAGGGATTTGTAAACGGCTTTCATTTTTTGTAAACTCAGCCACTGTGACCATAACTGAAAATACTGAAAGTAAGATTGGGGAAGTTTACCACGAGGGCCAGTTTTTACTACCAATCGCTGAAAACTGTTTCACGTGTGGTAGATGACCTTTTCAAAACAGAAGTAGTAGGAGGGCCACTGGGGACGTAGATACAGTTAAGAAAAAAATTAGCGAGATTATTTAGCATTGCTACCAAATGTAAGTCGGGTCAGCGCCAGTGGCCGGGTGAATTCATTTATTTATTCATTCATTTATTCTACAGAAAAAGGGAGAGAAGGGTACACACGTAAATTTGTTTTCCAAGGAACACCATGTTGATAAGTGGATTACAGCTAACAGTGCTGACGCTTTAAGAAAGGAAATAACAACAAAACATGAAATCTTAAGCCCTGATTTTGCCCATTGCCGTGTTTCCGGCCTAGTTGTGTGAAGTGCTTTCCGGACTTTTCAAAGTGAGTCGACAGAATGATTTTAGCTAATAGGCATTGCGAACCTTGAAGAACATAGTTGTTTATTTTATTTATTTTTCGCTCGATCTCGGGTTTGCAGATTGTTGAAAGCTGACCAGCTTGACCTCCTCTGCTTTATTACTTAATCAGATTTTTTTTTATATATACCCTCTTCTATCAGTGATGTGTAAATGACCGGATAGAGGCTCGATGTGATCATGCTCTCGGTCGCAACGCTATGGCCCTATACCGGGGAGAAGACGCGGTGCAGTCTCGAGTCTCCAGCTCCAGCGATCGGCGGAGATGATCTGAACATGTTGACGGGGAATACCGCTCAACTCCGAAGGTCAGGTCAGTAACCGGACCGCCCAGCTAGCTGTTCAGAGAACTCGAGCTAACAAACGGATGCCTCGGCATAACCGCGATCATCTACCGTAGGTACACTTCATGGGGATAAATGATGGCAAATGACGCCCTGTACTACCTCCGTGACGGCAGCACGCACAGCGCCGTTTCAAGGGGCATCGCTGTTCTCCGCCGCTAATGACCTCGCTAAAGTACACTGTGTGCCCACGGCAGGCGCCGCGCGACTGCCATGTCCAAGATGGCGGCCGCTGGCCCGGCGGCTCTTCAGCGGGCACCTGTTGACATTTGGCAATTACCTGTTGACATTACCTCTTCAGCAATTACCTGTTGACATTCGGCTGTGGGCCGAACGAGAATCCATCTATTACGCGTCCGCAGGCTGCCCATAAGGCTAATGCGGTCTGCGGGCACTTGATTACAGCTCGCACGTTACGCCACCCATGCCTGACGGCAGTTGCTCTCCGAGACCCTGAAGAGGAATGATCACGCGAGCCGTGTCGGTTCTCCTCAGACCACCGGGAAGCACCCGTCGCTCGGCCGCCCGAATGACTTCTGTGTGCGTGCGTGCACACCGTTCAGAACCCGTGAAGTACAAACCACCAGGCAAGACGGATCACCTTCGCTAAAAGCCACAACGAATATAGTACCCTATCCGAGCAGACTTTACCGTATAGTTAAGTGTGACTGAGGCCAGACTTAACTGCGATGAAGGGTGCCCGTGTATAGTTATAAGACCTCTTGTTCGCTGAATCATACAAACCGAGTATTTTGAGGGCCGACTCCCAAAGAAGTTTTGAGTTTATTTGTTTCGTTTCATAAAAGAGTGGGAGGAAAACACAAGCCCTACGGGACTGTACAAAAGTCTTAGCAAAACTTTGGCTGCTACTCTCAGCCTCCGGCATCTAGGAAGACCCTCAGTTTATTCTGCACAAAAAATGTCTCGGGGGTATAGACCTTTCCATCGCTTATCACCCGGGCGAAATATGCTGAGTCACTGAGCTGCGGACGCATGCGCAGCGTCTGGTTTTCCGCACAACAGAGCAACAGCGCATGCTCAGAAGGCCTTCCACAGCCCAGCAGACAAAGATGGCAGCGCGCAGAAGGCGATTTTTGCAAAGGTCTACAGTTTGCGCTCTTGCAGAGCGATCATATATTGTTGGCTGTGTATCCTACCACCAACCATTATCAATTTGAACGGGCACTGGCTTTCGGTCGTGTTGCGCGCTAATAAATTCCTCGGGTTAGCAGTCGTACTGCATTATCCGTCCCTCAACTGCATCCTCAGTTCAAGGCAGTTTCCAATTGCCTGAATGCTACACGGCGAAATGGAATGGTACCCGAAATGCGAATCACTATTCTCCCGTGATACCATTCTTTCTCTCGAACGAGCGGAGTGAAAGAAGCTGCTGTACAACCCCAAGACGACCTTCAAAGGCTGTTTTTTGTAAAGAGGAGAGCGACCACTAGCATGCACGACAAAGAACTTCAGAAACGGAGCCCTGCCTCCTGCAGCCGATTTTGGTGTTCTTCCTCAAACCTGCTCCAGCGATCTCCCTGTCGCGGCAAAGATCGTAGTGACCCGTAGGCGCAGACTTGATCTAACAACTTACGATCTTGATTTAACAGAGTCCCGCTTTTATCATTTTCGCTCTCCAGGGGATCACTTTCCGTCAAGCGCGCACGTTCCGAGTCGGTTCTCTAGAGCAGCAGTCAGACTGCTCATCCATTATACAAAAGGTGCGCTGATCGCTGCAGACATAATAATCCGTGGACACGCCACGAGCGACGCGTGTTTTCTTCTTACATTTGTATTCTCCGAAGATGTCCCCAGACAGTTTTTGCATGCCCAGTGTCACAGAGCCTTCATACAAGGAAGAACTTGAAACAGTGTCTACAGACCGCTTGTTGTATGATGCATGAGTAGTGTCACCGCGGCTTTAGCTAAGCGTTCGTGGTCCGCTGGAAGGCGTCCGCGCTTCTGATGAAGCCATCCGGTCGTCGCTTTCGCAGCGAAGCCCTTTCGGCGCCCGCATTGCGTGTCTCGCCGAGCCTGACGTGTGTGTCTCGGCTGAGGAGCCGGCCGTCGGAAACGAGAGCGGTGCGTTGTTTGCCGCCAAGACAGATGGAGGCTGCGAGTCACCCAGCTGAGACCGGTCGACGAGTGAACGTTTGAGCGAGGCCAGCCTCTTTCTTAACGTGGTATTCATGCCCTGACAGCTGCCCATTAAGTGTGATATCTCTATTTGGACGCAAATAGCCCTAAGTACCGACGCACGTACGAACCGTCCGTGTGAATAGGACGTATTGTCGAGACTGTACCGGTACGAGGAGGGGAGTCCGGACCGCCTTGTTTCTATGTCAGGACTCTTCGATGAAGCCTACTATTACCATAGCTGAAATAGCTAATTTATTCATTCGTCTCCGAGAATTAAACGATATCACTTCGGGCTTTCCAATGGGTGCTTTGAACGCGCGGTCTAATCGACTACGAGAAACTCAAAATTACCGAACAGTGTAAACTCTGAGAGGAAACTGTCGAAGTGAAGGGCGATTCACACAATTGCGTTGAGTCCGACAAACCTGGTTTTTACCCCGTTTTGTTGGAGCCGACGCAGCTCTTGCCATAGCAACCCTCGCACAAGGTCGGACTCGACGCAAGTGTGTGAATCGCGCTTTATACTCATCTCAATGATTCTAAGCCGGCTTATACCCTTGTTACACGGGCACACTTAACTGCAGTTACGCTAAGCCACAGTTAGCGCACAATATTTGCCGACAACATTCTGCGGCTACGCAGTCAAAGCTATGGGCGAACGTGCGCTTGAGCATTTTGATCATCCATCGAAGCAGTGCACGCGCGCTCTTCACTTCTTATGGAATAGCTGTCCGAGAGTATAGTGCGGTATCTGTGGTGCCGCGTAACAGCAGTTAAGCTGAGTTAACCGCGGTTAAGTGTGCCCGTGTAACAGGGGTATTAGAGTTTCCTTTTAGAAGTGTTTCGAAAGACCAGCGTGTTTTCTTACTCATGGCTTTTTGGTTTGTTTTGGGACAAACCTAAATGGTTAGTGTATTTCTTACGCGAATCCACGACATCCTAGTTTGTGAATAAATCCGTTAGCCAATAGGACCTTGCGCCCGTGCAGCAACCATTTTTTTGGAAGGACGTCTGCGCACACCCTGTTTCACAGTGATCGCTATTATTTCCGCCGTGACGCCTTCTTATTCTTCCTTTCTTCTTCTTCAGCTTCAACGCTTCGGCGTGACGTGCTTTTATTCTTCAGCTGACGTCAACGAGATTTGTTTCGGGTTTTCTTTTCGCAGCACAAGCCACGTTACAAACGCAGACGGGCGGAAATCGCACTGAGATTCGGGACAAAACTCGCGCCATGCGAAATGGGCTTTAAGCGTTAAACTACCACAACACCGATTTATTTTTCATTATCGCTAACGATTGAAAATGATTGTCAGGAATCGCCCTAAAAATATCAAGCTTGAAAAATGCGTATTTGTAGAAGAAAAAAATTTTTTCCAAAAGCTTGATTTCAAACGCACGCCTGAATCTATGACGTAGTTAGCGAAATTGCTCACTCCTTGACTTTTTGGATGTCTTCCAACAGGAAGTACAGTTTAAAGAAGCGGTGCAACGATATTCAATTGGAATGTTTTTCACTTTACACGAGCTTACTGGTACTAGTGGGACTCAAGGATGCTCGCACGCAACGCCACTGGCCAAGAAACTCCTTTGTTGCGGTGTAATTTCAAGGACAAAAGCGATCATTTTCATTCAATCTCTCCTTTGCAAAATTTGATGACGTAACGTGGGGACCGCAGTACATCCCAATGACGATATTTGAATGCGGTTCATAGATTGGACCCGAGCATTGCGTGGACACTCGATTTGGGCTCGTGATAATTACTAGCTCTAGAAGCATTCGGGTAGTGGTCCGTGTCCAATCGTTGCAACGACGGCACCAGCCGAGCCATAACAATGTCTGGAACTCGGCGCGTGTCCTGTGCTCTGCCAACCCCAGCGCGTGGCTATGATCAACATTGGCGGCATATAATCGGCTCCAGATCACGTGGCCGCTTGTTCTGGCTGCGAGTTGAGGGGCTGAACGCTGCTCGTTTTTCTTTATTTTTTTTTTCTTCTGTGACTTCTATTGCGTGGGGTGAAAAACGAACGCGTGTTTCATAGGTCATTAACGTGAGGGATCCGTTCTAAGTGGTATTTGCGCAAAGTACTAAAATTGTTGCATCGCCCGTTTAACATTCTCTATTTCCCTCTTATCGTTCGTAGACACGCGCATGTGCCATTCGGCCAAAAGCGAGAGTTTCGCGAGACCTTTCTTCGCTTGCAGACGACGCATCAAATTTCATGGCCTTTTTTTTTTTTTGGCACAGCATTAGTCGGTCTGAAACGATTTTTGAAAAGGTAAGGAAGAAAACGACATATAAAAGCCCTTGGTGAGCGACATGGGGGGCCATGTCGGAAAAGTGACGCGTGAGAGGTTATCCAAAAGGTTATCCGGCACCACAAAAAAAAAAAAAAAGAAAATTCGTTCGCGTCGTCCTTGGCTTTCCCTTCTTGTTCACCGCTCTCAACGCACTCAGCACAGCCACCGGGTGCCGCCATGTTGAAAGTAGGAAGCAAAAGCCAATGTTACTGGAGCAAGCTTGCTCCAGTAACGTTGGCTAGGGCCACTAAATAAGCTACGCTTATTTAGTGGCCCATTTAGTAGCTCATTTAGTGGCTCTAACGTTGGCAAAAGCTAGGAGACAGCCGATGCATCGTCATTCACACTTCCGGTCTCCGATTTTTATTTTTCGAAGTCATCATTGTATAGTCGGTTGCAAGCTAAGAAAAAACCGGAAATGCCTCTCAGAGGAAAATGTAATCCTACGCCGAGAAACGCCAGCCAATCGTTTTCATGACGTCACGATCCCGTGGACCATTCGCGATCCTTTTGAAAAAAAAGAAAAGCCCAACATGGCTGCTGGCCTTAGCAACGCGACGCTAGTTTCTCGTGGCAATTATTCTGCTTTGTTGCACCGTGTTTTACGTGCCCGAGGTCACGCCACGAAATCTTAATGGTATCGGCTTGCGTTTGCAGCAGTTTTTGCGCGACAACGTGAGAATCCAGCGACGCTATCGCCAACGAAAATTTCGAAGCGGGCGCGAGGCTTAGCACTGCTGAGAGGTATGTTAGACGGTATGTTAGACAGTATCTTGGACAGAAAATGAATTGGGAAGACGGTACATTGGACATGACTTTCTTTCTTTACTAAACAGCTATTTCGTTGACAAAAACGTATTCTACCTTATTTAAATGTCCTGAATGAATTAAATAAATATTGTAGTAGTTTAAGACACGTTTCCTGGAGGAAGAAAAAGCAACGTTGCTAGCGAACTACTTTCTCGACGGCGGACGCACTTCAGATGGGCGCAATGCGCTTGTAGGTGGAGCTAAAAGATTGTTCTTAGGTTGCATCCGACTATAGTATAATAATAGCTTTATTTCCCATTGAAATAATAGCTTTATTTCCCATTGAAATAATAGCTTTATTTCAATGGGAAAATTGAAATAAAGCTATTATTTCAATGAGAAATAAAGCTATTATTCGGAATTGTTGTCCATGGACCTGTCCATGGTGTGGGTCGGGATAGCTCGAGGCAGTTGTTTGGCTGGTTGGGGGTGGCAGTGGCGGTGATGTAAGTGCTGTTGACTCGGGTGCCTGGTACAAAGGGTGTCCGTCATCTTCGTCGTCGTCACTGTCGCCGTGTAGGCAGAAGGATTCTTGAGTTTGTTTCAGATGCTGCCTGTTTCTACGAAATATCGGACAACTCGATGGCCGGACTCCGGGTGAGCTCCTCATGGGTCGAAGGCTGCGATCCCGCGTGCCAGACTTCGCTCGGACGCCAGGAGCGCAAGTGAGGAAACACACACAAAATGATGGTGGGCATTGTCTGCGTGCTCTCCGGCCAGGTGATATTGTCAGAGTGGCATCTCCGACTGGCTGGATCGTTAAAGCGAAAGTACTCCGTCAAGTTGCGCCGAGGTCCTATGACGTTATCTCAGAAGACAACCGCGTATTTCGTAGAAACAGGCAGCATCTGAAACAAACTCAAGAATCTTTCTGCCTACACGGCGACAGTGACGACGACGAAGATGACGGACACCCTTTGTACCAGGCACTTGAGTCAACAACACTTACATCATCGCCACTGTCACCCCCAACCAGCCAAACAACTGCCTCGAGCTATCCCAACCCACACCATGGACAAGGCCATGGACAACAATTCCGCAGGTCAGCTAAACGGCGTCACCCCCCGAGAAGACTGAGTTACGACGAACACTTCCATCAAGAACTCGTGAACTCCGTCTCAAGAGGGAAGATGTATCGGTTATGACACCACATGACGTCGCTGCTGGCTGGACCTGCCACCCGGGTTCGGCTATAAAAGGGCCTGCACGATGGCAGATTAAACAGAATGTATCTCGCGACTGATGTGATCACTGCTTGCGCTCCAGCCAGTCATTCTGGAAGGTCAACCCTACTAGGTTATCGTAAGATATCGTTGCAACGTCCCAAGAGAAAGCCATGTCTCAATGCATCGACAAAAATGGAGGACTGACTGTCACTGTGGCGTCCTCTGAAGCAGAGAATAATTTGCTAAACCTAAATGTTCTCGCGGGCATCAAGGTGGATGTCGCTGTACCATAATCGTACTCAATGAATCTCGGGAAAATTTGGGGTGTGCCACTTGAATACATTGATGATTAACTCATTGAATACCAACGAGATGACGGAGTCATTTCATGCACAACGACAAATGAAGTTCACACGACCGGAAAGATGGCCCCATAACAAAACATCCTGTGACAACAGTAATCCTCAAAATTTCGGAGCACGTGGAGCGAAAGCTCGCGCTGCAGAACCCAGGATCCTAGGCTCAATCCCCGCCCCTGACCGTTTCGATCTGAATGAGCATCGTACCGACGTGCGGTCGTCTATCACTACTGCGTGATGCACGTTAAAGACCCCAGGCTAGCGCTTCTACTGCACTGGCTAAATTTCTCATCTACAGCTGAGACACCAGACGCCCGTTGATGCAGACCAAGTTCAAGGCTGTATAAACATACACAGAACCTAATATTTTTTTTGTAGATTGTCTGAGAACTATTGACAAGAACAAATCCTACGTATAGTACCTTCCTTGCTTGCCGTCGCTGCGCTACGGCCTATTTTTGGAGGGGACAAGACACCATTTGGGAAGCTGTCGGTCCGACGACCAGGTTGCGTGAATACCTTCTCATACTGAGGACGAGTGCTTAGTCCAGGGACCGTGCCTCCCACAAGAGATGGGGGGACATATTGTCACATCGGGTTTTTGACCTGTAAATATGTAAATGATTATTTTATTGCATATATATATATGTATATATATATATATATATATATATATATATATATATATTCTCGTTTTAGAGCGCAGTTTTTAGGCGCCCGATTCCGGCTTGAGCGGCGTCGCCGTCGGCGTAACTGTGAGGTAACGTGACCCCCGTAACGTCACGGGGGTCACCGGGGAGGAGGACACGAGGGGAGGAGGCTGGAGGAGGAGGGTAGGAGGAGGAGAAGGAGGGAGGAGGGGAGGAGAAGTAGCAGGCAGGATGACGAGGTGAGGAGGGGGAAGCAGAGGTATACCCTCCACTCAGTGCCCCTCCAACCTCCTTCTCAAGAACTGCGATCTAATTCGGCGTTACAGGGAGTTGTAAACGGCTTCAATTTTTTTTAGTCAAATTTATATGCTGCTCATAATTTCAATCAAATGTCTGAGGTAGTCGGCGCCGTGGCGCTGGTCCTACAGCTGCTAAACTCTCTGCTTTGGACGTTTTATTAAAAAAAAAATGATTATCTCTGTGTCCTGCTCTTCTCTCTCCCTACTTCGTGCGCTAAATACCTCAACGCGTTTTGAAAGCGTTTGGTCGGTAAAAAAAAAACATCGATCTTGGGGTTGTCCGTGGACCTTTTAAGAAACCACGAGGCCAGGCCACACACAGCGGACACCCCACCCCCCCCCCCCCCCCCCCCCCCAAACACACACTAATGCACCCAAACACGCACAGGACACAGTATACCAAGGCCTGTACAGACGGATCGCGCTTTACCGTCCACGACGACGGCGACAAACGCTCCACATTTGCATCAAATGACGATCAATTCTCCCGACGGTCCGGAAGCGAGGTCGGGGCGGGGGCCACGTCTCCCGCCGCATCGTACATCTGCCCCGGGGAATCGATACGGGCGCTAATAGTCGCGACCCGCGCGTGAGAAGCAAGCGGGACCGGTCGAGAGCCAGCAGGAGCTTCGATCGACGACCATGCTCGCCCGTCCGACCAAATATGTATCTGCGGGACACGGCCTCCACCGGCCGACCTCCGTTATCGCCGCCCTCCTTCGCAGAGGATCCTCACGCACGCAGTGCCTCCGAGGCCTGATCGATGCACTCGCCGCGGTATCTCCCACCGTGCTACGCGCCCGCTCCCCAGACGATCGGTAAAGCCGCCGAGGTTGTATCGTTCCATGTGGTTGGAACCCATTGGCTCGTCGCTCCTCCACTGTGTTCGCCGTCCGCACGTTCTCGAACAATCGGTCTTCGCTGAATCGCTGCTGTATGCGAGCTCACGTCTCATGAAATGCTCCGAACGATCGCTCGTGGTTAGGTCCTATCTGAATCTCCGTTAATATAAAACTACGCGGCGTGTTCCGTGGATAAAACCTGCTATTCAAATTGTATCTTCCTCGCCTTCTGTTGACTATTACATTTCACGTGGCTTGTTTCTGGCTTTTGAGGCTTATTTGGACGTGACCCGCGTTCATGACCATTCATTTTGTTGGAATGAAATCGACGTTAATCCGAATGTTCTTCCGCATGAGTTCCGTGTGGGTACGGTGCCTGATACGTGTCTCCGACTGGTGTGTTTACCGGGTCCAAAAAGTAGTCCTTCGATTTCCGCCTGATGACGTCATAGAAGTGTCATGCTGTCGCCGGTCGCGAACCTGGCGGCGTCTCAATAGCTGTGGTGGATGTGGCAGACGCCTGTTCTGCTGCAAGTGGCTCTCCAATGCGGCAGTCCACGGAAGCTAAAGCAGCCGGAAGTTGGGACGCCAGGAACGCCGTGACGACAGCGACACTAGCGTTCGCCTGTGGTTTTCGCCAGCATTTCTACGACCAACCGCCAGGATCGCGACATGCAACAGCATGACACTCCGGCTTAAAGGCCGGTTCAGACACTTGCGTTCGAGTGCGTTTGACTGCGTTGCGTCGAGTACCGAAAGCGAGTCACCAGCACATCTATGCTTCGTACGAAGTGTGGAATCCAATGCGGAGGGCAAGTTCGTCTGCTTCTTGCGCAGGGGGTAGCGGTGACGTCAGAACGCCGAGTCCTGATTGGCTGATCGCGCCCCCCTATCTGAGCGTCGTCTGCTCCTCTGCAACGTCGTCTGCTCGCAACGTCGTCTGCGTCTGTCTTACCTTTCCTGCGAATTTCGGAAGTGCAGAGGCCAGATTTACGAAACGATCTTACGCCAAAAATGTGCGTAAGACAAAACTTAAGAACAAATTCGTATTCGCGAAACGAAATTTTCGTAAGTTTTGCGGAGGTTACGGCGAAATCCTACGACAGCCCAACTCAGCATGGCCGACAGCGTCGCGGTCGCGACGACCCACGGACGTTTATTTTTCTACGTGAGCTTCTGACGCGTCTTGACTTCAAGCAGCAAGAAAAAAGTAAAAATTACTTAAAACAGAGCACGATGAACAAGAACGCTGGGTCCACAAACACCGGGGAAAAGCTCCAACGGCCCCGATTCGACCGAACGCGACCAAACGAGCTGGGCAGTTAGGCCTAGTAGGCACTCCGCGACTCGGCGACCGTCTGCCCACGACCGGCTGACGTGCTGAATGGAATATGACCGCGCGACCCTTGTGAACCCTTCCCTTGTTATACTTTGATCGCTGACCTCAATTTTAGATTAAAAGGTCAATTTCTTCCTCTTGGTATCTCCTTGTTTCCCGAGGCAACGGTGACTCGCCGGTGAAAAAGCGGTGAACCCACGTAGCAGGAGAACGTTCTGAGAACATTCCGGGAATGTTCAAAATAACATAGACAACATTCTTGGAATGTTTAAGATTTACGTAAGAACATTCTATCAACGTTGTCAGAATGTGGCGCAGGCACTTATCGCTACATTCGGGGAATGTCTTCAAAGGGATATTCTTGGAACGTTCTGAGAACGACATAGAACATTACCAGGTCATTCAATCAACATTGAAACATCCTCACAAGGTTCTAAGAACGTTCTCAGTACATCCAAAGAACTTCTGCAACATTCTCTGAATGTTGCAAATTTACGTAAGAACATTCTATCGACGTTGTCAGAATGTGGCGGAGGCACTTATCGCTACATTCGGGGAATGTTTTCTAGGGTATATTTTTAGAACGTTCTGAGCACGACAGAACATTTAATCACCATTCTAACAATGTTTTAAGAACGTTCCCAAAACATTCAAAGAACATCTGCAACATTCTCTGTGGAATGTTTACTAAGATTTCACAATTATGGCTTGCTTAGCTTACAGCCCCACTGAGCCGTACTACATATATTGATATAATATCTCCTCACAGAGAGATCAATATTTTTTAATCGAAATATATTTTTTCCAGGCCTAGCACAATGTAGCTGCTTTTCCAGCGCATTAGCCAGAGCCTGTACTATAACGGAAGTTTACTCCTACTTATCAAAACGTGCTGCATACCGATTACTCTAAGAACAGATACACTCAAGCGGGACATACCTTCTTCAAAGTATTAAATCGGAGATGCTAAAAATCGGGTCTATTCAAAACTGCCCCTCTACATACGCAGTGGGTGCCAAGCTCATTATCAAATTTTGAAGACCATTGCTTTTCTCCTACACCTTATCTCACATTCCTCGGTAGACTCGTATAAGATAAAACTGATCCCTTATGCTAAGTTTCCAAAACCTCCACTTAATTGGCATATTTTTGGCACAAGGTGGCATATAGTGGATGGTGTTTCGAAACACAGGTTGCTTGAAAGCTCCGTAAAGTTGGCTTCACTTGTGAAAATTCTAGGAATGTTCGCAAGCGAACGTTCCAAGAATGTTGCACATGTGAATGTTCAAAGGGGAACGTTCCGAGAACATTGTGCATATGAATGTTCACCAACAAACGTTTCTAGAATGTTTAGCAGCTTACAATGTAAGGAATGTTCGCATACGAACGTTCCTAGAACGTTCCGAATGGTGTTTTAACGTTCCTTCAACATTGAGAACACCCAGGGAATGTTCGCACGACATTGGATGCTACGTGGGAATCTCCGACAGACGCAGGAAAGGTAAAGCAGCCATCGCTTTGACTAGCAGACGTAAAGCAGACGACGTTAACTGCGCCAACCCGCCGCCGCCGTTAAAGGAGCGATGCAACAATATTTGTACTTCGCGCAAATACCGCTTAAAACGGATCCCTAACGTTAATGACCTATGAAACACGCGTTCGTTTTTCAACCCACGCAATAGAAGTCCAAGAAAAAAAATTAAGAAAAACGAGCAGCGTTCACCCCCTCAACTCGCAGCCAGAACAAGCGGCCACGTGATCTGGAGCCGATTATATGCCGCCAGTGTTGATCATAGCCACGCGCTGGGGTTGGCAAAGCGCAGGACACGCGCTGAGTTCCAGACATTGTTATGGCTCGGCTGTTGCCGTCGTTGCAGCGATTGGACACGGGTCACAGCCCGAATGCTTCTCGAGCTAGCAATCGTCACGAGCCCAAGTCGAGTGCCCACGCAATGCTCGGGTCCAATCTATGAACCGCATTCAAATATCGTCACTTGGGTGTACTGCGATCCCCGAGTTACGTCATCAAATTTTGCAAAGGAGAGATTGAATGAAAATGATCGCTTTTGTGCTTGAAATTACACCGCAACAAAGGAGTTTCTTGGCCAATGGCGTTGCGTGTGACTATCCTTGAGCCCCAGGTGTGCCAGTAAGCTCGTGTAGAGTGAAAAACATTCCAATTGAATATCGTTGCACAGCTCCTTTAAAGAGTGAGGGGTCTCGCCGCACACGAATGGAGGGAAAAAGTTTTTGGAAGGGAACTTGCGGACACTAACACGCTTCACCTCTCGGTTCTAAGCAAACAAACCTCGGCGCCCCGGGACACCTCGCCAGTGAGTCCTTTGACTTCCCTCCTTGATGCGCGTCTGCTAGTTGTTAGACAAAAACAATGTGCCGCTTGAGTTATTTCGTCTGCCCTCCCTTAAAGGCGAAGTCGAGTTCCCTCCGAAAGTCGCAGGAAAGGTAAGACAGACGCAGACGATGTTGCGAGCAGACGACGTTGCAAAGGAGCAGACGACGCTGAGATAGGGGGTCGCGATCAGCCAATCAGGGCTCGGCGTTCTGACGTCACCACTACTTCCTTTCTCATGCGCAGAAGACGAAAATGAGCCCACTTGCGAGGCGTATTGAAGGAATCATCTTGGCACGCGATATAAGCAGCAGCGATGTCCTGGTTTCTCGCAGCCGCAACGCAGTCAAACGCAGTCAAACGCCGCTGTCTGAACCAGGCTTAAGACGTTTCGCCGAAACGTCGTAAGCTGCCACTTAAGGCTGGTTCACACTGCCCCATTTTCTGACGTTAAGTTACGTTACAAAATAGTACGCTGAAGCCACTGGGACCTATGTGCTTCATATTAAGCGAGGCTACCAGTTCAAGAAGAAAGTACGACGCGCGACATTCGAGACACAAATGTTTCGGTGACTTTTACGTAACGTAACTTAACGTAAGCAAATGGGGCAGTGTGAACCAGCCTTTATTCGGCAGACGAGCAACGGGACAGGCTTGGCGCGCCTGACGGCGGACAAGCACCTTAGTTCTTCAAAGCGCGAGCAAGGCCTCGACAATTTGGGATGCGCAAGTGTGGTACATAAAGGGTCTAATCTGCAGACGGGCCAAGAAAAATCTCCGAAGAGACCGAGCAGCGCACTATCGCATGCTACCGGACTGGATCGAGCTCCCAGCGCACCGGATTGACCGGTGGTGGCAGCGTGCGCATCATGCCGCTAAAACGGTCCGGCTGATCGTTTTAGCGGTCTAGCGATGCGCCCAGTGAATTACGTGGGCGCAACCCCAAACACTTATCTGCCGCCGGGAATCCATTAGAGTCTCGCCCGCTCCGTGGGCCGCTTGCGAGGTGCGCTGCTCGGCCGATGCCCGCGGCAGGCTCTAGCTGCTCCTTAATCCTATAGCGGCCACACACGTCGCCGAATTTCTCCGACAGATATCAATGCTTCCGCAGTCGTCTAAGGAGCGCTGATCGGATGGCCACGCGTTGACGTTGACAGCGGGGGCTTTGCTTCCGACTAACGGCGCTCGATAACTCAAGCACCGCCACGGCTTCATCGTGCCGCCGGCTGTCCCCTTTGCGAAACACAGATGTATAAAAACATACTCAGTACACTTCTGGTATTCCACTAAGCAGGTGGAGTACAGGAATTATATTACAAGTACAATGTGTGGCCCCCGAAAGCCCCTCTGTGATCAATATTAGTGTATAAAAAGTGCATTTTAATCGCATGAAACACTACAAGAAATTAAGCGTTCCATTAGTATTATTAAGGAATATATCTATATAATACTGTTCCATCCAAGCATATCAAAAGCTCCGATTCAGAATAAAAGCGACTGGCTCGAGTGGTAACTCTGGTCGGCATGTAGCGTTGTGGCTGCGAGCATTGCCTGCGTGCCAAATGAATTTTTATGCGTAGTATTTTTTGTATTTTATTTCGGTAGCCATTTATTTACTGGATGCCGGTGACGCCTCGCCATTTTTTACTCATGGCACATACCACAGGTGAACGCGCTGCCTCTGTTGGTTTATCGAGGCAGCCGGCGACGCGCCGCTTGCGACGCATTGTATTCACAGCGACGCTGCCTCAATTTTGGCTCAGAGGCACCCATCATGTACCGTTACCTTGGGCGGTACCCAAAAGAGAGAGTGCACTCTTGCGCTTCCAGTAATCCCTGAGCCTATATACTACTCCATAATGCAGCAGGAACACCTATCATCGGCTTTCGTTTAACGAGTTCAATTAATGGGAACGCCGACCGGTATTCTGCTCGCAAGGTCGAGAATCCTCAGTGGCAAACGTCGCCCACCTCCTTTTGTAACTCAAACTATACAACGTGACACGGGTGACCCTTCCCAGTTGGCCCGGGAGATCGCGGTAAGTATATAATCGGCGTCCCGACTGAATCCCCCGGCAGTGTGTCTTTGAAGCCGCGGTAATGCTAATACAGTCTGCAGACGGTCTGTTTCTTCCCTGGCATCGTATAAACCCTGTCTGCATACAGCACACGCATGATGACGCAAACATGCCGCGAACATGCGTGAGGCGCAGGTAATTCTGTGATCATATCTGCAGGGAACGTCCTTTGTGTGATGTATCCATGTGACTGCGCTTTACGGTCTTCTGAGTCTACTCATTAATTTCAAGACCATTCTTCGCGTGCAAACCTTGCCCCGCGCGTACCGCACAGTGTTTCATCCAAGCTGCAGTGCAGAAGCGTTGGTTCAGTATAAGGAGTATTTTATTCGCTAGCGGCGCTAACGACGGAATTAAAGCGTTATGTACTTCTCGCCAATGCATCGCATAATGCGAGATGGATTCGCAACCGATGGGAGGAGAACACGTCTACGTGTTCCGCATACCGACCGTCGGTAGGGGCGACCCGATAACGGTCTCGAGATCGGAATGACCTCGAGCCTCGTGGTGTACGGTGATCGGGTCGCCGAGCTGGTCAATATGCGAAGCACGTCAGAGAGGCTGCTCCCCCACTGCCGGCATTCATCTCGCTTTATGGGATTTATGGCCAGGAATCGAGGTTCCCCCCTCCCACACCCCGCAACCACCGGTTCCCAAATTAGCGTCGAAAAGAGGAGAAAAAAGACACGGTGATATAGTGTGCTAGGCAGTGATGAAAAGAGGGGGCGCATCTTCACAGCGTAAAAATTGCGAGAGCTAGGCAATGATGTCGTCCGTTTGTACACAGATAACACCACCTGCGTTTATTCATAACGAGCTATATGATCCGTTACGTGATATACTTGTGACGGTGCGCAAGCATAAAAAACAGGGCTTTGCGAGATGATAATCTTGCGTTTTCTCGGCAAGTGCAAGGAATTACGAATAAGAAGCGGGACAAGACTTCCCTTTGCGCCGCTGTGTGCCGATTCCTGCGATATCGTCGAGCGAATGCCTGCTTTCTAGCGGACGCCAAAGATGGCGTCATAGTCGCCCTTGTGCGTGACACGCCTTCACACCAAACGCCTCAGGGGATCGTCTCCTTACGTTCGTAGCAGCAGTCCCACCATTTCCGTGCGTTCTAACAAGAGGTCTTCAAGAGAGGCATGAGTGAGGACAGACACGAAGCCACGCTCCGGGAAGACGCTCCGTCGTTGATAGTACGTTCGTAAACCCTGAATATGTTCTATTGTGAGCACGTTTAATTAAAGCCGAGGAACGCAATCATAAACCCAAGAGCAGGGACCCTACACGCTACACGGCGGGACTAAGCGGGACAAGCAGTTCGTTACATCACCGCCTTCTGCGACTGGTCAGCGGCACGGGCCGCTGCTGGGTCCCGTGTCGTGTGCTGTTGGGCACTGGCAGCCGCACTTTGGAGCTATTGGCGACGTGCGCGACCGAAAGCGTCGCTGTGGTCGGCCTTCCACGATTGGCCGGATGCTGACTATGACGTCGGTGACTGCATCGGTTTCTCATCGACGGAAATAAGAGGACTGTAAAAACTTTGGTTTCGACAATGTTGGCAGTGTTGGTTCAAAGCGCTATGATTTCAAGCTTCTATACCATGCTCATTACAAACACCATCGAACTTGTTGTTCGCAAGGTAATGATGCCTCGAGAGGGAACCACAGGAGGGCGGCACCAAAACATCTAGCCGCTAATAGCAGCTGCGGGGCTCGCGTGTGCTGTGGAAATCTCCGAGGTAACTGGTTCATTGCGTGAGCGAGAACTGAAAGGTTCTCGCTGCACTGCTCGACTTGTGCGCGGTCCACTTAAGTTTCATATAGCGCGCAGTGAGTGTGGTGACTGGAATACGATGATGGTAGCGATGGCACTGGCGATTTTGCAGCATTGAGCGATTGCCGTTTCCTCCGCGGGTACAAGCTGTACGGCAGCCGCTTGAACAGTTCCAGAGGAGTGCAAATTCCAGGCCTTGCGTTAGAGGGATGGTGGACCGGAATTAGGATTTCCAAAAACCAATGCAGGAGATGTAGGCGGGACGCTACAATCCCTACAACACTACTCGTAAGGCGATATCTCGAATGGACAGCCGTATTTTAGGGAAAAGAGGTCGAGATTGAACGAGGCCGACGAGGCGCGAGACGCCAAGATATCTCGTTTCCTCCTCTCTTCGCTTCGTCCCCTCAAGGCGGCGAGGCGGAGAAGACGTGAGGCCGTTCCCTCTCCTTCTCGGAGAAACAAGACGTAAACATATCAGTCCAATGCGCCTCCTTTTGTTTTTGAAAAATACGGTCATCCGTTCGAGATATCGTTGTATAAGTGATGTGTCGGTGTTTGTAACATTCCGTTGCACGCTTTTGCCGCGTGTTTAGAGGAATCCAGATTTCGGTTCAGCATCGCTTTAACGTCATCCACGACGACTGTGTCAGGTATAGTCACGGCTTTTGTGAACCATACCTAAGAAACGTTCGATACATATTACGTAGGTAGACTAAAATAGCAAATGAAACTTGAAAGGAAGCTCCTGGAAGCATCGGAGTGCCAACCAACGTTTCGATATGAAAGCTTGCTTTCTTCGGGGTGCCAGATAATCCTTATTCGCTCATAACCTGCTTTTTCCTTCTCGAATGTGTATACCTCTCACGCGACGCGCACACCAGGCCTAAAACAAGCAAAGATTTCCGACGCTCGTCGGCGAGCAATTGGGCGGTCTCCGAGGCACAGGGCTTCCTTCCCTTCATCTCGCGATGCGAGGTCTGAGCGGCTCACCTATCGCGGCAGCACCAACATCAGCAGTGATCCATCGAGGATCCAGTTCACAGCGCCACGGCCGCTGTTGAGCGCTCGCGATCCTCGGCGGTTGGCGCGAAACTAATCGCTAAGCGGTCTCGGCCGAGATTAAGAGGCCCTAATGGCGGGGGTCATTAACGCGACGGGGGCACCGAGGGAGACCCCGAGCCTAGGTAGGGCTCGGGGCCCCGCCGAACGCCCGGCGAGAGCCGACCGTGAGGTGGGAAATTGCGCGCCTATATCGCGGGGCCCAGGCAGTGACCGATGGCCTGGCGCTTGAAAGCGCCGACCGGGCATCTTCGCACGCTGTCGCCCGGGCTAGTCGCCCGCCAGCCCAGCCTCGCGCACCTCCGAGGCAGCGCGTTGAGCGAGTGCCTTGCGTAGTCGGCGCAGGCATCGATGACCCCCATATACTGTTCGATTTCGCGCACGCGCTTCTTACCGTTTGCCCCTCGGGCGCCTCTGACTAGTGGCACAAACACAATACGAGTCGACGCGAAGGCCAGGTTATGTTGCGGTCACACTGCGTACTAAAGACAGTCTGGTGGAGACACTGTCCGATGCTCTCCTTGTATGACGTCACACAAGTCATACCCAAGCTGCCTGCAGACGTTTTGGAAGCATTACGAGGCAAACGTGCTTCGAACATGCTTTGTAGCTGCAGACAATGCTGTCATGGTGTCTGCAGCGCCTTGTCTTTTGTATGATTTGCGGGCAGTGCGCTTGCGGTCTTAGTGTTGTCATACGTGTTCGTCGGAACAAAAACGGAGTAACAAAACGCTGTCATTGCTCAATAATCATTCGGTCAGCGAGCAACTAATATGCGCCATTCGTTCGTTTTTGTCATAGTCGTTACTTTGCTACCGAAAGAACGCGAATTGTTCCCGGTCAGGCTACTTGAAAGCGTTACGTACCAGGATAAACATAATGAAATAAAACAGCGCCCGAAGGTACAAAAGGAAGCGACAAATCAGACAGGACAGAGCGCTGACTCGCAACTATGTATTTTTACTGATACACAAAAAGAAAGGCAACGTTCAGTTCACTCTAAAGTTTCAGCTTCAGTTTACTGTAAAACAGTTTCAGTTCACTGTAAAGAGTGTCTGTGCGAACCGTCTTTCAATACAACCACGATATTGGGAAGGTACAAAAAAAAAGTGACACGCGAGATGCTCGAGGCATTCTACATCCACAGAGGCGGAAAAAATTGGATTAGCTCAGCGTCAGTGGCTTTGTCTTGTTAAAGCCCCTCTATCTTTATGTCTAGTAAGGCGCTAAAATTCCTGAAACTGACAGTGAAGGTCCAGCGCATGCAGTAATACGTAGATATCATCGGTAGAAGATGTGCGTGTGAGCGTGTGGAACAATGTGCGTTGCCTTGTAGTAAAAATACATAGTTGCGACTCGCGAGACAGCGCTCTGTCCTGCGCGGTTTGTCGCTTCCTTTTGTACTTCTTTGCGCTGTTGTATCTCCTCGTGTCTAACAACCCCGAACTAGCCCAGCTCTCACCCTTATTACGTACCACGAGCCAGCTGAAAACCTCGGCGTGACCGCAACGAGCGAGGCGGCGGGGCCCTCGGGGGACTCGTCGTGAGAGCGCGGAGGGTCCTCGCAAATTGAATCAGAGAAGGGCGCTTCGACGCATCCGCAGAAACTGCGGGGGCATTAGACGCCTGACCGCGGGCGCCTCCGTCGGGCCAACCGCCCGCTTGTCGACCGGGGAGGATAAGTAAGTAATCGCGTCGTAATCGACGCGGCCCGTCCGATCGGTCGGACATGCATGCGCGGCGGCCTAATCACCGGCGCGCGCATGAAATATGCCCCGGTCGTGCCAATACCACCGAGAAGACAAGGCCTGCTCATGACGTCATCGTTAGGGGATCCCGGCCCGAAGACACGCCAAAGCTCGGCGAGAGGCGCCGCGGCGGACGCGTCCATCGCGTCCGCTTGTTGTGAGCCGCTGCGAGTCGCGCTGGCGGCCATGCTGACGCCAGCTGGGGTGCTGCGTCGATCCACTTGTGATGACGTTTGGGGGGAGGGGGGGGGGGGGGGGGGGCGAGGCCTTGTTTTTTAGGCGACATTGGTCTTGCCGAGAGCAGCGCGACGTACAAGGCGTCCCCGGCCGCGCAGAACCGCAGCAGCCTTGTCATTATAGGCGCGGCCCGCTCTCAGGACGACCCGCGCGAGTCTGGCGACTTTCTAGCGCGCTGCTTTATTTGGTCGCCCGTCGTGACTGTGCCTTCCGAATCTCGGTTTCGAAATCCACCTCAGACCAGCCGAGAAAGCCTCAGCCCTTCCACCCGCTTTTCTTTTCGCTCGGCATCCCTGAGAGTTACACGCAAACGTGCGACAGCCTCGGGTATTCACCTCCGATGCTCAACAAGAAAAATGACCGTAGTAACTTGAGTAACGGCCGCAACGTAGTAGTTGTTATGTCGGTTAAGGCCAATTCCAAAGCATGACACCCGCCACTGTCATGACAGCATGCTCATCGAGAGTTCTCTTCTTTTACAACTGCACAACATCAAAACACGCCGCCTCCCCCCCTTTTTTTTTTTTCTTTCTTGTTTTTGAAGAGAGAGTAGTGTTACAGTTCGTGGAAATAACTCAATGCGCGTGACGCGATTGTCAGACTCGGTTTCGTAGTGTCTGCACCACGACAGGTCCAATTGTCTTCACTTGACGGTCCTGACGATGCGGGGTCTGAGTCTCTGTAGACCGGATATGCTTTCAGGTGGTTGGTGACTGTAAGGTGGTGGTTTAAGAGCTTCCTCGGAGACTGTCGGACAATAGTCTTCAGCATCTGTGCTGGTCTTTAATGCTCGATGCGCTTCCTTGATGTGGGATCGATTGCGCCTGTAAGAGCGTCCTTCTTGTCCTCGCAAAATGCATGACCTCCCACTCGGGCCCTCGCTTAAAATCACACCTTTGTTCCACCGACCTTCTTCCTTTAAACCAAACATTCTGTTTTGGCGGCAGGAGCAAAAGAGTCTTTGTCTTCAGGTCGCCATGGCAGTGCTGTCTCACTTGTCCTCGTTCAAGTTGCATTTGAATTTTTTTTTTCTAGTCATAGCTAGGAACCAGGTTACCTCGCAGAGCTTGCACAAATGTCCTCAATTTTCTTCCCATCAAGAGGTCGGCCGGCAATCTTAGACCATACATCGGCGCGCTGCGGTAATCAAGAAAGGCCGTGAGTAGGTCTCTTCCATCTTCTTTCGCTTTGACCAAGGAAGGCTTTATTGTCTGCGCGGCACGTTCGGCCAATCCATTAGATCTCGGATTGTACAGGCCGGATGGAGTACAGCGTACATCCCAATCACTCAAGAAGGTGTTGAATTATGTCCAGTCAAAACATGATGCATTATCGTATGCTACTTCCTTTGGTATAACAGATCTTGGAAAGGATGCCTTAAAAGCGATAATAAAACACTTGGTACCTGTTGATGCCAGTGTTTGAACATCGATGTACTTGCCGTAATAATCGATCAGAATAAGATATGAGGTACCATCTAGGTAGGGCAAGGTGAGGTAAAATGAGAGGCGAGGCAAAAAGAAACAGTTTGTTTTTAGCGCCATCCATCTCCTGAACAAGCAATGGGAGCACGTTCAAACCTTACCGAGAGGCGCGATGACCTGTACGGTTTGCGTGTACAAAAGAAATGAAATCCGTCAAAGAGTGTATTCCAGAGAAAACAAATGCATAGTTGAGGTTGGCGTGTTTACCCCCTGATAAAAAGGCGCAAAATTCAGCACCAGGTTTCGCTTCGAGACGTGCAGCCCGGTTGGCACCGACTATTAGGCCAAGGTAAGCTTCAATTTTATTGGTATGCTTTATTAGCACCATACGGGCCAAATTTGAACGATTTGTGGTTGCTTTTTCTAATGAAATAATCATTTACGTAAAGGAGTACGCGCGGGGCAAAACGCGACAAACGATGACGCGTGTGTCAATAACGCACGAGTCTCCTGGTTGCTCCTGAGCACGGCTCTTGAGTCATGTTCTTTTTCTCCCGGTGTCAAGGATGGTCGAACGTATAAAAGAAAACCAACAATGGCTTATGAAGAAACAAAGAGTGCGCAGGCGTGCTGGTGTATGTTAACATCCACCAGCACGCCTGCGCACTCTTTGTTTCTGATCATGATGTAGATTACCCGAGACTGTGGTAAAAGCGGAGTACTTGGTGGAACAAAGATGACAGAGGACGAAGAACGTCTCAGTTTGAGACGTTCTTTTTCCTCTGTCATTTCTCTACCCCCAAGTTCTCCGCTTTTACCACAGTCTCGGGTCCTTGTGCAAGGCAAGCTCTGGAGTGCCTCACGGATCTGTCTTGGGCCCCCTCCTTTTCACTATTTTTGTAAATTATGTCTCTCATGTTATATCAAACTCTTAATTTCTGCAATACAGTAATGATATAAAAATATACAAAAAAAAAAAGCATTGATCTGATAGATTTGCAGAACGCTTCAGAATGACGCAGCATATTCCTTCGGTCATTGGTGTTTAGACCTCCGTTTGAATCTTTGAACCTCCGTTTGAATCTTTCTAAAACAAAAGTAATAAAATATTGTCGCAATACCCACGATATACTTTTCCATATAGTTATCATGGCGAACTGCTGTCACGTGTAAGTGAACTGAGGGACCTTGGTGTTGTTTTTAAATCAACCCTGAGATTTGACACTCACGTTACCAGAGTGGGTCAATCGACCTTGCGCGTGTTAGGTGCCGCGTCTCTCATAATAAAGGAATTCAAAAGCCCATCCGTTTTTTTCACGCTGCACTGTTCCTTAGTTAGATCCCAGCTAGAGTACGCCTCGGTCGTTTGGAACGGCATTTCCAAAACTAACAATTTATTTGTCGAGCGAGTCCACAAAACAATTTATTTCCATCTTTAAATATCGTTACCTTGAGAAAGACAATCCTTGTTTAAACGTTGGGTGTAACTCGCAACTCGTCAACTTGTTGAGCCTGTAGCAGCGTCGGGTGAAGGCAGATCTGTTGTTTTTGTTTAAGACCCTGCACGGCTCGATTAACTCTCCCAGCCTTCTGTCCAAGGTGAGCCTTAGAGTTTCCAAGTGTGCCTACATGGCTTCAAGTATCTTTTTATATAGCTCAACATTTGAGTCACTTAAACCCGATCCAAATATCGGCTGAGTGTTATAACCACTACTCTGACACAATTGATATTTTTAACTCATGGGGGAGCAAGTTCGAAAACGCTGTTCGAAACTTTCTCTCGCAAGAAAAGGTCTGATCAGTTGAAGGGTTGGTGTTCGTCAATACGATATTCAAGTATCTGCTTTTGGCTCTCACACCTGGTGAGGTCTCTGTTTTGTGCTTTTGATTTCCCTTGCTGATTTGAGTCTCTTTCGTACCTGTTAATGTTTTTCTTTATTCTCAGAGTGGTGAACTACATTCCCCTTCTGCACTCGTGTGTTTGTATGTGGTGTTTTTGATCGGTATTTTTTAAGTGTGCCAGCACTAAAATAGTGATTGGTTGTTCCTGGGCACTATAAAAAACACTGGTTGATTTTGTGATTGATTGATTGATTATTAGTTGAACGGGCTGTTATTTTGCCCCTTTTTGTGAAAGCTCGCACTGCAGAGCTCGTGTATCCCGGGTTCAATCCCCGCCACCGTCCGTTTCGATCTGAATGGGTCGTCTCTCACTACTGCGTGATGCATGTCAATTTCCCATCTACAGCTGAGACACCTGCGCCCACCTAGGCTAACTTCCGGGCCTACTTATTTGCTTCATAGAGTGCGCAATCCAAAACCATAGCGGCAGTGTATGTTGGTTCATTTGTTGGAGTTAGCGGATTTCACTGCCGGGGCGACCGTGCAGAAAAAATAATGAGCATATAAAAAGAGAATGCACACGCGGACAGGTCGTTTTGGTGGTTTGGCGGTGCGGCTGTGTGCTTTAAGTCTTTGTCTTTTTTTATTATTATTAAGTTCGGAGAGTTTGAATTTTTTTTCTTTTTAATTAGACAACTTTAGTGGCTGGTTGAATAACGATCCATTTATCATAATAAAAATTGACACAGCCTGACGCCTTCTTGACCGCCTACAATGCACAGAGAAAGCAACGAGAAAAAATAAAAACCAGTCCATTTAACAGCTTGCCTTTTCAGATGCTGGATGTGCTTTCGCAGGATCTCCTGCTCTGTAGCATCACAATCTCTTAAAAATAGACCCTCGCTTCCATGAGCGCTCGTTGCTCTTGCCAAAAAATCTCTCATACCAACCGAAACCTTAAGGCTTTGCCATGTACCATGGGACAGGACAAGTAAAGCTCCGGGAGTATAATGCAATTTCCCGTCCTCTTTTAAATCCACCGATGCTAGTATTTGAGTTGAAGATAAATTATTTTAAAAATGCAATTTCTGCAAAGTGCACCAAGACGAGAAAAGAAACGAAAAAGTCAAGTTGATAAAAAGAAAACCAACACAAAATGAAAAATCAGGCTAGGTGGCGCAAGTTGCCGCCCCATACTAAGGGCCACTATTCTCCATATATTTATTCGAGTTATGATCTTATCACGTTAGCTCCGCCTCCGTCCTCTGATGCACCTCCGAAAAGGGCAACTCCTCTCATACCGCCAACCACGAAGCAACTGGTAGCTAGAAATGCAATCTGGAATGTTACACTCAGCATAACCTTTCTGTTTAAAATTGCAGTAAAAAAAAAAATAAATAAATAAATAGCCAAGAAAAATGTGGTCCTCTAACGAGGGGCGCGTGATTAAAGGGGTAGGGAATGGGATATCCTTAAGATATACGGCAGATCGCATTTTCGCGAAGAAATAATTCATCGATCTCATTAGCTACGTTTCTTCCGCGTTTCGCGGTTACTGGCTGTATGTGGGGTCTGCGGGAAATGCGCCGTAATTTTTAGTCTTCGATGCTAATTCCCTAAGAGTAAAATAGAAAGAAAAAAAAAACAATGTTTTGTCGTTGCTAATGCCTGTCGCGCAGTTTATACCCACCAAACGCTAAAGCCGCAGGTATCCTTAATTTTATTGCATCAAGTCACGCGGAGAGTGAACCAGGCGAGGCGTCCTATTTTTACCTTACGTGTTTTTATGTCAAAATACTGGCACTCATTATTAATTAGCTTTTAATGTCTCGGCCACTACCCTCCCTTACAAAAAAAAAAAAATTGTCGAGGAGCGCGACTTTGGTTAATTGAGATACAGCGCTCCGCAGACCAGAACAGGTTTCGAGGTGGTCGAGCGACTAATTGCACGTTTGGGTTGAACGCCTGCACACAGTACGCGGCCGGCGTTGACTACAACAAAATAACGTGGTCCTTTTTGGCGCATACCAATACGTAAGTTCAAGCGGGCAAGGTAGCCCTAACTCTCATCAGAGGTAACAAGGGCGCGAAACCTTCATGCACTAGTACCACACTCCACGGCGCGTGTCAAGCGGTGGCATCAACACTCGCGTTGGTCTTGTCTCGGATGTGCTGTAATTCCAACTATAGCCTCGTGTGAACTTACACCAGTTTACGCGTCCCCGGCCGTCTTTGGGCCACCTTGAGTTACGCCCCCATCTTTTTTTGCGGGATAACTTCGAGTACGTCAATAATATGGCTGGTCCGAGCTAGAGCCACGTATAGTCTATCGTAGATCACCATTTGGAGAAGACAAAATGTTTATTTTGGAGCGGGAAAGAAAACTTTTCGAGCACTTTATTCTCACTCATTATACTGAGAATACTATGTGAACAATCACGTGTTGGCCAACTAAATGCAACGCGTCGCGCTCGCTTTGAGACGCTGCAAGACGCGCTCGCGGAGACTCAAGAAGGGCGCCGCTGCCTGGTTCCACTGGTCATGATGTTTGAGAAGGGAAGACCAGGTGACACTTGTTTTAGTCACCCCGTTGCTCGAACTTGATTGCGAAATCGGGACTCGAAATACATCGATGGTTTTGCTCCAAGTTCCTCAATCGGAGCTCCTCGTTTCATGTTGGCTTTGTATCGTTTATATTTAGAAGCTCGAGCAGCGTCGCCCTAATTTATGCCATACTTGTTTCGCGTCGTTGCTACCAACCGTCGAACTCACCCGCCCCTTGAAATTCCTCCGGAATCTAGGCGTAGCGAATGAGATGCTCGAGCAGCTGGGCGCTGCAGCGAGGGACGTGGTCGCCATTGTGGCGCGTGCCATCAAAAATGGAGGAAAAAAAGAAAAAAAAAAACCGCACAGAGGGACGAGACGCCGATGCTCTTAATTGGTATCCCGCTAATTGCGGCCCGTCGTCGGAAAACGAGGCGCGTCGACGGCGACGTGGATGCAGTGTGCGGCTACGCCCACCCCGCTTCTCGACGCCGCCGCACGCAACATGCGGCGACCGATGGGCCGCGCACGGCCATCCGTCACGGCCGAGAGACACTCCTCGACGGCCATTACACCGGTTGCGCCTACGCCGGCCCTCGCCCGCGGACAGCCGGGTTTGCCGGGTGATACATTGTCGGGGGATGACGGAGAAGGCACCCGCATCAATGGAGGGGACGGCGGAGTAGCGAGTTGTCGTCGCACACCGTCCCTTGCAGGACCGCGCTGAAAGCGAATACAGTAGCGTTATGTTTAAAACTGTCTGAAGGCAAGCACTGAAAAGCCGCAGTCCACTGCTGATGTATCATACAAAAGACATCGTGCTCGCTGCAGACATGATAACATCTGCGCCCTCAAGCTTGTTCTAAGCGTGACTGTTTTACACATATTCTATTATATCTGCAGACAGTTTTTTTATGACTGATATGACGGGACCGCCATGCAAGGGAAAACACGCCTCAACCAATCTGCGAACTGTCTATTGTATGATGTATTCGCAGTATGGACAGGCAGTGCTTTTTCTCGAGACTATGAGATAAAACTGCCTAGTTTAATTTCGAACGAGCCGGCCCATGCCTAATTCTCGGGTGCAGTGACGTCACAAACCAGACCAGAGCTTCCTACAGCCTCTGCATGCTGCACGGCGAAGCATTAGAAATAGTAGACATTGATTGGGCTGAGTGTCGACTAAAGATGCCCACGTTATTCGCCACCCTGTAATCTATTCTTATATTGGTTATTAGGCTTCGTTGATTTCCAGACGCACTTGAAAGGGGGTGAAATTTTACTTCTTGCCGTTGCTGATTTTTAATGCGTTAACATTAGAACGATCGTTTGGACGAAACCCCGGTGGTGTCTTTCGTTCGTCAGTGCCGGGAAGAGAGGGAGAAGGAGGGGGAGAGGGTGACGCGTGCGACGCTCCCATTGGTCCGAAGCGCTGACGTCAGCACGCGTTAACCT
This sequence comes from Ixodes scapularis, assembly GCF_016920785.2. Taxonomy (NCBI): domain Eukaryota; kingdom Metazoa; phylum Arthropoda; class Arachnida; order Ixodida; family Ixodidae; genus Ixodes; species Ixodes scapularis. Next base: position 2,276,925 of record NW_024609857.1, on the reverse strand, counting down.
TTCTTACTGTCCCCGGCGCTGACAAACTGACAGACACCGCCGGGTTTTCGTCGAAACGAGCCCTTTCGTCTTCGTCAAAGTCACGCACACAGCTGGCGCGGAGCCAGAGAGGAGGAGCGGATGCTACGAGCCATCGGAGCCAATCCAAGGCCGCGTGAGTGTCACGTGACCTTGAAAGGGGGCACAGCGATGCGCGGAAAGCGTCTCACGGACTACGTCCGCAGAGAGGGATTGGCTAGGATAGCTCATAGCGTCCGCTGCCTCCGGGCGTAAAGTGAAACGGAGTATAAACCAACACGCGTCCCTGACGTCATGCAGCTGCGGTGGCGCTGTCGACGGCACGGCGCATGCGCAGACGCTTCACTTCACTCGAATTCCGTTTCTGCGCGTGCGCAGTGCCCACACCTGGTGTGGGCAAACGCGGGCTTGTTTGTAAACAGCGTGTCGGTCTATAGATAACAAACCCGTGGTGCTGAATGAGACGGCGTCATCAGAGATGGCCAGCGCTGGACACAGATCGGAAACGAGGGCTGAGTCAGCGCTCGAGTGAAGTTTGAGCCGAACGTTGACGCAATCGTCGTGTTTAATCTGTGCCTAGCGTTCGCATTCTCTGATGACGCCTCTTTGCTATCTAGAAGGTGTTGCGGCGCGGTGGAAAGCGGGCGTTCTCAGTTGATGCTCTGCCGTCGCCAGTTGTTCTTCGCTCTGGGTTTCGTAGTAGCTGTGCGTGTGCTCTGATGTCTATGTGTAATTAAATTTTAAAACGATGGATGCTGTTCCTTCAACAAGCTGAATGGGTGTGGTTTTTTCCACGAGCGATACGGATGACCATATCCAAGGGTGTCAACATACTCTGACGGGCAGAATACACAGAAAGGATGCAAACAATTACAGGAAAATTCATTGGTGGATTCTCAAGGAATCCGTTAGCATGACTCTTGGGAAATATCACACACATCTCCCTTTGAGAAACGCTAACACGGACCCCTTACCAAGGCCAAAAAAAGAGGCAGCACATTTCTTGGAAACGCGTCCGTACCAGCGAATGTCTCCAATATCCTGCAAAAGGACCCAAGTTTAGCTTGGCGCCCAGGCCAAAGCATGTAGATAAGCTGTGCTTGGGCAGAACTCTGGTGGAGGAGGAGGAGAAACAGGAGTAAAAAAGGTGCATCTCAGAAGGTGTAGATTTTTTTAATGCGCACTGCGGGAAATGGACGGAGATGCGTGAACACGAAGCATGTTGTTGCCCATTTCAAGGACAACGGCCTCCGCCTGCTGACCGCTGACAAGGAAGGCGGTTTTGTCGTTGTGGGGAATGGAACGTTTGGGGACAAGTCTAGGAAAGCGATAGAGAAACATTTTAAGCGAGCACAGTCTGTTTCGCTTGTTAAGGTCAAATCACAGACGAGGGCTCTATGCAAGAAACTTAAATTGACCGACTTTGATAAGAACGTGCAGGCGTCAAAAAATCTGTTTGCAGTTTCTTGTTTGTTTTTTTTCACGAGAAAAAAAAATTTAAGATTAAATGTCCTTTCTGAGCGATATTTTTTTTTTTTTTTTTTTCCACGAGAAAAAATTTTAAGATAATAACAGAGAAACACTCTTGGCGGCTGGAGGTGGGCACTTTCCTTTCCAAACACCTTTCGGAGCTAGAGCTGGCTGGCCCTTTTCTGGTTAGGAATTCAGAAGAAATAATAGCATTTTAGGATGAAGGAGACCTGCGGAGAACAAAGGGGTTCTCTATTTATGTCACGAACTTGTTTTACTCGGTCCCGCATGACCATCTGCTAACGGCATGACTGGCCTCAGGCTGGAGGGCTTCCTGGAGTTGTTAACACATTACCTGGGCTCCACTTTGGTCTCCTTCGAAGGTGAGATGTTTGTTCAGAGGCATAGGCTCGAGAGCGGCCCCGATCTTATGGGACATCTTTCTTGCCTTATGTGACAAAGCAATTGCAGAAAAATTGGAGCACAGAGAACGGGTGAAGACTTTTAGATATATCGACGATTTTTTGGTGTTGGCGTCTAAACCAGTGGAGTCGAGTGATGATATGCTTTTTAGGATGATGAACCTTTTCACGAGCTGTGTTTTTGGCCTGAGCTTCACTCGTGAAGTGGCACGCTCAGGTCGACTACAATTTTGAACTTAGGGCTGTCATTCAAAGAAGATCACGCGTGCTGGTTTTACGAGCCTCGCACTAAAAGGGGATGCTCCGGTATGATTCTGCTCAGTTCAAACTTGTGGAAAGGGGGATAGCCTCCACCTGTTTGGCGGCCTCCTGAGAAAATCGTGCAAGCATAGGATGGGCGCCAGCTTTGACTCTCAGCTCAGCAGATTGGCGGCGGCGGGTTTCCTTCCCCGTGTGCTTCGCGATCTGTCGGAAACTCTTTTAAAGAAGATAAGAAAGAGGGCAGAGTCGTTCATGAGGATTTCACAGGGAGGGCGGCCAGACCTGCGCTATTACCCTTCATACACAGAATCCCCCACAACTTGAAGAAGGTAGCTAAAAAATCCGGCATTCTGTTTTTTTTTTCTGCTCCAAATAAACTATCTACATCGTGCCAAAGAATTTATAGAAGTTCGTATGACTCAGCTGTGACAGAAGGGGCTTGCAAAAAGAAGCACGTGACAAAGTATTTCGAGTGTGTCACTGTAAAGTCCCTTGATAGTTTTTTGACAAGAATTAACGACAATCAATACAAATGACAAAGCACATTCCGCTAGAACAAAATGGCGTCATGCAGTTCAAAACTCTCCTGTGCGCCGCTATTCGCTTCCTAAAACCTGCACCGTCACGGAGTTTGTGCTTCAAAGACTGTCACTGCTTGTAGGAAGCTCGTATCTAGGGGCTTTGTGTCACTGCCGTCATTTATGAAATTCCCCTGTCATGCGGAGGGATGTGTGTTGGCCAAACGGAGGGATGCATCCACGATAGAATCAGAGAACACTCAGCGTCAACTAGGCAATCCCCGTCTGGCCACTTGGCCGTACATTGTGATCGCTATGAGTGGAACCCAAATTTTAGTGAAACGAAAATAGTGGGAAGCGGCGCAACAAGAATTGGGCGCGAAATTTTGAAGGCTGTTATGATGAGATCCCATGGCACCGATGTCTGTGTCAGAACCCCCTCGTTATCCCTGACAGATCAGGAATATTCATATCTTAGAAATGAACGCGTCACATAGCAAAACGTGCTAGATTTCGCCACTTCTTTATCTGCATGGTGAATGCAAAATATTTCCCATGCGCATGTGTACTTCAGCCTATGTTCGCGTTTGTGTTTGTTCAATGTAAAGTTTAGTTGAAAGAACGCCTCGTTCAGTCTGCATCTCTTCATGTGGCATGGTTTTTTTTGGCGTCTAACTTTAAGAATAAACAACCAACCAGCCCAACTCGTCGTCTACATCCAGTCCGATACGATGCTCGTTCAGATCGAAATGGACAGGGGGGGGATTGAATACAGAATCCCCGGGTAAGGTGTGCAAACACGCGCTGGGGCGGACCGCGGCCATTTGACGGCTGACAGAGACCCTGGCGGTTGCAGAAGATATGCTTTATTCGACGTAAAAACGATTGTGTTCTTCGTTTGTTTTTTCTGCTCGCCTGCGAAAAAGAATAAGTTACATCCTACATCACACCCTTGTGAAAAAGCGCGACTTGCGCGAGCGGCAGAAGCTTACATTCGAAGCGCAGATGCCGTTTGGCCAGTTACTTACATATTCTCGCGTCTTTATTTTTATTTTTTCGTTTTGTTGTTGTAGAAGAGTGTCTGCTTATCTCATCTTGCATACAAGCCTCAAGAAAGTGAAGTTTGAGTATGATATGACGTGCGATGCTTTCCTCTCCACTTTAGTATCAGAGCTCTTTTGATTATTTTTTTTTCGACAGCTGTACATTTTGCAGCCCTTTAAACACCTAGTCGTGGTTCTGATGTTAATACATATTTTTTTGTATAGTTTTTCTTCACTCATACACTCTCAGCCAAAGCCTATAGACCAGGAAATGCCGAAATTTAAATAATCTAGTGAGCATGCATTATATGAAAATAAACACAAAACTGACTAGATAATTGGAGCAACTTCAACTGCTGTCTTTATTAAAGAGCTATCCCACTTCGAGAACTTTGCTTCCTCTGACGTGTGACACACGGTACCACATTCTTCTTAGACGTCTTCAATTTCTCTCCATCTTTAACAACTTTTCTTCCCTTGGTATAGGTCTCGTGACATCAGGTCATGTGACGTCATTGTGACGTCATGTGAAGTCACAGGCCACGGCTTCAGGAAACGTCGTGTCTAGAGTGCTTTAAATTCGAATTTCATGCAACGTTTGCCCTTCGCACTGATGTACTCGTTCCCGTCTACGCAGTGCTGAATACGTTGACTAAGCAAAGTGGCGGAGCTTCTTCCTAATTCAAGAAGCGAGCAATTATGTTAAGTTTAGCGTTTATCTTGTTTCTTTGACCCAACCAATTGTAGGCGTGGACATTCCCTTCTCTCTTCTGTGTTCTTGCTATTTTTGGTGAAAGAGGAGCACGCGGAATGCCCATAATTGGCCCCGCCAACCATCGGTCCAGCTAAGCCGCCCAGGATTTTCCGATGAACCGATTGACTGACGCGACGTGTGACTGACCGAGCTCCGTCGACTTTGGAAGGAACGGCCCCATCGCCGTTACAGCTCCGTGATAGCTTTGGGTAGGGACCCTAGCTTTGGGTACCTCATGAGTCATATTCGTGACAAGGTCACTCAACTTCGGTGAAGCCCCGAACCTACTCGACTAGGGGCGGTCCAGGGTAAACTCCGAGGTCGTTTTTTTGTGTCTTCCCAATCGCGGGTTACGTTATTTATGCTTTGCCCATGGACGAATAATCAATTCACTTATTCCATAAAGCGGCAGTAACAAAAAAGAAAAAAAAAAGTGTCTAAAAAGATCGGTAACAAAGCAATATTAGACTAATTGAAAGGTTAATCGACCATTTTCCCAGCCCTAATCATTGGTCTACGTTTATTCAGCTCAGTCGCCGGAGGCGGTCGTCCTCGTGCTGCCAGATGCAGGAGTCTCCCTCTGATCTTGTTTTGGTCTTAGAAACTTGATTGTTCCTGTCTTCATTTTTTGTTTGTGTGTGTGGAAATGCCTTTTGGGAGGGGAGTGGGTGGGAAAGGGAGAGAAGTTTTTCTCCCCCCCCCCCCTTAGACGCGCATCTACGCCCGCTTCCATCGCACCAGGACATTTGCATATCAAAGTTACCGCCGAGCTTTCCGACCTACCGCGACGTTGGTGGGTAACAGATCGGTATAGCAACAAGGTACTCTCGGAACAAATGAGTCAAATTAAGGCGGTCTAATATTTACCCCAGCGGCAGTACGAGGAAAAGGAGCGCTACCGCACCTTACACACGGCTTCGTATACCTTGGTTAAGCGGCGTGGGACAGCTAGACATCCGTTGCCAAGTCACACTAGCCGAATAAGCGGCTTTCTGACTCATACAAGCTAATGAGGATTCAGAATTTCGAATGCTCTTGCCGCCACTGCCTTTAAAAGTGGCTGTCACACTGGGAATTCATCATGAAAAGGACAGTGTGCAAAGACCGTTTCAGACGTGTTTCTGCCTTGTATGACAATCACATTGATCATAAAAAAAAAAAAAAGAACGGTCTTTATAGACAAATCCCAAGCATAGTTATGAAGCAAACAGGCTTTGAACATGCTTCAGGCGGCACCAGAGATAATTTTGTCATTATGTCTCCAGCCCCGAACACATTTTTTATATATATATATATATATACAATGTGCGAACCGTGTGACTGCGATTCCAAGCGCAAGACACGGCACTCCCTGAGCACCAAGGAGGCGGCATATACGCTTTTAAAGATGCCATCTGCTTTCCCGTAAAGCACCAGGAAGAGCCAGCTATCGCGATATATAAGGCGGGAAGTCAGCGAGCGACGAGGCCGAAAAAAGTGCCGTCCCTTAGACGCAGTCTGCGCACCAATTTTGAGCGCGACGCGAGCGAGGGAAATCTCAAGACCAGTCTCGCCGCCCTGTATGTTTTATCAATTAAACTTAGCGAATAATATCTTAAATCAATAATTCATACGTAAATATATTCCGGAGCCGGCTACTTCAAACTTAAGGAATGGATATAATGTATGAAGGTACAGTTATAAAGTCTGTAGATAATTATTCCAACTGTTTCTTTCAGTGACGTCGTTCGCCGAGAGTGACTGGCTGTACTTGGGTACTCTGCGGGGGTCAGGCCGCCATCACACTGCTAATACATTATACAAAATACACGTAGTTCGCCTCAGACATGATGATAAATTTATGCGACGACATGCCTCAAGTCTGTCTACTCCATACATGCTTCGAACATGTCTGCAGAGAGGTTTTGCATGACAAGGAAGACCTCGAACAGTGTCTGCACAGACTGTCTTTTGTATGCTGCGTTACCACGGCTTTACGGGCTTTTAATGCGTTCGCAATAGTGCTCTGGTGCATGTGCTGAACTTAGACTGGTTTGGAGCAAACCTATTCAAGATTCGCAACGTCGCTGCGGAATGGCGCCGCAGCTGGCTGTGAACACTGGCTAGGAAACAGCTTCTGCAAGCGCCGACAGTAGCCCACGGGGTGCGTATTTCGAGAGGCTGGGCGATAGGACACGTAGTAACGGAGGTCGCTCTGGATTGGCTGGTTATAGGCAACGACGCCATGACTTAACCTAACGTTTAAAAATCGCCGGCGACGTCCCCTCTCCGATTTAGGCGCCATGCAGTGGGGGACGGCGGGTGTATATCACTGGTGCGCGTGCTAACCCACCCCGGACCTTCCGTTGACGTCGTTTCGTGGCGGCAGTCTGCTTGCGGATGGCTCATTACAAAATGTTAAGCCACCTTAGCCAACCCCTACACGCCGCTTCCCGGCTCATTACAAAACGTTAAACCACTTTGGCCCACCCCTACATGACGCTTCGCGGCGCCCCGCCGGCGGCCCAAGCACACCCTACACTCTAAAAAAACGCAGTCTGAGTCGTGACATTAAGCAATGCAAAACGTCACGCTTGCATTGCTTAATGTCACAACTCAGACTGCGTTTTTCGGTCTAAACATATGTTTCGGCATTGTCATTCGCTGAGCTGCCTCCGTAAGTTGTGGTGATCGGCTCTCCCAGTGTTTTGCGGGAAAGCAGATGTACAGGCTTTTTTAGAGTGTAGCCCCGTTGTCCTCCACTGCACCTCACTTGCTAGGTGTTACGTCTCGCCGTCGCTCTCTATAACCAGCCAATCCTGCGTGGCCGCCGTTGCTATGCGTTCTATCGCCTAGCCTCTTGAAATGTGCGTTCCCGGGTGAGGGTGTGCACTTTGGACGCCCTCGGAAGCTCCTGCCGATGGCTTTGGAGACCTGTGGACGCATACGGGCTGCGTTTCCGTTCTTCGGCTTGCCACGCCGTTCTTGACGCGCAGTCCTCTTATTATGTCATCGGGCCGCAAGCGCACGAAGTCGTCACCCCTGAATGCACATCATGTACGCACAACAACGAAATGGCTCTGTCGTTTTTGGCGCATCGCGCGCGCGCCCTTCATGCACACGCTAAGTGACCTAATCTGTTTGCACCAAGGAGACGAGGGTGTTTCGGGAATCTTGACTTCTGCGGAAAAGTGATGGCTGCATTCACCATGCTTTGTTACGTATAACCGCTAGGCGAAATTTCTTCGAAAGCGCGTGGCGGCAGCAGCGATTTCGGCCCCTTTTTTCCTAGAGTGCAATGAAAAGGAGCGAGGAAAGGTTTAATATTTCCCCGGAGTGTAGAGGATCCAAAGTCAGATTGTGATTATCATTTTATGCTTGGCTCCCGTGTCGCAGTATACACCTCTCCAGGGCCCTAATCTGGACACTCGGCGAGAAAGACGGCGAGAAATCTGGCGGCTCTGACTGGCCGGCGCCAAGGTTAAGTGCGGAGTTGGCCAATGACGGCCGCCAGATTTCTAGCCGACGTTTTCCCCCGAGTCTTCAGATTAGGGCCCCAGCGCTGATCAGCCAGGCGAAGAATGCCGAGTCACGGAGGATGCACGCGCGGCGTTTCATTCCGCGGAGCAACTGGGTACGCTTAGAACGCGTCCCCGAGCCCAGTAGACAAAGATGACAGCGCGCAAATGAATAGAACGGTGAGACTGGCAGTTTTCTCGCCACAGCGTTCAACGGCCGAGTTCTCCGACCCACCGCGCCGCGAAGGAGCGCGCTGAAAGCGGCGTCTGTCTAAGCGCCTGTCGGGTCGTCGACAGAGTCGGTCCTCGCGTTCCCGAGTGGGCAGCGTCCAGCTGAGAGGAGCCCGATTGAGATGGAAGGACGGACACGGAACGACGCGCGCTGGGCGCCCCGAATTAGAGAGCGCACAGCCAACGTCGCGTTCGCCGATTAAATGCCGCCCCGCTCATGGAGACGGACGAGGGACGGAGGATTGCGGGACGCGCGGCGAGAACGGGGCCAGTCGCCCTGTCGTCCGCGCAGGCTCCTGACGGATGATGACTCGGAAGAGCGCGCAACCAGGGCCCCGCTCTTCCGCCCTGCCTCGAAGCATCGACGACCTCCGCTCGAGGGATCGTGCCTACCCTGAAATTTGTACGAGCCAAATGGAACGGTTTGTGTAGGTTAGCAAGGTACCTTTTTTTTTTTTTTTTAATAAAGGACGCTTAAAGACTGACAACGTGCAAATATGAGACTAAAACTGTCCTATAGTCACTTAAATCTTAAAGCGGAGGTCAGACTGATAATACATTATACGTAAAGACACCGTCCGAGGCGTGTTCCTTCATACGCATGTATGAAGTAAACATGGTTCGAACATTGTTATGCTTCGACCAGGCCGTGCTCGAATCACGGCGCACTTTCAGGAACCCTCCGCAAAACCATCGCTCGACAGAGACCCCTCCAACATCCGGAACCAATGCTTTCGGACATCTGCCGAAGTTACCAACGTCAAAGGGCCTTCGTCTTCCTCGTCTTTTACCATCAAAAGAAGCTGCTGCTGCGACGACATAAACCTCCGGGCCAATGACAGAGGCTGTTGGACCTCATCTTCATCGAAGCCAACAGCCGCCACCAATCACGCCAAGATCCGCCGGTGACGCAATATCGTCACGTGACCACGGCTATTCGCGTCTCCAGCTCGTTGCTCGCCCTCCCGCGGCGGAAACGGGAAACGCTCTATGCTCTGTTGCACCCTGTGTTGTACCGCAGGAAAGGCCACAAGCGCGAGCTCCTTGCTTTATGGCACACCTCGGCGGCACAAGCTCTCGTGCACCAAGGGCAGCTGCCAACGCTATGAGCTCGCGCTTCTAGCCTTCGCTGCGGTACAACATAAGGTGAAGGGTCCCCCGATTCTCCTGCTCAGCGGGCACGGCGGAACTGCTCGCGATCATCCACGGCTCGCTAAATGTCATTCCCGAATGCAAATAACAACTTTCACTGCCCGAACGTGCTGCTGCAGCCGGTATAGAATTGTACCTTATTAGAGAGGTTTAGTATTGCGTATAGAAACAAATCCATGCGCTGTCCGTTTGCGTTAGGGTGGCGCGCTAAACGTTGCGCGTGCACGTCGTTGGCATGCTCGGATCCAAGACCGCAATTTCGGGCTCCGAGCACGCGCAGCGTGGAACACGCAAAGCTAACGCAAACACGCAGCGCTTGCGTTCGCTCGTATGCTCAATACTAAGACTCACTACTGTTTCACCGGCTTCTGACGCCAACAAAACGTGCTGCAGTGAGCAGACGCGCAAGCAGGTGGGCGTTCCTTCGATCTGGAAAGGCTGAGATTGACAGAACGTAGGGCGCGTAGACGTATGACGTGACCTAGGAATGGACCACAAGAGCTACGTAAGTGTTTATTTCTAATAACTGAGATTCAGTCAATCTGTGGGCGGCCCACAATCGGCTTTAAAGCACTTTGGTGTATAGAATTTTCTCGAGGTATCTGAATGGGTTGGAGCTTTGCTCTGAATGCAGGTTCTTGGTCACCATCGAACTGAAAGTAATCGAGAAAGAACTCACACTGAACAATTCCTCGCGTGCCGTTGACTTTGGAAAATGACGGTGCCGATACAAGTTCATTTCCGCCATTGATATGGCAAAACCTAAACTGTTTTACAAACCACCAGATGGCACTGAATTTCGGAAAGGGTCTATTGATTCTTCAATGAAGATCTCTTATCGCATTCCCCAACCCCCTATCCCCTTCCTTTTGTGAAATAAAAGATGTTTTTAACAACAACAACGACACCGACAACGACAAGGACAACGACAACGACGACGACGACGAACACGACAACGATAACAACGCTACCATCGACTAATCATGTCTCATTAAATATCGTCGTTCCTATATCCGAAACTCGGTCTCCGACCTGTCCGTCCCCCAGCCCTTAACAGCATTTCCTTTCATCAGCCCAACCAATGAAGAGGACGATCGCTATCATGTTTTAATCGCCGTCAAGTCTCAGCAACAAAAGACGTCGACTCCATTTGCCCCCGTAGCCGCACGAGTTTTGGTTCGCAATATCCGTCGCACTTTTAATTAATGACCGATGTCCGGACTGCATCGCGGTGCCGTATCCTCAGGGTGTTCCGCGAGCGTAGAGCGAGACGAACCTTGCCTCCGGTCTGAAATCCCTGTGCGCTCAAGCGAGACTGGCTTTACACTTGGCACGATAAAAGAGGCCTGTCGACGGCTACCCGCGGCGGCTACGCACCACCGCGCTCCTCGGCAAAATAGCCACAGAATTATGTTTGCTTCTCGTCGCGACCGGCGGGTTCAGAGGTCAGGGAATCCACTCTCCGAGCTCTTTGCCGGCGCACGGGACGCAAGAAAGCCGCCGCGGGGCCCGCACGGGAGCGGCGCGAGCACGCGCGACCACGAAGCCCAGTCAGCCGAGTGCGGCTACCCCCGCGGCGCGACTCCGAGCGCACCTGTGACGCGCAGCCGGTCGTCTTGCGTCGTCCGATCCTGCGTGTGTCTCACGGCGCTTTCGCGGCGGGGCCGCCCGGAACGGTTTTTCGCGAGGAGCCTGTTTTACGAGCCATAACCGCGCGGGGCCGTCCGTTCCTCGGAAACCGAGACGCCCGCGCTCCGAGAATGCAATCCCGAGTTATGGGGCAAACAGGGTGAGGGCAGACGCCACCGCCGTGCGGGAAAGCCGCCTCCTCCAACAATGGAGGGCCGCACGTCGGAGCTGCACGCGAGAGATGTGCGTGTTCCCGCAGGTCGAATCGCCGCTGCCCCCGTGCTCCGCGAGGGCAGGGAGGACGCTTTCAAGGCCGTTGCGCTGTTCTGTGAGCAGCCGAAAGATTCGCCGCCTTCGGGCATTTCGCTTCGGCGAGGAAAGCAAACCGGCGCAAGTCCAGCGCCGCCCTGGCCTCTATGCGCGGTCATAAAATGAGTGAGGCGCATTCACGAGTCGTTAAGCAGAAAAAGGAGCAGACAGAGCAGCGTGTAATCTCGTTCTCTCGTTCGGGACGCGGGGCTATTCACTTTAAACGGTCCTCAAAAATTGCTCACGACACGAATAAACAATTATTGACAGAGAGAGAGAGAGGTGGCGCCGAAGGCTCCGAAAGTCTAGCTTGAAACGAACCTAAAACATTCCGACGCGCCAGGAAGGAATTTTAAATAAATACTTAAATGTGACGAGAAAGCAGAAAAGTCCCTGATCATGCAACAAGGTGGAAAAGTCGGATAATTAGCGCTTCTTTTGCTTTTCTATCAGAGCATCTGAGCAAAACGAAGCAGCGAAGGAACCGCATTCCTCAACTCCATTCATCTTTTTCCGAGCGCTTCTCGAAGAGTCTGGCGTCATTTGTTGTCCAAACAGGGCTGGTGGGTAGGAGAAGGACGTTAATCGCGTGCGAGCACAATGGCGCATCCTCCGTCGTCTGCCGCTAATCCCACATAATGTCCGCCCACCCCGTGCGTGGGAGGGGGACGCACAAACGGCGCACTGCTCCCATTCGCCTTTCCGAGACACACTTAGGCGCGCCAGTCTTTGGTGACTCGTCCGACCTCCACGGCCTAGCGTCCCATTTTCGTCTCATAAAAGTGCGCGCTCACATCGCTAATACATCCTACAAAGGACAGTCTGCACCTATACAAAACCTGTCTGTAGACATGTTTGAAGCATGTAAAACATGCTTGAGGACACAGGTGTCACAGCCTGTTTTTCGTATACGAAGTATGCGCAGTGCGGCTTTACACGAACACGATGGAAGGGGATCGGGAGCAGAATACATTCTGGGACAATAGGGATCTTTAGCGAATCGTTGCCGTGCTCCGCGAACCGCACTATCGGAGCCTTTGAGGCATGCTTTTAAGGGTGCGCCCGGGTGGTACTGTGACCGCGGGGCGCACACTTAAAAGCATGCTTCAAAGGCTCCGGTAGTGCGCTGCGCGGAGCCCGGCAACGGTTTGCTAAAGGTCCCTAATGTTGGTCCATGATAGCGGAGCAGCTGGCTTCGACATTCTCGACAGAAACCGGGTACAAATGTGCGAAGAAGTGACTTCGGCACGGGTAGCAGGGCCGAAAAGGAGAATTCAACACAGTATATCGTCGGCGCCATAATCGGACCTTTCTGTATGCTGAAGGAGAGGGGTGATGAGTCATTTATCGTTTGAACCGCATCCCCTCCCCTCCTTGCAAGCATACCGCACGACGCTCGGCGAGTTCTGCTTCCATCGTTCGATATTGCTCTTTTCCGGGAATAATGGGCGCGCTATAGTATTTCGGAAAGTTAGTTCGAAGCGTCCTCGACGTCCCCTCCCAAAGCCTCTCACTCCGTGCTCTTCGAGTGTCGGACGATTTTGCTTCCCGTGACGAAGGCTGCGGAGTGCACCGCAGCGAGTCGCGAACCCGTCCGTCACTGCGGCGTGGGAACACTGCCCACGGCGACCTCGAAGAGCGCGTGTCTGCGCGCCACGCCGTCTGGTCGCGAGAACGGCACCGAACGGGTCGTGCGCTGCGCTCGGCGGCTGGCGGCGGGAGACTCCGAGCTGAGCGGTCCCAGAAACGTCGGGTGCCGGCGTTGACGTCAGCGGCAGCGGGGGAACGCCGCACGAGCCGAGACTCGGCCAGGCGGTGACTCGCCCCGCTCGACTTTTCGGGGCCGCCCACGCAGCGCGCCGCCGTGGGCAGATCGCCGTCGGAGCCCGCCGCCGCCTGTGACCCGTTTCAGCTTGCGATGGACCGCTGGCGGGCGCTACCAGCCATTCAGACCAATCACACGCTGTGAACGTGTCACGTGGCTGCGTGCCTCGCGCGTCGCTGCGCCGTTCCTCCGCGGCATTCACACGCCATTGGATTGGTCCCAATGACTCGTAGCGGCCGCTGCGGTCATCGTTATGTAAACAAAAAAACTATATATAGGGCGAAAAAAAAAGCAGGTCACAGTTCTTGTTTAGGGTCTTATACATGCACGTGGAGGAGCGCCCTCTTTGTTCAGTGTGCTTATATTTCTTACAACGGCCTCCAAATTCCAAGCTATACGGCAGGTACTGTTACAGCCTTTCCAGTATGTTCTTTTGGTGCCTATTTTCGCAATTGCATTGTATTTCTATTCAATTTTATCGGTTCTATTGGCAAATTTAATTTAGTTACCGTCGTAATCTTAGAGAAGTAGAAACACAACAAAGTTAAACTCCGGCAAACACTGAATTGCGTAGAGTGGAGAATCTTAAGAATTTGAAAAACACTAGCATAAGGTACTAGTTATTTACGATGTAAGACAGTAAACTTACTTCTTCCCGATTGCATATTTTTGCTGTACATTTTTTTCTAAATATATATTTTAGGCGACCCCTCGCTTTCACCGAAAGTAGGCCCCAACGGGTAGCGAGCGCAATTTCTTTTTACAGCGAGAGCGGTTAGTGGTACGCTTTGCGGCTTTGGCGCCGTCGACCGCGCTCCATCGACGCGAGGCATTTTCGGCACTCCCCCAAAAGATTGCACACTGACCACACACCGCTCGACACAGCTCTGACGTCACGTCACGGATCACGTGACCTCTTACCTGGCCTCAGCTGACATCCTGACGTGTCCAGTCAAGTCACGTGTCACAGTGACGCCACGCGACCTAATGACGTCAGGTGACACCGTCAGTCACGTGATGTCATGACGTCACGTGACTGACGGTGTCTTTTTTGGGCCGTGACCTTAAAAACGACCTAAAAATATTATATGCGTCTATTATTTCTTCGAGAACGTTAAGACACACCGCAAACTAATTATCTCTATATGTAGAGGGGGGATCGGTGGCCGAGTGGTCTAGCGCACACCAGCTCGGAGCACGTGGAGCGAAAGCTCGCGCTGCAGAACCCAGGGATCCTGGGTTCGAGCCCCACCCCTGCCCGTTTCGATCTGAATGAGCATCGTACCGGCGTGCGGTCGTGTATCACTACTGCGTGGTGCACGTTAAAGACCCCAGGCTAGCGGCTGTACCGCACTGGCTAAATTTCTCATCTACAGCTGGGAGACTCGTCGCTCTTGTGAGGCAGACCAAGTTCTAGGCTGTATAAACACACACACAACCCAATTTTTTTTAGCGCTCTGTTAGCGCTGTGTTAGCGAGAAGTGCTTTGTTAGCACTTCTCGCTAACACAGCAACTATTTAGTTGCTGTGTTAGCGAGAAACTATTTAAGAATAGTTCCTTTATTGTTTGCTGGAAAGACTTGCGTCGTTAAGGGAAACTTGCCCACATTATTCCACCCGCAACGCAGAGAAATGGAGGATGGTCACGCAACGAACAAATTATGGCTATCAAATGTTAAATTTCACACTTCCACATTTACTAAATAGTTTTAGCATTGATGATATTGACTTTGATAGTTTAACCTTCCAAGACCTGCGCTTATATTTTTGTACGTGATCATTCTATGTTTTTTGTACTTGGGTGAACCTTGGTTTGTAGAAATGTCAACCGGAGATGTGCAACGGTTTCACTATATACTTTGCCTTTTTTGTATTTTTTTTTTTTCCGCCTGCTTGCTGCTGACGAATGTAAGGGGCCCGAGGACCAGTCAAGCTGCCTACTGCAGCTTTTTTCCTTTGGGCCCCCCATCATTTGATGGAAATAAAGTTATTATTATTATTATTATTATTGTTGTTTTGGATTGTTTAAAAATCACGCAACATATAAGCAAAAGTGAAAAAAAAAAAAAAAAGTTCAGCTGCTCTTTTCTTACTTTGCGGATGTTTTTGTTTTTGTTTTAACGCTTGTATTTGATCGTGCGAAATGTGTATTTTTCGCGACGCGGTGCATGACATTTTGGAAGAGGGTGTTCACAATCTAGAGCTGGAGTCATAGAAACGTGAAGCCACCAAAAAAACAAGCTGATGCGGGTTGTCTTCAAATCATTACAATGTGTACAGTAAGTGTGCAAAAACGACAGCCCGTTCCATGCCCGTGGTGACCGTTTCGGGTAATAAGGGTTCATCGTTTGCTTTTAATACAAATACGGCAGATCGGTTCAGTAAAGTGGCAGTCGCACTGCTCATACCTCGTACAAAAGAGACGCTGTTCGCTGCAGATACGGTGACAGAATTACCCGAGGACACGCCTGAAGCGCGTACGAAAGCATGTTTCCTTCATTCATGCTTCGAACATGTCAGCAGACTCTGTTTTGCACGATTTGTTGGCAGTCTGATCCCGGTGTACGAGAAAGAACCCCGACGCTTTGGGTATCCCGATCAGCTTGGGGCACCCAAAGCGCCGGGGGAACCTAAAAGTCCGAAACGGGACGTTGTTCGAGCGGCCGTTCCCACGCGATGCTCCTCAATGCCTCGCGCGGAGCAGCGCCGCGACCCCAGGGAAACTTTCCAAAAAAACGCTCGCAGCCGGTTCCTTCGTTTCGCAGCGAACGCTCGCCACCCGAATTTCCGGCCCCGCACGATGATTAATTGGTGCTTTCTTCGATCGACCGGAAATTTATCTTTAATCTTTTATCTCGGAGGTAGGGACAGCGAACTCGGTCATAACATCCAAAATCCTACCGGAAAAAATAAATAAATAAAAACGCTACGCTAGTTGGAGTCACGACGATGATTTTTCGAGTATAATCGATTGCCGCACGCAGTCTTGGAGACGCGAACCCAAGCACCCGATTTTTACGGTTCTACCCGCTGACCGACAAAGCACGAGTCGTCCTATTTGTGGGCGATTCGTGCGACTCGTTCCACCAGAGAGCGAAAAGCAACAAACACTGCGCGCAGTTTCTTGGACTCTTCGGTCCTCAACTAGCCAGAAAAATGCGCGTCATACTTCGTTTTAGCTTCAGTCCAGGCGTCGTCGACGCCACTTGCTGACGTAACCAATCAAACAGTGTCGAAAGTGGTGTTTGTGATCTTTCTGTACGTGTTCCATCATTGTAAACAGAAAAGGCCCTGTTACTCGCTCTTCTGACGCTGCTCAATAGGTCCCAATAGTTCGTAGCGTCGGCTGCGCTTCGACCTAAGCTGAAATGAAGGATAGGCAAAACGCCATTCGTACCGCGGAATATTCTTCGGTAAGCTATCTCGTTTTTGTCGACAACCAGTGGTTGTTGCTCCAGTGAGACAAGATCCTTAAGCCGCACTCTCACAACTCAGACATTATAAAAAAAAAGATATGTTTGCTGCGGAAATGACGGTGCTTCATACATGAGCATGGGCCGAACATGTATGACGCTAGTTTGTTGTACGATCAATAATCGTATAGGAGCGATAAATACGGCCCAGAGAGTGTCTGCAAGTGTCCTTTTTTCCGGTGTGACGCTCATAGCACGCTTCGAAGCATGACGCCGTATTCATCAGCATCGAACGAATGAGCACTCGACAGATTGTTCCGACCAGATGTTCTCTCTCGTCTAGTTCACCGTGTTGTCGGCGACGAGCGTCCATCGCACGAACACCGGGGCCGGCAGCAGATCGCGAAATCTGCGCGGTGGACATGGGGCCGGAGGCGACGGCCGCTGCGCCCTTTCCAGCGCGCTAATTGATTGACGACGTTGATTGTTGCGGTTTCGCCGAGACGGCCGCGCACGGCGAGAGCGGGCGTCACGACGTGCGCGGGAGAGAGGCTCGCTCATTAATTTCCGGGTCGATTGGTTTCTCGACGGGAACATCGCGTGGGCAACGGGCATCCTCGATTGGCAGCCGCCGGTCGTGAAAGGGCAGGGCCCTCCGGACACGACTACCGATTAATCGCGCGCCCGGCCACTTGACCCTCGCTTGACGGCCGTGCTTGCGTCTCTCGGTCGTCGGACGCGCCGACCCGCGCTGCTCCCGACATCGGTAAAAAGCAGTTTCCGAGATAAAGACGCATTAACTCCCTTAAATTCGCCCCTTCGTACGAATAGTTTGCTCATTCACGAATGGCTGAATGTGGGCGTGCGTCCGTGCGTGCGTGTGCGAGCGTGCGTGTAAATACCAGCTAGAAGACAAGGCCTTTGCCCCCAAACGTCATCATGAGTGGGCCCACGCAGCGCCAACGATGACGTCATGGGTGGGCCTTGTCTTCTAGCCGGTATTGGTGTATGTCTATCTCTGCGAGGGTCAGGCGCCAAATCGAGCTGTGCCCACTGCCGCCCAGTGGCTACGCAAACGTTTCGTTGACAGCTGGGCCCAAGTTGCGGGGAGCCCTGGCTACAAAGAACTAATTCGCGGGGCATGGCGAGCTGTGGTCGCATCGTTGTCGCGCCACTATCCCCGAAGGTGCGGCCCTGTGGGGTTCGACTCCGAAGAAAAAATTCCGAGAACTCGGTAGAATCTTTACCAAAGCCCGAAAAGGAGGCCTCCCGACGGGACCTCCGGCCGTGTAATGAACGCGTTCCTCGGACTTTGAGGCGACGCCAAAGCCTTTGCCACCAACAAAGGACGGTGTTACGTGCTCCGCGGGATGCAGCCCACACCGCTGCGTCCGAGGGCGACGGATGTTGCTTCCAACCAGTCGTTATTCCCCGTTTTACAACTGTTCGAACCCGGCAATTATGTTCCGAACTTATCCGCGCGGGTGGTGGGCGGCCAGCACGTCGTGAGGCTGTAGCGCGAATGCACCGAGTGAGCCTAGAGGTGGTTATCGACGTTGTCGAAGCTACAGCTGCAACAGGAACACATAGAACATCAGTCTGGACGATAGTGCAGGAGACGCGATGGCGGAAAGTTGTCATAATGACTTCGATCCAAACGTCTATTCTTCTAGTTAACAGCATGAAAACGTTTATACCCGGGCAGATTTTAAACACGCACAAAAATAAACTGCCGAATAACAACTGTTACTTTGTTTTGTACAGAATTTTCGATCGCCGGTGTCAGCCCCACTTTGGGCGCCAGGAGTGAAGCTTTCCGTCAGTCCCCCTGAACGACTCCCGCCACCGACTCCCCACAATTCAGGAACACCACCATCGATGCACTGTATGGCCTTTACGGGAACCGTATCGCTGAAGATAAATATGAAAGAAAAGTATATTATATACGGCGCCGCAACTGCGCATGCATAGTCTTCCACTGACCTCAGCCGTTCGTGGTAAGTCCCCTTGGTCCAGTGCGAAACTGCTCTGTGAAAGCCAGTAAGCTAGGGTATTTTTATCATCACTCGCTTAGCTCTGAAGGCACGGTTTCTGAGTCAATCAATAAAGACATACAGTTTTGAAAAATTGCCATGGCGAAAATGGAGATTAGCAGCAGAAAACAAAAATTGGGTTGTGTGAATGTTTATACAGCCTAGATGTAGAACTTGCTCTGCTTCAACGGGCGAGCAGTCTCTCAAATGTAGATGAGAAATTTAGCCAGTGCAGTACAGCCGCTAGCCTGAAGTCTTTAACCTGCATCGCGCAGTAGTGACAGACGACCGCACGCCGGTACGATGCTCATCCAGATCGAAACGGGCAGGGGTAGGGATTGAGCCCAGGATCCCTGGGTTCTGCAGCGCGAGCTTTCGCACTCCTCGTGCTCCGAGCTCGTGTGCGCTAGCCCACTCGGCCACCGAGCCCCCATTAGCAGCGGAGATACACTACTGTCGTGTTCTCAAAATTCATGGAGCACAACACAGTTGGTCCATGGACAAGCGATGTTAAGGTGTCCCGTTTTTCCTTCCTACCCCAAAAAATATATCGTAAAAAAAGTTATGTTAGGATTGTGTACAGAAAAAAACAACTCGCAAAAGTTAGTGCTGGTGTATAAAACTTTGTATTGATTCGAAGGGGCGCCGATGCCGTGTTCGCGTTACCGGTGTCGAACACTCTACTCAACGGGGGATGAGTTTGCCCGCAGGTGTCAATGGAGGACGAACCGCGCGCGTGGACCACCACAGTCGGTCGCATATAAATGCCGCTCCACCACCCACTACTCCGCTGTCCGCCCGTCTCCGGGGGTCTGGCAGCAGGAGTGCTCCGAAGAACCCGAGTTCCGTGCGCGCTCCGGGGGCGAGCCTTTTAATTGGCGCCTTTCGGGGACCCAGCGGCCTCGCTGAATTCGACGGCGTCCCGACCAAAGGACGGTGGGCGGATTCCTCCCGTCGGCAAACTCTCGACGCCGTCCCGGACTCCCAGCCCCGCCGCTGATGGATGTTCCCGACGAGAGCTCTAGGGGCGGGCCTGCACGGAGAAGCAGCTCCGCGTGCGCGCACAACTACCTAAAAGACAAGGCCTTCGCTCTCCTGACGTCATCACGAGTGGCTCCACGCAGCACCGCCTGGCTCGCACCAGCATCGCCACGAGCGCGTCTCGCAGCGTCTCACAGCGAGCTCGAAGCTAGCACGCTGCGACGCCAAGAAGGACGCGTCTCCTTGCGTCGACCCTCGTCGAGCTTCAGCGTGTTTGCCGCCTGGTCCACTAACGATGACGTCACGCGCAGGCCTTGTCCTCTAGGTGGTGTTGGCATAGCCCGCGAAGTGCACGACGGCGGCGTGTGCTGTACCGGCGTGCTCCAGGAGTCGCGGGATCGGGGGCGTGCGACGTGGGTCCAGGACGGCCGACCCGGCGGCCGGGGCTCCGCGAAACCGAGGCGAGTCCGGCGCGCCCCTCCACTTAGCGATGCTCTCCTCGGCGCCACCGGCTCGGATGTCGGGGCGAACCCTCCCACCTCCGGGTCGTGTCTGCTCGTGGCCGGAGATTCTGCGCGGGTGGCGCACTGAGCGACAGCCTGAAACCGGACTCGTTCAGACTCCGCCCGCCCTGTCCATGAACGGCCCTGCCTTCGCCAGACTAATGAAGCCATATTGCATTTCCACTGATATCCTACTAAGCGTACTTACCAGTAAGAAGACGCACAAATCGCGGACACGCGTGCATCTTTATTTTTTTTAAATTTATGAATATTGTCCACTTCGAACAAGGGCTATGACGGGTATGGGGTCACACGAATTAAGCCTTTCACACGAATTAAGCCCCCCCCCCCCCCCCCCCCCCATACAAGTTCATATATATATATACGATAAAAACCCAAACAAGACCTCCCATTAGGCGTCCATTAAGAGTGTATTAAAAGCGCTAGGCGATTGATTGGTTTAGGCGATGATGGCACACTCAGACGCAGAAACAGGAAGAACGCCGTGACGTTGCGCTTTAGGCTCAACTTGTCTACTCAGGGCGCATACGTGCGCCCTGACGAGGCCCCGTTCCTGAAAAAAAAAAGGTTTTCGTTGAGCGCTCTTCTCCTCGTTCCGCTCTCCACGATGAAGGCGCCGTATCGCGCATGCAAGTCGCTAGGATTGTCTGCGGAGTTCCGGATCTCATTAAAAAGTTTTCTTAGATCGTTTTCCCACCTCCGCTACGCTCTCCGGAACGAAGACACTGATACTCTAGCCTTGCCAGCAGATCCCCCCCGATCTTGTAGCGGGTTCCGGAGAACGTTGCGGGACAGTGTGACCCCGGCGTTAAGCCGGGGTCTCACTCCTTTTACTTCATGTAAAAGACAGTCTGCAAACACCAGACATCGCAATATCCGTGGTTTGAATGCCGCGTGCCGAGTGTCTCCTTGAACTCCTTGCCACGCGGCATTCGAAGCACGGATGTCGCGGTGACCCGCGTTCGAATCTGTACGCAGACTGTCTTTTGTATGATGCATGAGCAGTGTGACCCCGACATTACAGAAAACGTAGCGGGATAGCAAAACTTAAATAGCGTTAGTTAGTCCTTTATCACGCACAAAAATGAGCGTGTTGCCAAAATTCTTTACGTTTCTGCAGAAATAATTTTGTGATACAGTGGTTGATTTACTGAGTAAAGCGTCAGGATAACAAAAAAATACTACAAGCGGATAGTGCGCTTTAACCAAGAGACAGAAACCGTGAAAAAAAAAATAAAGAACAAAGTTGGTTAGTGCAGTACGAATAATAACCTCGAGGAATAAAATTCATATTCAGCGCCTAAACCGGGCTTCTTTATCCATCATATCTGACCTTCATTTTCTCAGCTGTTGCTACGACAGCTGTCGGAGGGCGCGCTTCCGCCTCGCTCGATCGACGGAGAATCGAAGGGCCAGAGGGAATCCGTCGAGTCAAGAGAAGCGCTCGCCGCCGTTCCTCTCCAATGTCGCCAATGCCTCGCGCATTTGCGACATTGGAGAGAAACGGCGGCGAGCGCCTCTTGACTCGAGGGAGTAGCTAGCAAAGGCGAAAAAAAGAGAAATTGTTTTGCATCAGGCAAAGTATGCGAGAGAAAAAAAAGAAACCTACATCGAGTCACAAGATTCCCCTAATGTTAAGAGATCCACATTTCATAGCGGCACAACCGCCGTGACGGCGCCACGGGAAGGCCGTGGGAAAAGAAAGCGAGGGTCGCTGCGCTCCGCGGCATCCTTGTGACACGCTCTGCGCACCCGGCGCACCCGTTCCGAGTGGCGCGAGGGAAGAGCCTCGCGAACGGTCGGTCGCCCGCCGATCCGATCTCGATCGGGGAGACGTGAGCTGCCTTCTCGGCGAATCACTTCCCGACGATTGCTTGGGCGCCTCGTTCAGATCGACACCAATTTGCCTCTCCATAAAACACACACAAAAAAAAAGAAAGTTCGGGCAGGTCGTTCTCCCAGTCCGATAACCCGGTAACCCCGCCGGGCTATCTCTTTGGGCACCAACAACCGGGAAGTCGTCGTCGTGCAGCGTGGCTTCCCGAGCTCGCTGCGACTTCGCCGGTGCCTTGGCCCGGCACAGTTCCCTCGGGCTCCGCCGGTTTATTACGCAAAATAAGACTTTCCGCCGATGTAGTGCTTATATTCGTAACGTTTACGGCCTGTAGGGGCCGCACTATGGTTCCTATCAAAATGGCTGTCGTCTGGATGATCGTCGTAGAACAGCAGTACGAGACTGTGACGCGTGAGTAATTCTCGTTTTGTGAAATATGAGCGATATAAGAGCATTAAAGCGCGAAACACATGTACGACCAATCCGTCCGATCCGACGTCCAATCGGGCAATACGACGGACAGTGGCGAGTGTTTTCAGCGCTCTCCGGTGCTACGAAAACCCTCGCCCCCGAAGGTAATTCCGGCAGTTTGCACGTCGGATCGAACGGTTTCATCGAACATGTGTTTCGCGCTTAACGCCATACCTCCACGTCAGGAAGGCGTAAACGAGCAGCTTTATTCTGAAGCCGATCATCCGTGTTACTAGTGTGCATGGCAGGCGAGGGCAACGACAGGCGAAGAGAGAAGGGGCGAGCATTAGGAAGGCACGACGGGAGAGGAAAGCAGTGCAGGGCGAGAGGAGAAAGAGAGAACACTACGAATGTTTGAGAAAAAAAATTAAGGAGGTTTCTCTCCTCCTCCCCAGTCTTTCTAGTGCTTGTCCTTTCTCCCTTCGCCTCGCGTTGCCTTCCCCTGTGCTGCAGGCAACTAGTGACACGGGGTATAGGGAGCGCGAATCTCACGCCGCGGTAGCACCATCGCCGAAAGTTGGGAATACCTTCTAGCCCTTTCAAATTTGTAAACATAAAGGTTTTTTTTTTTTTTTTTTTTTTTTTTTTTTTTTTTTATGTAGCCGGTTGTGGTATTTTGTAACATCTTGAAGTGGTCCTTGCTGTTCTCAGTCTGACCTCGGTACGACTGTCGCGCTTGTTCGCCAATGTAGCGTTTACCGTGCCTCACTTCCATTGTGACCTCCACGGAAATGGCAGTAAAGAAGTAAATAAATAAGAAACATCGGGTATATTGAACAATTATTTTGTATTTTCACGGAAATAAATAATACTAGTAAATAAAAAATAGACAAAAGATCCGTTATGTTTAAAACATTGAAATGAATTCTGGACTGGAATAAATTATTTTAGATTGTGATTTTACTAATCGCATATCGTTTTGTGGATTAGAAGAGAACCGGTACACGAGGGTAGAGATCCAAAAGGCCTGCATTTTGGTACGACATTTTTAAAATATAGAGGACTATGTTACCTGCATTCATTCGAAAGCTTGCAGCCTTTTCACTGTGATATACCCGCGGTACCCAAGCGAGGGTGTCGAACCGAACTCGAACCGAAAATCGGAGCAGAGACGTTATTTTTGAACGAACCGGGACAGTACCGTAACCAAAATTTTTAGCAAACCGCTGCCGTGCTCCGCGTACCGCACTACTGGAGCCTAAGAAGCGTGATTTTAAGGGCGCGCTTCTCGGTCGCGGCATGACTCCGGGCGCGCGCTTAAAAGCATGCTTGAAAGGCTTCGTTAGTACGGTACGCGGAACACGGTAACGGCTAAAAGTCCGTACTGAACCCGAACCGGAACGAAACCGTAATTTCGTGTGGCGGCTACCGATTCGTTGGAAAACGGTTCGGCGTTGTAGAATGTGAGCCGCGTCTTAAATACGGCGGGTGGCGGCGCCAAGTCAATTAAATTTTTGCGACAGCGGCGTCAGCGGCGCAGTTTCGACTAAACAAACGGCGGCGACGTGGAGACAGCTAAATAATAATGAAACCAAGAAAAATATTTCACGTCTATGTTCAGCACGACTTGTCGTCGGCGAGTCGGCGCGGTGGTGTACACTTCTATATTTTGCTTCTCCTTCTCATGGACCGCAAGGGACACTACGAGAGTGTTGCTCCGACGGAGCTAGCGTTGCTCCGACGGAGCTAGCGTTGCTCCGACGGAGCTAGCGTTGCTCCGACGCAGCGTTGCTCCGACGCAGCGTTGCTCCGACGCAGCGTTGCTCCGACGCAGCGTTGCTCCGACGCAGCGTTGCTCTGACGCAGCGTTGCTCCGACGGTCCTTGGCCAAGACCGTCTGCTCACGACCGGGCGGCTTGCTCAACGGAATGTGCCCGCGCGACCCTTGTGGACCCTTCCCGTATAAATAGTTTAATCGCTGACCTCAATTTTAGATTAAGAGGTCAGTCTCTTCTTGTCATCCCTTTGTTTTCTGAGGCAGTGCACGGTGATGAATGCTCGTCGAAAAGAAAGTGTCATCAATTTTATCTTCTCGTTTCGTGTGGTATAGACGCTTTCAGCGCGCGCCAGATTGAGCCGCCATAGCCGACCTTCTATTGTCTTACCAAGATGCCCAGGCACTGAAGCGGGCGTTAACAAGCCTCCAGAGAGACCTACGCTTTGGGAGAAGGAAGCAGTAACACCTAAAATGGCAATAACCTGTCCTACTGTGGTAATGACAAAGTGAAGCGAACGGAATAAGAGGGAAGAAAAACTGAAGGTCGGTTATGGCGGCGCCCATGCACAGCTGCCTGAAAGCGTCTATAGAGCTCAAATAAACGCCGCATGGATTACCTTCGCAACACATGGCATCTACACTTTGCTTTTAGTGTGTCCTTTTTATTTCGACACGACTGTAGCTTAACACTGTCGAGCTAGAACAGTTCGTGGGAGCTACGCGACGCCGGCACGCCGGTCAAACCTTTCTCTCCTGAGAGGCACGTCAGCATCGAGTTGCAATCGTGAAAGATCGGTCCCGAAACTCTTACCAGGACGCGGTCAAACAGCGCGAATCCAGCGCTTCGATCAAACGCGGGTGGCTCTTGCTGATTTACGATAAGGAAAGGGGGACATTGAAAACGAACAGACAAGACAGGCTTCATCATCGTAGTTCAGACGTATCTTCTTGAACGTCGACTCGCTCTTGCATCTCCGGGCTCGCGAAAAACGCCGCGACGATTTGTTTCATGCCGCTTTGTAAATGAGCAGCGCGGGCCGTCTCCCTTTATCAACGATGACAGTTGTGTTGACTTCATAGCGATCGAGTTCGTATACTCCGTTTCAGCTTCGGCCCGAGCGTGGCCGATGTTATGAGCAGAAGGACCAATCAAACAGCGAAAGAGGCACAACGTCATGACGTGCTCTCTCAACGAGGTAGTGCTCTCTGCAGTTGATATGACCAGCCGGTATTCGCTATCTCTCCGCGCGCGCTCCTCTGCTGGCTAGTCCTATCAAGAGCAGGGAGCACGCCATGACGCAGCGCTTTTTGCGCTCTTTGATTGGCCCTTCGGCTCATAACATCGGCCGCGCTCGGACCGAAGCTGAAACGAAGTATAGCAGCCGTCGAAGACGGTTATCGCGGCCTCGGCATTCGGGCCCGTTTAAATCGTGTTAGCGTCGACATTTCACTGCACGGACACGAACCCTATAGCGTTGGCGGAGAAGCCGCCTGCGTTTGTTATTCGAAATCCACGTGCCCCAAACCATGCCGAGCTCTCCGATTGGTTGTTCGTCTCCAGCGCCGTATAGGTGGCGGGGCGGTAGATCCAAGATGGTGGAAGAGACGGGGATAGATTTTCCAGGATTTTCCGTGCGCCTGCTCGCTGACGCTGGTCAGTGCGTCAAAAATGATTTATTTTCCCACAAATGCGAAGCGGTTAGGGGAGGATCATATTACAGGTGACGGGGATGTGAATACGCGTTAGCAAAACGACCATGCTGATATTTCAAAGTTGCATAAACCTCCTCTTGCGAAGCTTTGTGGTGAGCGAGCGCGTTTTAGGCACCGGCCACGTTACTGTTTGTGGCAGAATATTTTTAAGGGTGATGAAGATATCGTGTTTGCTCTTTGCCTGGCCATTAGTGCCCTAAAAAGTAGGCCGCGCACGTTAACCGTCAAGCTTCGGAAGAACAGCGTTCACTGTATTGACGTCTTCGTGTCACAGGCTCACAACTTGGTGTTTACCGTCTCAGTTTTAGTGTATTGCAACACGTGATCAAGTTGCTGTATGGTTATTGATAGGAAGTTTGTTACCGCAGGCTACACTGCGGTGTAGCATTACAACCGGAAGCTCGCGCTGCGCCTTTGAAGCACAATATTCAGCGCGCGCCAGGAGCGTTGCCGTGCTCACGGCAGCTGCCTCTTACCATAATCGGCGTGTTCAATGGTTTTATTTATTGCTCTATCAAATATAAATATTTTGATAACCCGTACAATTTTTGTACTGTATTATTTGCGACGTTGCGGCCCCTCTCGTCAAAACACAGATGCGCTTAAAATGCTTCGGGCAGTTCTTTATTTACTTTGTAATTACCTGAAAGCAAGTACGCGTATTTCATCTTTTAAAAGTGCTTGGAATAAATGGACATGTTCCTTGTAACGGCCTTAAAGCGCGAACCCATTCCCGATGTGTATTGCTCGACAGATCGTTGCGCGACCAGTTTTCTCCTACTTAAGGCAAAGAACAGATTTTTCGTAGACAGTACTCTAGAGCTCTACATTACTAGCGGGAGTGTTTGCCGTCACGGTGAACACCGAATGAAATGATGGCCACGCACAAAACCAGAAATCCGCAGCGTATGCGATGTACGCCGCGATTTCCCCCCCCCCCCCCCTTTAATTCGCAACGACTCCTCTATTCTCAATGCCCCCCTCCCTATTTTCAATTCGTAAGGAAACCCCTGGATATGCGAAAAGTCCCTAATGAAACTAGACATCCCGCGGTCCTTCGTGCAACATAGTTGCAAGGCGGAGCGCAAGAATTCCTATTTTAACGTGCTCACTTTTTTAGGTTAGAACGGCTTCACGCATCAAGGCCGACAGCCCCTGCCACGGTTTCTGCGCCGCAGCCACCGCTGCCGTCCCCGTTCCTCTGGTTCTCCGTTTGTCCGCGAGAAGGCGAGCGGCGGGCTGGAGTTGCCAATAGCAACAGCCCGCTCTCGCGGGGATCGGGAGCTAGTGGGACACCGGAAATTCTTTTTTTTAGAGCGCAGCCCTTAGGCCCCCGTTTCCGGGTTGAGCTTGAGCGGCGTCGACGTCGCCGTCGGCGTAACCACGCATTGCATCACGTGTGACGTCACGAGGGCAAAATAATCCACTGAATTCGGCGGGAAGTTTTCCCGTTAAATTTAGCAGAAAAATTTCGGCGCTAAATTTAGCGGAAACATTTTCCGCCAGATTTAACGGGGAAATTTTACCTTCGTTACGTCACGCGTGACGCCACTCAATCCGAGAAAATATTCCCGCTAAATTTAGTGGAAAAATTTTCCCGGGTTGAATGGTGTCACGTGTGACGTCACGTGAACGAATGTGACGTCACGTTAAATTTAGCGGAAAACTTTTCTGCTAATTAAAACTTTGGTTTAGGCTAGTTGGTCCATGGTAGGTATAAGGTTTAAAAGCACAAACAGACAGGGACAATAGAAAATAACACAAACGAGAGCGCCTTCTCCCTGTCGTTTGTGTTATTTTCTATTGTCCCTGTCTGTTTGCGCTTTTAAACCTTATACCTTTTCTGCTAAATTTAGCGGGGAAATTGACATCACGTGACCTCAACGCCAATTCAGTTTTCCCGCTAAATTTAGCAGGGAAATTTTTGCTAAATTTAGCGGGAAATGTATGTAAATTTCCCGATAAATTTAGGGGAAATATTTCCCCGCTAAATTTAGCAGGAAATTTTGCGAAAATTTTTCGGTAAATAGAAGGGGAGCATGAGAGGAGGAGGGGAGGTACGGAGGAAGAGGAGCGGCATAGCTTCCCCTTCGTACCCTTCCCTCCTCCTCCTCCTTAAGAACTGCGCTCTAATTCGGCAGTACAGAGAATTTCTTTGTACCGCCGAATTTATTTTTTCCTTTTTTTTTTCCGTACGAGAACGTCACTTGCCTTCTCTCACCTAAGACCGCGTTCGTGAATACCAACTTTTCTTCTTACGATCTTACGATGTTCATAATTTACGAACGTCTCAGCTAAAATGTCGTTGCCTAAGAAGCTCTTCGTGAATCTTGCTTGTAAGTTAAGATCATCGTAAGAAGAAAAAATATCTGTATTCACAAACGCGTTCTTAAGTGAGAGGAGAAAAGCGATGTTCTGGTGCGGAAAAACTAGAACTTCCGGTGTCCCGTAAGCTCCCGATCCCCACGAGAGCGGCTTGTTGCCATGGCTACAGCATCTTCGGCAACATGAACAACCAATCGGAGAGCTCGTCAAGGTTCAGAGCACGTGGATTTTGAAAAACAAACGCAGGCGGCCTTTTAATTTTGAATAATAAACGCAGGCGGAGTGCCTTGCTAGGCCTATGATCCGCCGAGCTACTTGGCGGAGGCTTAGTCGGTGGGATCGTTGCCGTTGTATACCTTTTTCCGGATGTTTGTGGATCCAGCGTTCATCTCCGTCGTGGTCAGTTTCAAGTACAAACTTCATTTTTTCTTGCTGCTTTTAAGTCGGGACGTCGGTAGGTCGTCACGGTCAAATATAACTGAGCGACGCTGTCGGCCATGTTGATTTGATCGTAAAAAAGTGCATAAAACAGCTCCGGAGCTGTCGTTGGATTCCATCGTAACTTCCACGAAATTTACGATAATTTCGTTTCGAGGGTACGCACATTTTTAGAGTAAGATCGTTTCGTGAATCTGGCCTCAAAAACTTTGAGTCCTCGATGCTACAGCCGGCAACTCGCTCAATGTTGCACGCGGTTCCAGTCATATGGAGGCACTCCAAACTATCGTTTCGGCTTAAATCCATACGCAGCCGATGCTACGAGGTAATACGACCGATCAAGAAGCGTCAAAAGCGCAAAATATAGCATTTTCTGTTTATATTTGGTTCAGCGATGACAGAACACGTACAGAGACATTACGAAAACCACGCTGGTGAGCTTTTGACGCAGTCTGATTGTCCCATCAGCTCATTGTGTCGGCGGCGTCTGGACTTAAAATTATACGAATTCTACAGAATCTTAGTCCCATTCCATGGCAGTGGTCATCCTCCGAAAAACATTGAGCTGTCGTGAAATGTGCTCCGAAGAAAATGAAAGGTGGTTCTGACAGTAGATGCTGCCCTAGAGAAAGCGCTAAGCATCAAGATCCGTCGGTCTTTTCTATTCTTGTTTCCTTCGTTTTGTACATCTGCATTGCTATGGCTCATCATGTCAAATGCCCACGGCAGAGGAGGAAAGTAGCCTGTTTCATGACAGTGTTTTACAAGGTATACGGCTTTTTGCGCGCGCTGAAGAGCATGCATGCTTCGAAGTCACAGCGTGAGCTTCCGATAGCTATGGTGCCTGGAGCGCGTCCTCGACTGGTCTGTTTACAGTGTCCTCAAAACTCGTCCCTCGACTTCAGCCAGATAAAGTCACAGAACTTTCATGCTGTCGCCGGCCGCTAATCTGGCAGTGTCGCAGCAGCGGTGGCGTATGTGGCAGATGCCAATTCTGCTGCAAGTTGGTCTCCAGCTTGACAGACGGAAGCTTCGGCAATCAGGAGTTGGGACAACACGACGACAGCCACACTCGCGTTCTCCCGTGCTTTCTTCTAGAACTTCTACGCTTAACCGCCAAGATGGCGGCATCCAACAGCATGCCACTTCGGCTTTAAGACGTCATTTGTTACCACTTCGGGACAAATTTGGATACATGCATGGGCGGGATCTAAACACAGCAGTCGGAGAAGTTTTCCAGGCATCGTGGCACAGCAGCTCGTCATTGCTACGCTAAAACTGCCTAATGAAAAGTGATGCGACGGATTGAGCTGAGCGGCCTTCCTCGCTTTCCCCGCGCAGGTGCGCGCTGGGCTTCAGCGCCAGCATGATCTGCCAGCGCATCCCGGGCCTGACGTCGGCGCAGCGGAGGCTGTGCACATCCCGGCCGGACGCCATGGTGGCCATCGGCGAAGGGGCCCTGCTCGGGATGGCCGAGTGCCGGCGCCAGTTCAGGCACCGGCGCTGGAACTGCACCGACACTGGAGCCTCGGAAGCCGGCTTCGGGCACGTCTTCGCCATAGGTGGGCGGCCGAAAGGTGTCCTTCGTGTTCTGTTTTTTCCTTTTTTTTCCTGTCTTTTGCCCCGCATGCCGTTCTGTCTCTCTTCTTTTGAAGTCGCTGGGATTTTGATTATACACCAACTCGCTGTTTATGAACAATTTCACGTTCGGGCAGTTAGCAGAAAGCAGATTCACGTGAAGCGTCTGCACATTCGCCGTGCCGACAACAGCCGCACCGCAACGGCGTCACGCCAGGGCCGTGTGTTGTTGCATATCAGGGAGGTAGGAAGAGTACCGGCTCAAGCCAGCCAGACAAGAAAATCCCAAGTGAATGCCGAAGTAGAGGTCGCGGTAGGTGGCGCCGATTCAGTTGTCCTTTATGTCGAATAGCGTCTTTTGGTCTGGTTCGTTGTTGGTGATCGTTGAGGGCGTGTCCCTCCGGACCGGAAATTCCCCCCTCTGTTGGCGTGATGTCACCTCCAGAAGATTTCTAGCGAAACAAGCCCCCTTCCTTGCAAAGCCCTCCACACTTTCCAAGTGAGCAAACGCTGGAGAGTAAAGACAGGAGGCGGGTCCACTCGCCTTCTCTCCAGCGTTCGCTCCGCGGCTTCGCCAGAGTTTTTCTGCCGGTGCTGGTCCTCTCCATGCCACGGCTCATGGTTCCTACCGGAGCCGGGAAGCCCCAAATGGGAGCGAACGTAAACGCTCTAACGGTACACTTGTTTATAGAGCCCCGCGTCCGAGGTATTTTGTCTCGAACAAGTCTGCTTTTGAGAACTCCCCTTCGAAGGTGCTTTTTCTTGTGTACTCTCGTGGTCGTGACCTTTAATGTGCTTTGTATTGTTTATAGCTGCTCTTGTGAGCTTTGTTCGAAATCTGTATTTCTAGTGTATACCATGTATACTGAGACCATTTTTTGCGTCGTGAACATAGTGTTTTTTTTTGTTTTTTTTGGGAAGAGGCGTTCGTGCATTTAATATTGTATAATCACTGTTGAGAAATTGGAGAGAGCGAGCAAGCTTTCCCAACTTGGTCTCTTTTGTCTCAGGCACTGCCCTTAGTTTCTCAAGTTTCAGTTTCAGTAGGCATTAGGGTGACCACCCGTCCCGCGACTCGCGGGACTGTCCCGCATTGAGGGTTCGTGTCCCGCGTCCCGCGAGAAATTGCTGCATCTTCAAAATGTCCCGCGTTTCATCCTGTCGTAAAATTCACTCTGCATTTCATGGTGCTGCCCGAAAATGGGGCACGCGGAAGTGCGGAGGTCGCTAGTAATTGTGTGAATCGAAATGGTACGCCATGTAACGTTCTATGATCTATCCAAGCATTGCGGGAAGCGACCGTCGTTCTTGCAGGAGGACCGACGCGGATGCGCCGTTCTGCCTCTCCATTTGGTGGGAAAATATTGTACGAAAAAGTTCTCGCCAAAAGTTTAAATATAAAATGTTGTAATTATTTCAAATTGCCATGCCAATGCAATAAATCTGCCACGGATTTCTTTTTTTTTTTTTTAGTGAAGGCAGCCAGTTACACATGCAACGGTCGAAAAAGAACATAATGTTACAAATTTGTGTAGCACCATGCCAATGCGAAAAGTTTGCTGTGGATTTCTTCTTCTTCTTTTTTTTTTTCAGTGAAGGCAGCCACACATGCAAAGGTCGAAATAGAGCATAATGTTAAAATTTTGTGTAGCACCATGCCAATGCGAAATGTTTGCTGTGGATTTTTTTTTTTTTTGTGGAGGCAGTTACACATGCAACGGTCAAAAAGTGAAAGCCGTTTACCACTCCCTGTAACGCCGAATTGGAGCGCAGCTCTTGAGGAGGAGGAGGGGAGGGTACTGAGGGCCACGTGTTCTCGGGGGGGGGGGGGGGGTCACGTGACCTCGGGGGTCACGTGCCCCCTCAGAGGTCACGTGACCTCGGGAGGGGGTCACGTGACTCCCCAGGTCACGTGACCAAAATTTTTCCGCTAGATTTAGCGGGGAATTTTTTTCCGCCAGATTTAGCGGGGAAAGTTTTCCGCTAGATTTAGCGGGGAAATTTTTTCCGCTACATTTAGCGGGGAAATTTTTTCCGCTACATTTAGCGGGGAAATTTTTTCCGCTAGGATTTAGCGGGGAAAGTTTTCCGCTAGATTTAGCGGGAAAATTTTTTCCGCTAGATTTGACGGGGAAATTTTCCCGCTAGATTTAGCGGGGAAATTTTTCCGCTAGATTTAGCGGGGAAATTTTTTCCGCTAGATTTAGCGGGGAAAGTTTTCCGCTAGATTTAGCGGGAAAATTTTTTCCGCTAGATTTAGCGGGGAAATTTTTTCCGCTAGATTTAGCGGGGAAATTTTTCCGCTAGATTTAGCGGGGAAATTTTTTCCGCTAGATTTAGCGGGGAAATTTACCCATAATGCACCGCGCGGTTACGCCGACGGCGACGGCGACGCCGACGGCGACGGCGACGGCGACGGCGACGGCGACGGCGACGGCGACGCCGCTCAAGCCGGGAACGGGCCCCTAAGAGCTGCGCTCTAAAAAGAACATAATGTTAAAAAAATTGTGTAGGACCATGTTGATAGAAGTAAGCGTGGACAGGAAACAATAACCAGAAAAATTTTTACTGTTTCTTATTCCCATTTGCATTGAGTTCTCTTTCAGTCGATTTTTATGTTTTCAACTTCGGCACATGTAATACCATCTTTGGCATTCAAAATAATCTATCACAGGTAGTGAAAATTATTCGAGCCTAATTGCTGCAATACAATTAGCAGGTGTATAAACAGTACGGGATAATAAATGTGTTAACAGAGCCTTGGTTCGTTGTGTGCGTCTACTACGTGCCGCTTCACGTTCACGCACAGCATGATCTCCATCCTAACACCTAGGGTGAGACCGAGCGCCGAGCAAACGGGCCACCGAAGGCGAGAAAGAGCAGGTGGCGCCCTCTGTTGGCGCCGAAGCCGACCAACTACGATAAGCGCGCGCATCCTCCGTTAGTTTTCTGCGACACGACGCTCGTACAATACAACGAGCTCAACACAGCTGACGCTGTAAAGCAGGTCAAAAGCATTTTTAGAGCGCAGCTCTCAGGCGCCCTTTCCCGGCTTGAGTGGCGTCGGCGTAACCGCGCGGTGCATTATGGGTAAACGTCCCCGCTAAATCTAGCGGAGAAATTTTCCCGCCAAATCTAGCGGAGAAAGTTTCCCGCTAAATTTAGCGGAAATATTTCCCCGCTAAATCTAGCGGAAATATTTCCCCGCTAAATCTAGAGGAAAAATTTCCCCGCTATATCGAGCGGAAAAATTTCGCCGCTATATCTAGCGGAAAAATTTCCCCGCTAGATCTAGTGGAAA
The DNA here is from genome assembly GCF_016920785.2 of Ixodes scapularis. NCBI lineage: Eukaryota > Metazoa > Arthropoda > Arachnida > Ixodida > Ixodidae > Ixodes > Ixodes scapularis. The sequence continues at coordinate 2,243,468 of NW_024609857.1, read as the reverse complement.
AATTTCCACGCTAAGTTTAGCGGTAAAATTTCCCCGCTAGAATCTAACGGAAAAATTTCCCCGCTAAGTCTAGCGGAAAGATTTCCCCGCTACATCTAGCGGAAAATTTCCCGGCTAAATCTAGCGGAAACAAATTCCCCCTAAATCTAGCGGAAAAAAGCCCCGCTAAATCTAGCGGAACAATTTCTCTGGGGGGTCACGTGACCCCCGTGGACACGTGACCCCCCGAGGTCACGTGACCCCCACGTGACCTTGGGGAGGGGGTCACGTGACCCCCCCGGGAACACGTGAACCTCAGTACCCTTTACTCCTCCTCCTCAAGAGCTGCGCTCTAATTCGGCGTTACAGGGAGTTGTAAACGGCTTTTTTTTTTATTATCCGAAACAATTGGAAACGATGCCTGGACATTACCGTGAAGCTAAGAAACTAAAGAACTCAGTACTTGTGGAGTAGAAAAACAATTCCCAAGAGCCGAATACGAAGTTCCCGCGCGATCCGAGCCAACGCAGTGACGTCAAAGATGGAGTCGTCCCAGTCGTCCTGCAACTCGAGTTTCTCTCACGCCTCCGAACCGACCCGAAGTTCGCCCGTGTCCCGCGATCAACCGCTTGCGTGCCGCCTGTCGCTGTGAGCAGACGACGCTCCACTTTCGAGTTTGAAGTGCTTTGGGCGCTCCTTCAGCGATCCCAAAGTCTTTGAAATGGTCTCTTCATTTGTTGTCTGTATAAATATAGTCCTATCTGTAATGAAAGTTTTAATCCATAACGTGTACCGGCGGAGTACTCCAGAAGGTATATGCAACGATACGATGCTGTGTTTTGTTAATATTTTCTGTTTCATGAAAACGGAGGGGTAAACATAACCAGGAACGTGCCGTTAAGTAGCTTCGCCGTCTTCCTCTTCTTCCTCTACCCATTTGCTACCAATGAAAATAGTTAAAACGCAGCCACTGTGGTACGGCAAAAGTTCGAACATGCTCGGACTACCGGATGTCTCAAGTAGCGGCCACGTTCTTTAAATCGACAGCAACGTTCGGTTTCTTAACCTGTCACACTACGATTTTGTGCAGCGTTGCCTACAGATGGTGCAGTTTTTCTATAAAACTTTCAAAGAGCGAACTTACCTAAGGAAAAAGTAAAAAAAGAAAAAAAAGGCTTAACCTCTATGGAAACGCAGTGTAGGCGTTAAGCCTTTTTCTTTCTTTACTTTTTCCTTGGGAAAGTTCGCTCTTTGCAAATTTTATAGAAAAAATGCACCACCTTTGGGCAACGCTGCACAAAATAGTAGCGCGATAGATTAAGAAACCGAAATTTGCTGATTTAAAGAGCCTGGCCGCTAATTGAGACATCCGATAGGAATCATTCGGCCATCCAAAAGCTACTGGGCAACTCCCAGGACCGGACCTATGGGAGGGTGATTTGGAAGTCGCCCAGGGTGCCCTCAAAAAAAGGGCGCCTCCCCCCCCCCCCCCCCCCCCTTTCTTTAATGTTTTTAGCTTTTTGATTTATTTGAACACGATCGGACGTTCGTTCTTGGAGTACGGTTCTCGTTTGACAAAACGCTCGTGTTGGGCAACTACTCACATGTTTACTAACACCGTGATGTCGTATGTAGTAGATATAGCCTATAGGGGCGTATGAAAAGGGGCGGGGGGGGGGGGGGGGGGGGACGTTTGCCCAGGGCGCTTGATGGTGTAAGGCAGGCCCTGGCAACGCCACTCCCATATATAGTTCACAAGGAGTATCCAGAGGACTGGAGGCTGTGCGGCAATTACAGGGCAATGAACTTTCGCCCAGACTGACCAGTACCCACTCAATTTAATTACTCAATTTCTAAGTGAAAGCTAGGAGAAAAGGAAATAAACTGTTTCTCTTTACCTGCACCACCTGACGGTATAACATGTTTAACCCACTACCCCACATGCACAACTTTGCTGAACTCCTGACTGGGCCAGCTATCTACGCCAAGATCGACCTGGTAAAGGCATACAACCACAGGCCAATCGAGCCTGCATGCGGATATCTCCAAAACGTCTATCACTACTCTATTCGGCCTGTTCAAGTAAATTCGCATGCCTTTTGGAATTACGAAACTCCACAATCCAGCCAGTTTGACCTAGTCAAACTGGCTGGTGATATCGTTCTATTATCTCTTGCATCGCATCACATCCGGCGGCATTAGGTCTCTTCAATCGAACGTGAGAGTTGTTCGAGACTTCTCGGATAAGCAAATACGCAAACTGCGGAAGTTTCTGGGGCTCAACTTTCATCCGCGCTTCATTCCACATTGAGCACAAATCAGCGAGCCTCTCACAGACTTGCTCTGCGGTCCGAAGAAACCTTCGATAAAAATACCGTGGACTGCGCGGTGGGTGCGTTGACTGCGGTCAAACATGCCCTCACCGACACCGCACCTCTGGTATACCCACAGCCAAACGCCCCAACGCGCGTCATAGTCGATGTTGCCGTGGGCAGTCTTGGTTGTGTGGAATGCGTGTTGCAAAAGAAACTCTGGAATTTCGCCGCCAGTACGCGCTCCGCAGCCGCGGATTCATCTATGACCGCCAGTTAATCCTCCCTATGGATGCGGCGTCGGTTCGCAGTCAGAATCGCCACGAACTCGACAGCGGAGAGGCAAAATGACCACTACTCAGTTTTCGGCTTGACCGGGGCTGCCCACAGGCGCGAGCCGATGGAGAAATTATGCTCGCTCCTCTCGTCTTGCACATCCACCGCCGGGCACACGTCCGAACCGCGGCGCCGGTCGGCCAGCTCGGTCCAGCGCGCGTCTGGACGCGAGGAGCAGCGGGCACGCCCCTAGTGCGCTGTCGGCACAACAAACAAAGGCTGCAGAAAAAGCGGACGCTCCCGGCGCTCGATCACGACGCACGGACTAGGCGACACCCTCCCCAAGTTGACGAATGGATCGGTGGCAGCCGGGACACCGTGGCGCCTGCAATTAAAAGCCAGCCCCGGCGCGAGCACGCACGAATTGCGCAAGGCGCCGCTCCTAATCAACCCCGGTGGAGGTGCGCATAAGCAGCATCTGCGCCGGTCAGTGGCAGCGAAGATACTTTCGCGGTGCTGGCCATAACCATTACGCGCCGCACGGACGTGCCCCGTCAGCCGCTCTTGCAGCCACACTCGTCCTTCTGTCGATCCGCGGCCAGATCCGTACACAGACGCGGCCGTCCCCCGCTCCGAGCCCGAAGAGCACCATTTCTTTTTATGGCGTCCATTAGAGGATGCCCGTGGACACGTTTAGCGACCACACCGGGGGTCCCTCGTGAGGCCCCGTGGGGGACCGGGAAACGCGCCGGCGAACCCGCTATTGGACTAAGACCGGACATCCCGACAGAACTATTCCAAGACGCGTGGACGTCGACCAGTGACCGCGATTTCTGCGTACAGAAAGCGTAACGAGCTTGACCCCCACGGGCCAAATATGAATCCGAGTCCTTTCCCGTAAGTTCGCTGGATCCCACGATTACGCATCTTCAGAGGTGATACGGCATGGTGCAACGCCGCCAGGAGCCATGCCCATGAGCTCGCGCATATTTGCTTGGGCTGAAAGCATATCTTTGGCTACGGGTGACGATGCCCCGAGGTCGGTTTGGGCAGACCGTGACAAGGCTTTGGAACCGTGGGCGCGCGCGCGCGCCGAGGTTGCTTAAAAGAATGTCCGCGCGGGAGCTCACTCAAGTAAAGCAGTTTCCGGGGTCAGTTCTTGCGCCTGTGTATTGTAGTTTTAGAAATTTGTTCTCTGTCGCCTTTCGAAAGAGCAGAAGGTTCTGGCGGCTACCATACTCGTGAAAAAAATAATAAGGGCGTGCCATATACAGTTCTTTGCCTTATTTCAGGGTGCCTTCATGTGCGCTTTGCTTACGGTGATGACACCTGGCCATTTTGTTCCAAAAGCTTATTTGTTGGTTTTCTTTTTTTTTGAAGCGCGTGAAACAGCCGGTGTCTGCACGCTCTCTTGGTGGTGACTGTGGTACGGCGATATTTTGTTTTCGACAATTTCTTTGCATATTCCCCGTGAGCGCGTGTTGTTAGCATCGGGCAGTACAAAGGATGGCATCGCACTAAACAGAAGGGAATTGAGGCACCCTACCTTATCCATTGGCTTGCCGAAGATACCTTCGTGAATCGCCAGCATGCTGCGCGTCGGCTTCTCCCGCTTGCGCTTATTGATACTATCTCTCCGTCTCTCTCTCTTTCTTTCTTCTCTCTCTCTCTCTCTTTCTGTGCATCAAATCGGCATTCGATACATTCGCCCTGTACGCACTAGCTGCCAAGTGTCGGGCTCCTGCTTGAGTGATCTATAAGTGGCGCAAATAAGGCGGTTCTTTTGTTCGCGCCGTCTCGCCGACTTCCCTCGCAGCACCCTTGCGCGCGGTCAGGCGAAACGACGCCGCCGATGATTTGGGGACGTCCACAGACGCGCCTTTTCGATCGGTTCGCTCGAGCACGACAAGCCGATTGCCCGTCGTGAAGCACGCACGTTGTGTACGCCAGTGCATCTCTGTCGGGCCTGTTGGGGTCCGGCCTTGCCCCAGACGATAGATGGGCTTTGGCGGCCTACTTTTGTTGATCTGTACTTCGCAGCGGGTGCCCGTAATTCGTGTAGGGCCGGGTGACGATTCGAGGTTTCATCCCTATCAATCGCTCCGTTTTAATCAATTAATTAATCGAATAATTAGTTGCGCTGACCTGCGGGCCTCATAGCAAATACCGTATTTTCCCGGTTGTAGTCCGCGGACTATACATATTTAAAAGTTAATATTGTAGGCTGCGCGGACTATCTACGCCTGCAAACTATGCAGGACTTTTGTTTTTCAAGATCGTTCATTATGACGAGACGCGAAGAATTTTGTGAATGAAAGGGATCTTAATAATGATTTATGTATAATAGAAGCTTCTTTGTGAGCTAAGAAAGCAGACATTTATCAAGGTGTGCCGTATAAGGGGTATTCACACGAGGGAGAAATCCCGGGGATTTCTCCTCGGCACGCGCGCATCACGAGATGAAAACGTGAGGCTTTTGCACATCGCAAAGCCTGACGTTGTCGTCGTGGGATGCGCGTGCCGGGGAGAAATCCCCGGGATTTCTCCCTCGTGTGAATACCCCTATATGAGAAGATTTCCGTGTCGGCTAAGCACCAGGGCCCGTTTGCTCGAAGCCGGTTAACTTGAACCGCGGTTAAAAGTTAACCGCCCTTCCCTACTAGGTACCTAGAAGTACCCAGCCAAGTTTGGGGAGGGCTGGATGAGCGATAGCTCCGTGCTTTATTATGGGGTGGTAGCTGGTGTCACCTACTGGCTGTAGCGAATATAAGTGGCTTCCATGGAAAGGTTCCCGAAATGGGGGGACCCAAAAAATGCGCGCTGCCTGGTTTTCGCGACGCAGCGCGGCATACATTTGAGCGTATGAAACAATATTTATTGCTCGTCGTACAAATAATCGGCAAGGTAAAACTAAATTAACCCTTGTTTGGAAATTCCCTAAATATTTGGCTGTATGAAGAGAAGAAAAGCGTCGTTGAAATTTCCTTCCAAGTTCGAAAGAGGACGACGAAGTTGAGTCCTAGAAACGATGAGAAAGAAGTGAGCAGGGAAAGGCGGGCGGTGCACCGGCAGCATGGTTGGCCAGCATGTAAGAACGGTATATAACACCGCCATAAATTGAAAAACATGTAATTCGGCTCCACTGAAATTTGACCTATTAGTAAATTACCCGAACATCGAGAAGAACGCTGGAAGTGTAATTCTACGATCGGCGCGCGCTGGCCTTCCACTTCTAAAAGATTTAAAGTAAATAATCATAATAAATCTTTGACGAACGCGCGTGCACGGCAACATTTGTTTTAGGCTTTTTGCTTTGGAACAGTTATTACTGCAGACGCAAGCAGGTGCAGTGCGTGTAACTACACTCGTAGCATGCACCTCGGTGCTTTTGAAATTTAGCAAAAGGTCTATGGGAACGCTCTCTGCTTTTGTGTGCTATCAATACCCGGCCGCTTGAGTCAAGGCAATCCACTTTCCAAAGACGTTGCCATGCCGACAACTATCGCGTTCATTTAGGCTTAGGAATGGCCAGAGTCGAAAGTCTATCTAAAAAATGCGGCTAGGTCATTGCTCATGTTTTGCGTTTTAAGGGTAAGGCAACGCGAAAACCTCCTGCACCATTCATTGCTGACTAACGCGCCCGCTACTGCAGCCACTACGACGTATTAGTTCCAAAGCGAGCGGCGCTCACTCACCGGGCACCGCCATGTTTCCCCGCCGTCCTTACTCTGCCGGTCACGTGACCTAAAATTCCCTTTCGTGGGGAAATCCGTTTAACCGCGGTTAGTTAACCAGCCTCGAGCAGACGGGCCCAGGAGCGGACTATGCACCTAGTGCGGACTATGCATGGGGTGGGGACTACAGTCTAGAAAATACGGTAAATGTTTAGAAACCAGGATGTAGAAGCGAACCAGGAGTGAACAGAAAATTGGAACGGAGCCGTTATTTTTCGTTGAACCGCAGCTGAACCAATCCGATATTTTTTTCTCCATCTTGGAACTGAACTTCAACCGGAGCTCTCAGATATATCGTTCCGAAACGGTTCGACGAAACGGGTCAAAATCACAATTCGGTCATATCAGTCCAGCTTTCCTAGCAGCCTCTAACTTTCCTTTTGCCACCTAATTTACTTTTTCTAGCAGCAATTTTGGCGATGATATGCACGGGGACATGCCGTTAGACAAGTTGTCACAAAATCGCCTCGATCTTGACGCAAAGTCACGGCAAGATTGCATCATCCCAACAGAAATTGGGAGGAAACCCTCGAGAACTCGGCGCCACAACGACGCCAAACAAAAGGGGAAAAATCTATTGGTGGATTCTTAAGGAACGTGTTAGCATGAACCTTGGGAAACGCCACACACGCCCCCACTTGGGGATCGCTAACGCTGACCCCTTCACGTTTCTGCTCTGGCTTTATGTTTTGTTTCCCCTATTTTCTGATGCCTCTTGGCCTCGTTACAGATCAGTGTTATCGTTTCCCAAAGGGGGCATGTGTGGCCTTTGCCAAGGGTCATACTCACGCATTCCTTCAAAATCTACCAGTATATCTTCCTGTAATTTTTTTCGTCTCCATTACTGTACTCTGCAAATCAGAGTACGCCGAGGCCCTTGGATACGGTCATCCATATCACTTGTGGAAAGAACCACATCTATACCACTAGTGGAAGAAAGAGCATACATATCACTCGAGGTGGGAACCTCATCCATCATTTTAACTATACACATACATCCCAGTCCATGCATCGCTACTGCGGAAACCCGGAGTGAAGAACAACCGGCGACGGCAGCGCGGCAGTTGAGCACGCCCGCATTCCACCGCGCCGCCGTGTAGCCTCCTCTCTGGCTCCGCGCCAGCTGTGAGCTTGACTTACGAAAACGAAAGGGCTCGTTTTGACGAAAACCCGGCGCTGACAGACACCGCCGGGGTCCTTTCACAATTTGCTCTTCTATCATCTGTTAATCCACTAAACCCCTCCCCCAACTGACGATGACTGTTCGGCCTCTGTCTGTAACTACCACGCTAGTATTTCCTTTTTTGCAAGTCTTCTTTCTTTCTCTCTCAGCGCCAGGGCGAGAGAGAGAGGTTGAAGCGTGCTGACGTCAGCCCTTTGAACTAATGGGAGCGTGCACGGGTCCCTCTTTCTCTCCTACTCCCTCTCTCTCCGGCGCTGACCAACGAAAGACACCGCCGTTTGTTTTTGTCAAAACGAGGGTTCTAATGTTGACGCATTAAAATAATAGTGCGCCGGCACTCTAAAAAAATAATTTAGTCATTAAACCCCTTGTCACATATAGACCGTTTTACTGAAAGAGAGCGAGAGAGAAGGGGAAAGGGTTACCGGCGCTTTCCCCCTCTCTGGGTGTGTAGAAAGAGTGAAAGTCCCGGATGAGAGGCTTCGCCGGTGTTGGGTGCGTGCAGTGCCGGAACTTCGTTCGCGCTTTCTTCTCTGTTTTAAACTCGCAAACTTAATTAAAGCCACGGACTTCGATGGCGACAGTGCCCGGCCATCGGGACACCATTGCTTGGTGATAGGATGCACGAATAACGACAGAAAGTGTCTAATACTGTCCGTGGACCCATGTAGCTTGAAAAGAACGGGGCAAGGCGAGAGCGCGGCTGCAATGTCTTTCAGCTCCATCGCTTTCCACATTACCCCGGTCTTCGGCGGCAGCGGATTGCGTCCGTAAACCGGAAAGGCGTTTCCTCAACGCCATCTTCTTGACTGTGCTCGGAACATTTTGTGAATGGAGCGCGCCGAACGCTCTACCGCCGATGAACATGGGGTACACTCGAAAGGTGCGAGCGAGTTTTGTCGTAATAATTGCTGTTTCAGCTTGTAAAATTTTGTAACTGAAGTTATCTTACTATTGACATTTTGCAGTGGTGATATTGACTTGATTTTATTATCTACAACACTTAGTTGAAGATAATAAAATGGAGTCAACACTTAGTTGAAGGCTCATTTCCGCCGCCGCGCGTGGCTGGAAATTGTTGAAAAGTTAGTTCTATCGGTTTTCCTGAATCGCGATCTCCTGCGCGATACCAGAGTGCCGGCAAAAGCGCTCCTTGGAATGCCGCTGGTGGATTGTTTCTGTTGATTGCGCGCTTTGAAGCGCTGGATATTCGCTGCAGGGTACGTCTCGTGTGTTGCCATCTCCGTTTTCGAATAACTAGTTTGAGTTGAGCTCGTTGGTACATGTCTATGAGAAACAGCTTGAACACTAAACATTTGCACACAGACAGGACAGGACATACACAGAGATGACTATCAACTATTTAATACTTCTTATTCCTCCACCTCCTCTTCTTCTTAGTCCCTTCGATCATTCCACGATTGCCGTCCGTCCGTCCATCACGCTGCACGGCAAAGAAAAACAATATCTACGGCGTGTTGCGGGTTTGGGCCAGTGCCTCGTGAGGACAGTCATGGGAAGAAGTTCTCAAAACATTCACGGGATACTGATGTCAGCGACTGGAAGTGGAAATGTACGGGGTTAGCTTGGGCATTTGCGGATAGTTTCTCAAATTTTTTTTTTTTTCAATTTTCGTTCATGTAGTTTTTTTTTGTTTTGTTTGTTTTTTCCTTTTCGTCTCTCATTTATTTTTTATATGTACTCCTTATTATGCTTTGGTCATTTAAAAAAAAAAAAAAACTCTGAAAAGTGCATCTTAATCTCACAATCGTGGAATGCTCGATGGGACTAAGAAGAAGAGGTGAAGGAAGAAGAAGTATTAAATCTTTGATATAGTCGGTTGCAAGCTAAGAAAAACCCGGAAATGCCTCTCAGAGGAAAATGTAATCCTACGCCGAGAAACGCCAGCCAATCGTTTTCATGACGTCACGATTCCGTGGACCAATCGCAATCCTTTTGAAAAAAAAATGCTCAACATGGCTGCTGGCCTTACCAACGCGACGCTAGTTTCTCGTGACAATTATTCTACTTTTTTGCACCGTGTTTTACGTGCCCGAGGTTACGCCACGAAATCTTAATGGTATCGCCTTGCGTTTGCAGCAGTTTTTGCGCGACAACGTGAGAATCCAGGGACGCTATCGCCCACGAAAATTTCGAAGCGGGCGCGAGGCTTAGCACTGCTGAGAGGTATGTTAGACGGTATGTTAGGCAGTATCTTGGACAGAAAATGAATTGGGAAGACGGTACATTGGACATATGACTTTCTTTCTTTACTAAACAGCTATTTCGTTGACAAAAACGTATTCTAACTTATTTAAATGTCCTGAATGAATTAAATAAATATTGTAGTAGTTTAAGACACGTTTCCTGGAGGAAGAAAAAGCAACGTTGCTAGCGAACTTCTTTCTCGACGGCGGAGGCACTTCAGATGGGTGCAATGCGCTTGTGGGTGGAGCTAAAAGATTGTTCTTAGGTTGCATCCGACTATAGTCAGCTAGGTACCTGGGAACAACAACAGCATCAACGAAGGGCGTTAGATGCATTAATAACATTTCTTCACACGACTAATTATTGAACGATTGTAAATAATCTTGTAACACACCGACTTTAATCTTGTAACATGCCGACTGTAAATAATCTTGTAAGATATCGATTGTAAATAATCTTGTGACATAACAAAAAGAAATACAATCATGAAACGTGTGCTGACCTCGACAGAATATGAACACGCATTCGTTTACCTTTTCAATGTACAGACTGTATAAGGAATCTTTTCATTATTTCTATGATAATATGCTAAGACTGAATGTGTTGAACATACAATGTGATTAGAACCGTCCTGTGCGGTGATGTATGAGTGTCCTCTCTTGTTACTGTACAAGTCTCGTGCTGTACCTTGATTGTTCTACACCGGAACTTTGACTTTTGTATAGCAACCCAAAACGTATGCCTTTCTATTGCTATCTTTCTTCCTTTTCCCCTTCCCATGCTGAGTAGCCAGCCGGAATGCATTTTCTGGCTAACCTCTCTTGCATTTTTCCCAAATTAATAATATTCAGCTCTGTGTATGACCTGTCCTGCCTGTGTGTAAGTGTTTAGCGTTCAATCCGTTTTCGAGCCCAGTGTGCACGTTTCTTTTTTCGAGTCATGGCATCCACCAGTGCGGCGACGGGGGGAACAGCGGCAGCGAACGTGCTAGCGATAGAAATGGCAGTACTCAAAATATTGCATCAAATAGTAAAATAATTCGTGGCTGCTTTGAGGCTTACTGCGGTTCGATACAAGTACATCTAGAACGTCTTCGTCGTTCATCCACAAGGAAATATAAGAGCACGGACACGCAATACAAAAGCAGCGCAGCAAAACGATCGGTGGTAGCTCCGGGCATTTACAAAAATTAATTGAGTTTTTCGTGTCGTGTATTGCTTGTTGATTACTAAACACGACTACGTTGAACTAAGCCCATTGCGAGCAAAAATTGATAAATGGTTCATCAGTTCCAGTCATGCGGAAAGCGATGGAGTTTAAAAACATTGCAGCCTTGCCGGATTGCATGCAAGCTACATAGGTTGCACAGTATTCGACGCTTTTTGTCGTTATTCATGCACCCTATCACCAAGCAATGGTGTCCCGATGACCGGGGGACTGTCGCCACCGAAGCCCGTGACTTTAATTAAGTATGCGAGTTTGAAACAAAGACGAAAACGCGAACGAAGTTCTGGCACTGCAGACCCCCAACACCGGTCAAGTTTCTCATCCGGGACTTTCACTCTTTCTACACACCCAGAGAGGGGGAAAGCGCCGGTAGCACTTTTCCCTTTTCTCTCTCGCTCTCAAAATGGCGCTACCCACGATAAAACGGCCTATAAGACACCCCAAAACTTCAGTTGGACGTACAGCGCACTGACGTCAAACTGACGGCCCCAGCTTTTGCGAGAGGCTTGACGACGGTGGGATATAAAACATTATAGACAGCATCAAAGACTACAAGACAAAAAAAAAATACTGAGGTTTTGCAGTGGGGCCAAGAAAACCCCGATTACTTTTTTTGCGGTCAGTCACACGTACATTGCCTATTTTAAAAAGTTGTACAACTCGGGTATCAACCCGCTCGTGAAAGTTGATACCGTCTGTTAGACGTCAGTTCGCTGAACGTCGAACTCAAGTTTTGGGGTGTCTTATATGTGATAAGTGGTGTAAGAATATACCCTCTTTCTGTTTGTGTCTGTGGGTCCTTAGGTTTGCCAGAGTTCGCTGAAAAGTACATACAAAAATGCGCCGCAGGCGGTTTTCCCTCTCCCCCGCTTCCTCCTCGGAGGCATCCATTTTACCGAAGCTCATTTTAGCGAACGCCTGTTTATAGACCCCCGTTTAAAAGGTCCCTTCATAAAAAAAAAAAAACAGCTTAAAAAAAAAATGGCGACGAGTCCTTTTAGCAAATTCGTCTTATATAGAAACACAATTCGGGATTGGGCGACGCAGAACTCGTTGCGTCTCGTCTGCTTTACTGAAGGAGAGAGAGGGGAGGCTGCCCAAGGCTTGAGTAAACACGTTTCCTTCTCGGCCTAAAAAATCGTCTTCGGTTGGTCTGTGACGGTTTGGGAGACATACTAGGGGCGCTAACTCTGGCCCGCACGTTCGAGTGCCTATACAACGCGCGTAGCGCTTCTGGGGAATGCGCGTGTTTTGTACCGTTCATGTACTGTCTTGTTCAAACGTCTGCAACAGCCGACAATCAATCGGGACGGGCCATTTACGCTTCGAAACAACCTACGATCATTAGCTCCGGGTGAATATATTCAAGCTCTCTATAAACTCGCTTTCGAAGCTAGTCTCAAAGACACTTGCGGTATCTTAGTCCTGTTCGGTTTTGTAGAGTCTCTGTTTACTCGTCTTCTCTCGTTCTAGACGTTATATTGTACGTGGACGTTTTAGCAAGACGTCTTTATTAAACCAGAGACAAAATATTACTAATAATAATAAAAAAAACGAAGAGAACAACGAAGTCCTCACTAAAACTTCGTTGTGCTGTCTATTTTATTATGTTTAGTTTCTTTGTTCTAGATTTACTATGAACGTCGTTCACCAGCTCGACCACGTTTTTTTTTTTTTTTTTTTTTTTCTATTTTAGCAAAACGTGCACTTTCATGAAGTACTTGTGTTCTGCCTTTCGTTCTACATGTTCTCTGCCTTGTATTTGCCTAGTTGCGTGTCATAAATATCTTTTTTTTTTATTCGGAACATTTAACCGGCAAAAGCTAGACATGAAAAAACCAACCCCCCCCCTCGTCACTCACTCACTGGGGCTCGGCGGAGGATAAGTTTCTCGGCAGAATACCCCACGTTGTGACACCAGTGCTCTTTATCCTTCCACTGTAGGTTCGTATTGTGCTCAGTTTACGATGTTCTGGTGCCTTTATGAGGTCCTTGGAGGGTACCGCACTCGTCCAGAATTCTCCTTCAAGGCCGACATGACGTACAGTTATAGATTTTGTTTTTTTAACATGCAATCTTACGGTGTTTTTCTTTTTTTGTGATATAGCTGCACTCGTATGGGGGATATGAGCAACGTTACGCGAACGTTACTCATATTAATTTATTTTATTTTTTCCCAAAATCCCCAATTATTTTTTTTATTTAATTAATTTCCCAAATATTATAAGGTTGCGCTAGAACGTCGGTATCTGATCGTCCCTTCGTTTCCTTCGTACAGGATTCGCATAAACCAATTCGAACCGTTATCCTTTTTTCTTTCTTTTTTTCTTTGTTGTGGAACTAAACTTGAACTGAACGACAAAGTATGCGCGCGATTAGACCTGAATCCAAACCTGAAAACCTGAAAACTTTTCGGTTCGACACCCTGAACTGAAAACTCCACATTTTTCTATCGAATATTGTCACGGGTGGTGAGCAAAAATAACAAATAAACAGGAAGAAATAAACGTTTAATGTGGCGAACTTGTGCCAAAAATAAAAGAGTACAAAAGATAATAATAGAGCGTCGCGGGCGTCGAAGTCGGCGTGGCAGCAGAGTCGAACGCTGGGGCGAGACTGACTCCGCTCGCCTTGCGGAATCCCATGTACCCTCGTGCACTGTTAGCAAGTGCCGTGTATTTGGTGAATATTTGGGGTGAAAAACACGCTATTTACACAAATTACCATAAATTTACACGATGAGTAACGGATAATACGTTCAGATATCATGCGAGGTTGTAAAAAACGTGTTTTGGTTCGGTCATACACGCATAACCGTGTAGCCGACCTCGATAACACGCATCGCCTCCGGCGACGACCGCGGCATTGCCGGCTATTGAAGCACCGGAATGCTTGGGGACACACTTAGAAAGGACCGTCGAGACAAATGCCGCGGAAAGAAACATGTCTCGGAAACAGATAAGCACCAAAAGCAATTACGCCATGTCGCGGGACGTTGGCGAAACCCGCGCTTACCGTGGCTAGAGCACTATATAGCTCCTACGGAGCAGAGTAGCGCAATCCTTTGAACTCCGTGTTTTGCCGACAACATGGCCGACAGAGCGGCTCGGCGCGAGTCACGTGGTACTCAGGGTTCCAGGAGGCGGCCCGCCCTATGGGAGAATACATGGAGATCGACACAACACGGCTGATTAAAAAATGAACGGCGAGTTCACACTTTTCAAAACTAGTCTGTCGTGAAGTTAGTAAAGCACTAAACACTTTATCAAAGTTTTAACAATATCGGATACGTGTGCAAATTTTGAGAAGGCAATTTCCAAGGCAATGGCGTTTGAAGCAGACGATTTTTGCTCGCAGCGGAGATGGGCTTTTCGGGTTGGCCGGAGCGGGTCACGTGAATGGTGTGACGTCGCCGTGTCGTCTGCTGCATGATGCCGCTCAGGCAATTTTTAAAAAAAAGTCAGGTCCTTGCGGGGCACAAAACTTAGCGCAAATTATTCTAAAGTGTTCCATTATTATGTCAAAAATGATTGCGATGCCGTACGTTCCCACAACACTGAAGAAACAACGATTTTCTCACGTTCTCCATGCATTTCTGACCGCAGTTGGAACCTCCTGGCGTTCGCCGCTAGTCGCCGAGAGGCGGCGTTCTAGATTGCGCTACTCTGCTCCGAAGGAGCTATATAGTGCTCTAACGGCTCTAACCGTGGCTCGCCGCCATTTTCTGGTCGATGGCAATGCGGCTTCCCTCATGTCGCCCATGTTTGCATTTAGTTTAGGGCTCTTGATAATAGTTTCTTACACACCACAAATAAAGTCATGGGTCCAATTATTCGTTCAAAACAGTTAAAATGAATATAAAAAGCGTGTCTTCGATGTGAACACGTGACATTGCAGTTGGTTTCGTTTTTGCTTCAACCTTCAACTGCTTCAACTGCAAGCGACGTACGGTGGAAGGAAGAGCCGGTTGGCTTTCGTTCTTTTTGTTTGACCGGAGAAATTTCTGGCAGCCGCTATTGTTTTGGTTTGACGGGACGCGAGAAGCTTCGCATAGAGCTTCGCAGTTTGCGAGCACATAGTGAAGACGTGACCGGAGAAGTGCCCCTGTGATGTTCCCGGAAGACGGAAAGTACCATTCGTCGTGTGTGCTTTGAAAGCGAGGGGAGTCACAGGGTCCACGAGTGCGCAACCACAAGCCAAGGTTCACGACAGCGCTGCGTTCTTCGGCGATCTCGTTCTGTTTGGGGCAACACGGCGATGCGAGAAAGGGCCGAAACGTTCGTGGTGTGTGGTGCGGTGCTTGTAGGTAGAAACCCGCACTAACGCGGAGCTCATATTGGTTGTTGTGGGGTTGCGTTTGACGGGTTTAGCCCCGTCGTCGTCAGCTGATCCGGTCCAGCTGGTCGGGGAGGACGCAGCGAGCGTTCTTAAAAGTAAATCTTCCTTCGTTCCGTTTCAAAATGTGGAAGATTCCCGACGCATACCGTGAGTAAAATGCTGCGGACGTTTTCAACAAAATTACGTCGTTTTAATTGAACAAGGGACTTCGGATAGTTTCCCTAAATCTGCCGTTTCTATGCTTCGTGTCGTTAGACTGCATTTGCACAGCGACGTGTTCGCACAGCGACGCACACCGCTCGAGTAGATGATTCGGTCCCGCAAACGACCGGTTATACAGAATTTCAGGGAAACTTAAGTCACCACCGATGTTTTCCTGTAAATCTCGTGTGACTCGTGTGAGTTTGTTGCGCTCATCATGCGGTGTGAATAAACTAGGGCAAGATTTTCTACCTGCCCACAGATGCATGAACTGAGACCAATTTTTTACGTAGAGAACATAGTGGTTTTTCTTTACATTGGGAAGAGGCCCGAATTTGTCTCTTTTCCCTCTGGCACTGCCCCAAGTTTCAAGTTGCAGTTTCAGTAGACATACCTACTAACAGGTACAAACTGCTCTAAAGCAGGTAAAAGACTGGGAAGTCAGGACGGTGCGGACACCGTGTTTTGCGCTTCTCGCAAGGTGACTGATGCTTTTGCGAGGTATGCGGAATATGCAAACGATTTTGTTATGCCCTTCGTTTGCGTCTCCAGAAAAAAGAATAAGATTATTTACAAATTTTGGCGCAATCACAAGCCAAGATTTACGATAACAGTGCGTTCGCTTCGGTGGTCCGTGTAGTGGTATTATACGCTGCTTTCTGCAACACCGCGTCATGACGAAGAGCTGGAACGGTCACGGTCTGTGCTGGGCTAGCGGTTGACAGAAACCCGCATCGCCCGCATCGGCACCGAGTGCACTTGGGCTGTTGATGCTCGAGCCTTTCATACGCGGCTTGTCGCCAGCTGATCCTGCTGCTCGACGGTGAGGAAGCGGCGAGTGTGACCTCTGAAGTAAATGTAAATCCTCGTTCATCCAGTTATCCAGTGTCAAAGTGTGGAAGATGTCCAACGTGTACTGAGGGCGGGAACTACGAGCGTTTTGCCTTGCTTTTATAACCGAAACCAGAGCAGCGAGATAATTGCCTTGCGTACTCCAAAATGACGCAAGCAATAAGTTTCAACAGGTCGAGTACGTCACCGCGGATGTAGGCGAGACTGTGCACTGTTTAAACGCTTGCAGTATCCACGAGTGCTACCAGAAAAACGACGTCAACAGAGAAGGAGCTCGCGATTTTAGCATAATGCAGTGCCACGGGCTCGTGAATTTTCAATGTGGCTATATAGAAATATTTAAAAAAAACAAAAAAAAAACGCATCAGCGCCACATTAATGATCACGAATAACACCGGTCACAAACTCCCAAGCCTCACCGCTTCGCTCCCTTCGCTCGACACCAACACGACATAAGACAACAATCTGCATCAAAACGCCCCAAAAGTGAAGGCGTCTGCTCCCGTACGCGTACTACAACTAGCGGAAGTGAAGTGTTGGGCGGATGTCCTTCACAATAATATATATAAAAAATGCCTTGCGGAAGTATAATTTCGATTGATTATTGAATACGTACTGATAAAATCCCAATCATTTGTTTTTCCATCTGATTCAAGCGAGTCGGACTGCTCATAACACTGGTCGAGCATGAAAATAACAAAAATTTGAACTTTTTCATGGCTGGTTTAAGATTTATTGTTAGTACATCGTTGTTTTTCGCAAAGTACTAATTTTGCAGATTTTGCCTCCATACTTTTTAAATGCAAACAGTTCTTACATACGGCTGTCCATTGTGCCGTGTTTTGTGTCTTCTTCTATAAATCGGTAACGATCAGCGACCAAAGAGCTCACCCGTACATGTCAAGCATATATACGCCGCGGAAAGAGTCCGTTGTTTGTAGGAAGTGTCGGGCGTAGTGTCGGTGTTGTGTTTGTGTATGTGTCGCTGCTGTGTTCTACGTGGTGCTCGTCTGTGATGTATGAAAGTAGCAGTCTACTCGTGATAGTTCCCAGCGTATTAACCCGTATTAACCGACTCCTGCTTTTTTTTCATTGGTTGCTAGAAATCGCACTAGGTGGCGCAAGTTACCGCCCGATTACAAGAGTTTGCTTGAGCTATTTATCCATGTAAGTTCAATATTCGTTTTTTTTTTGTTTTTGTTTTTGTCTAGCGGTTTTGTCGTAGCTGCCGACGCCACCGACCGCCGACGATGCACGTAGGTACCTTTGCACTTAGCTACGTCCGCCGCTCGGAGACTGTTTACTGTGCATAAAAGACATCGAACGAGAACGAACGCGTCCTGTATGCTTTCAGTTCGGCTGAAAGGCGCGGCTGGCTGGGCTCGTCCCTCGCCTGTTCTCGGCTGCTGGCCGCCATGTTTCATAAGGAACACGTTGAACCGTGCTTCTCGGAAGGCAAACACGGTGTAGCGTGTTAACTTTACACAGCACCTCATGTGTAGACGAAAAACACAGATGGCTCCGTGTAAAACGAACACGTTTCGACGTGTCCGCTATGGGACAACGGTTTACACGTCTGGGCGTGGGGAGGCACTCACTTGATCGAATGACGTTTTAGCGAACGCCCACGTTTCATCGAATGACACTTTAGCGAATAGTCGGACGCCGCGAAGCGGCGTTTTCGGGTGGGCCAAGTGAGTTCATATTTTTGTAATGAGTTGCCGCAGACTGTCGCCGCGAAGCGGCGTAAAGCGCAGCGTGACGGATGGGTTAACGCGCGCCCCCGTTTTTCGCTAAAACGACCATTCGCTCAAATGTCGCCGTTCGCTAAAATGTCATTCGCTCTTGTGATATGGACCCCAGGAATCGAACCCTGGCTTTCAGCGTGGGAAGCAAGCGCGATAACCGTTAGGCCACGCGCGCGCTGCCTACTTGGCCAGCTGCGCGCGCGGCAATATTACTGCTATATGTCATCCATGGTGGCGTCTAAAGCTTTACTCAAAACTCGACGCTGTAACGACCATAATGAGGAAACACGGGCAAACCATTGTGGGGGGCCGCAAGGCCCTGCCACTTTATTTAAAGTGAGGACATAGAACGAGACAAGCGAACGACGTGTCTGCCTGTCATGGCGGCTTCAGAGCTTTCTCTTGCACGCGCTCTCCGAGGCGCGTGCGCGTGCTGCGCCTCGAGCCATCTCTTTTATTTTGATGAGAAGAATGGGTCTGTGGGTGCGTTGCAGCCCACAGATATGCCCCCCCTTAGCGAGGAGCCCCAACGAGCGATTATATAAAACACAAAGAAAAAGGACAACACACAATTAGGGCGCTAGCTGTGGTGATGAGTTTGTCCAGTGGACTTGAGCAGACTTCCTGCGAGACTTCGGACTTTCTTCGCGCGTCTCACATATGATGAGGTTCACGGGTGCGTGCTCCAGATGGGCTGGCTTTAGACGCTCGAGAGCGATGGTGTCTCGTCGTCCATTGATCTGTACAACAAAGCCACTTGGCTTCTTTTCCAGAACCGGGAACGGTCCCATATAGTGTGGTTGGAGCGGTTTCCGTCGGGCGGTTTGGCGCACGGACACATGCGTTGCACTGTACAAGTCTTGAGAGACGTAAGGAGTATTCGCAGATACCGCGCGCGTAGGAATTGGTCGTAGGTCTGCAAAAACCTCCTTCAGCTTTGTGGCGTAGCGTGATGGCGGCTTGAGAGCATTCTCTTGCACGCGCTCTCCGGGGCGCGTGCGCGTGCTGCGCCTCGAGCCATCTCTTTTATTTTGATGAGAAGAATGGGTCTGTGGGTGAGCGTTGCAGCCTACACCATCTTAATAGACCAATCTCACCGGCCAGTTTGACTACGCCACCGCTGCCGCAATGCAGCGAGGGAACTTTAGTCTTTGGGCACGTGCGACAACATCGCCGGAGCTCTTCGCGCGTAGAGCACGAGAGGGCACGAGCCGTCGCGTGCACGGCCGTCTGGCTCCTGTGAACTTAAGTTAAGGCGGCTTTACGCATGCGCCCAACGCCTAGTGAGATCTGTCTATTATAAACATTTTTTACACTACTTTTAAGACAAAATACTTGCACTGGAATACAATCATAGGGCGAATGTGAAGGTGTTTTACCGCGAAATACAACAGTGCGGCCCTCCTCATTTACATAAACGCGCACCATATAGAAATAAAACTTGTCCCCGAATTTTTTAAATTAAAAATCAACCGATTAACCGCTTTAAAAATGATCTCGATTAAAGCTTAGTGGATTAATCGGAAGGTTAATCGATCAATGGCCCGGCGCTACTCACGAGTGAACCCTGTAGTCCGCGCTGTGGGCCGGGGCATACCCCAACAGAATACAGATATATCGTAGGTCGTAGACCGCGCCGTATATATCACCTATTAACACCTCATACACCATCAGCACGTTAGACAAAGACAGGGTCATAAGCCAAAGAAATCGAACCGCGTATTTCGCATCGCGAACCTAAGCTACCTAAGCATCAGAGTCTCAGACACCGGCCGAGCGAAGCGCGGTTGGGATAAAATGACAAAGTGACAGAACGAACGTTGTCTGTATTCGAAGTTAAAGGTCATTTTCAAAAATTTCCCCTAAAAAAAATGTAGGCCGGTGTAGCCTGCAGATACATAGACAATTAACTTCTGCATGTTGCCACAACTGGACGCCATTTTCTCGGTGAAAATATCTAAAAATGACTTCCAACTTTTCACTCAGACAACTTTTGGTTCTGAAACTTTCGCATATTTCTCCATCAATGGGAAATAGTTTCGAATATACTCTGAGAACTCAGTGATGCGTAGTCCATTTTCAAAGGGAGGTAAAAAAAAAAATTGCCCTTTTCTTGGTTTGGCCACACCCACTGCCGCATCTCGGGCTAACTGAGCTGCAGGTATGGTACAAGCTGATTTGTGACCGTTCTCTTATTTTCATTGTCAGGGGTCGGTTGCATATGATACTTTTCTGACATTATTTTCGTCGGTTACGTCTACCATATTGTACTTATCGTGAGACTGAATAGTTTCACGATAACGGCGCGCGCCATCAGTGACCCTAACACAAAAATAACTTCAGTTCCTTCCGTGTTCCCCTAAAGACTTTAAACACAAAAAGGACTTCAGTTCTATAAGGAGCATTCACTGGGCGCCATATTTATGGTTTCTGTCTAGAGCGCATGCTCAGAACGAGCCCACATTAATAGGCTGTTAAGACCGGCAATGTTGAAGGTGCGGAATGCACGTTACAAAAGAACTGTGGAAGCTCGCCATCAGCACGCGCTCAGCAGTCGTGCACACAGCTATGGCCGCCAGTGAATACTTCCGAACTCATCTCTGTCACGTCACGGCGCGGTGGTGGCGCGTCGGTCGCACTTCCGGTCTGGGGCTGTGGGCGGAAGGCCCCATATGAGACGTGTAGTCCTGCGTTGTTTTGAAAGGAACCAGGCAAAAACCTGCCTTCTCGTCAAAACACCGCGACTGAGGCTTTACCAAAAGCGTCAAGAAAGGTTTGAAGGTCAGTTCTCATGTGCTCGAGGTTCGTCCGAGAACGTGGACATGTGCCGTGAAAAGGGAAAACCAGACGCCGTCCAACCACGATTGCTTGGGCGGGAAGCACTTTGGGTTAAATTCACGGATACTTGTGGTCATCAGATTTATTTGTTTTGTTTCAACATGAACGCCGGAAAACCGTCAAGTTGTGCGGATTACCTGCGGACTACGTTCAATGCGCCTTCAAGTTCGAACGGCCGCCTGATCGTTCGAACTGTCGTCTGCTCTTTCAAACGTTTCTGTTCGTCGTCTGCTCTTTGAGACGACACCGGCCCGTAAACCAAACTTGGGCCCGGTACTTGCGATAAGAAGTAAGTGCAGGCCTCAAAACACTTAAGTTTGAAGATTGGTAAGCAGGCTGTATGTAAACAGTAGATACAAGGATATGTTGACCATTATTACTAGTGGATAACCGACTTGTTATGCCTGATTCACTTGATCCGATTCTGCTTAAGTATTTCAGCATCGACGTCGACAATCTCAGCTACGTTTCACGCTTTTGCAGCTCGAACGACGTCGCGACCGAAATCTCATCATGCGAATCAGGCTGTAGCGTACATTCTGCGGCGTCCACGCGGAATGAATCGCCACATATCACATTATTCACGCGAAGTTTTGCGGTGTAACGAGCCTCGGTAATTTCGCTGAGGCTGCCCAAGTAGTCAGATATCGCCAGAAAGACGTAAAATCAACAATTCGAACGCGAAAAAGGGCAGGGGGACTCACAACGACGCCGACAAAGTCGCATTTCAATGGTTTGTTTATGGGCGACGGCGAGCTTCTTGCCCACACCCCCATCGCGCATGCGCGGCGCCGGTGGTGTCCGCTAGAGGCGCTCCGGTTTGTTTGTAAACATGAGTTGGTGTATAGAGGTGTTTTACCTGAAGACTTTTTAGCTGTTTGCTCTGCGTACTTCTCTTTTTTCTTTCTTCTTTTTCTTCTATTCTTTTATTTGTATTTGTTGTATAGTCAGTTTTTTTTACGTGACAAGTACTTTACCTTTAGCTGAAGTTAAAATAATTTGTATTTTGATTTCTAAAACTAAATATGTTCTTTGTAGCAGCAGTGACTTTAATTGTATCTTTCTTTTCTTCTCTACCACTTCCACCTTGTCGTTCTCTATACTTCGTTTCACCTTATGTTGCACCGCAGCAAACGCTAGAAGCGCGAGCTCATAGCTTTGGCTGCTGCTCTTAAGTCACGAGAGCTTGTGCCGCCGAGATGTGCCCCAGGGCAAGAAGCCCGAGCTTGTAGCCTTTCCTGCGGTACATCATAAGGTGAAACAGAGTATAGATGCTCTATTAAATTTGAGAGTTGTAAGTAAGCGCTCTGTCCTGTCTCCTCCTTCTCTTCTTAGTCCTTTGCGCTTTTTAAAGCCACCGTCTGGACGTGCTCTCTGCGCTTGATAGGACTAGCCGGCGAAGGAGCACGCACAGAGAGACGGCGAATACCGGCTGGTCCTATCAACTGCAGAGAGCACGCCATGACGTTGTGCCTTCTTCGCTGTTTGATTGGCCCTTCGGCTCATAACATCGGCCGCGCTCGGACCTAAGCTGAAACGAAGTATAGTAGCTACACTAGCCAATGTCGTAGTCGTGTTCTCTTGTCCTCCGCACTCCAGTAGTACAACGATGATGATAATGATCATGACTATGTGTGGGATGATGGCGATGATGGAATGATATGTATGTATGTATGTATGTATGTACTTATGCGGCGCTTGCTCTTTGCAACGAGCGTCTGCAAAACAAACTCGCCCCCCCCCCTCCCCCCCCCCTCCCCCCCCCCTCCCCCCCCCCCCCCCCCCCCAGAAAAAAGGAGAAGAAATTGGAGTATTGTTGCTGCTAGAGTCACCGCACTGGCGCTCCTCGTAGTTAATGGGCTGAAACAGCTCGTCAGATCTCCCGAGACTCGTGCCGTTGAGAACTTCCTGAAGTCTCTCCTGAAGCTTGTCTGTCCGTCTTCTTTCCGTCTGGAACTGCCTCTTCAACTCCTTCACCATAGACAATCCTCTCTTGTCCTGCATCTTGCACTCCTCGATGTTGTCCTGTGCTCTTGCTTCAGCTTCTTTGCTTTCTCTCGAAATCGCACTTCTGGTTGTTTGACATCTCCAGACGAATGGTGAGATCCTTTACGGCATCGTCCAGCTGCGTCTTGAGCTTGGTGCAGCCGTCCGAACGTTGCCTTGCTTTGCACTGCTCCAGGTCATCTTTGGACTCCTCAATGGCTTTCTGTAGCATGTCCACGCGTTCCTGCGCCTCACCCTTGCGCTGAAGCACCTCCTCCTTCATAGAGAGCAGCAGACGCTTGTGTAGTGTCAGCGCCGCTTCGTTCTCTGTCACCTTCGTCGCACACTCCTGCTCAACAAGAAGTGCTTCGTTTGACAAGTGTAGCTTCTCCTCAAACTCCTGCCACATTTTCTCTGGGGCCTGCCTGTGTTTCTCCTCTTCCTCCAGCAGGTATGCCCCCAACTACTCTACCAACGCCTTCCCCTTCTCCGCCACCTTGTTTGCCTCGGAAGCAGCAATGGCGCTACGTCGGGAAGCATCTTCTAAACCATGAATGGTGGTGTTCATTGAAGTTATCTTGCCTGCCATTTGCTCGTCCACCCTAAGCAGAGCCTCCCGCTCCTTGTCGGAGTAGTCGATCTGTTGGCACGAGTCTCGCAGCAGCGTCTCCAGCAATGCCTTCTCGCCGAGCGTTACTGGTGAATCGCCCACCAAGCCTCGAGCCTCCGCTTCGCGCACGCCACAAAATTAGTTTCTTCTGTAAATCCAAGAGCTTGCTCAATGCGAGTACCGACGGCTGCTACAGGTTCCAGTGCTGGACACTCGAGAAGCAAATGTTGTAAAGTTTCGTCCGCATCACCACATGCACTGCACAGCACGTCCGTTACGTTGGTGTCATATCTTCTTCTGTACAGACGGGTACGCGAGGCACCACCGCGGGCCTCGGCGAGGAGCCGACTTCCCAACGTATTTCCACACCAGTGGATAGGAGCGATGTCGGTCTTGGTGAAGATTATTACAACGCCCTCTTTATATACAGGGTGCGGCCGTAAAAACTTTCAGATTTGGCACGCCTAGCAAAAATCGAATTTCGAACGTACATACCTGAAATTGGGCACGCGAACGTCGTTTATTCCAAAGTTTTTTGCCTATTTTTTTCAGACGTCAACTCAGGAGTAGCGAATTATTAGAAAGATAACAAAAATGGCAGACGTGCATTTCCTATGGCCTATACCCGCCCGTTCGCCGTCTGCTATCTGGTTCGCAACGCCGCTCCCATGTGGCGCACTGAACGCAAAAACGCGGGAAACGCCGCACGAAAGGCTGGTGTCGGGCGAGATAATCGTGATAAAAAGTGATTTGAACTAAATATATGAACGATTGTTGAAATTACCTGTTTTAAGTTAAGTTTTGACAGATCGTCATGCAAGCAAGAAGGCACCATGATGTGACGAGATCATTTATTTACAGCCTGAAATAGCAAGTGGTGCTGCTGCCGTTGCAGACAAGTTCGTTTTGAGTTATCATTTCATTCTGATTTTTAGAGGGCCGCTGTAACACATAAAGTAATTTTTTTTCATAAAGCTTGGGTATAATTAACACACATGTCGCAAGACGTATTTGTAAAAAAAAAAATCACATTAATTGAAGCAATATTAACGGCGCTGGAGTCATTTCGGTGGGCCGGTGATAAAATGGCTGGTATTTGACAGAGATAATCGTCTTTTTGTTGGTTTCCCATTGGTACCTCTATCAGCAGCCTCTACTTTGCTCTCCGCGTGCGGAAAGCAGCACGAGAGAAAGTAGGAGGGGAACTAATAGTTTAAATTTCGTCAGGAAGTGGAAGTTTTGCGTTCATTCAATTGTTTATTCTTGAAAAATACATCTTCTGATACGCCTCTTCTGTCACGGCGATTTGAAATAATGTTGATGCTGCAGCGGCCCTTTAAACGACTAGGGTTCGGCCGATTCGATGTGCCCGCCTTTTACAGACACGCAAAGCCAAAGTCGAGCTTCGTACGCCAGGAAAGCCGATTCGCGCATCCCATCGTCGATCTCGAGGAACGCGGCCTCAATTTTTTTCTTTCAGCTCTTCGGGGGGGGATCGGTGGCCGAGTGGTCTAGCGCACACCAGCTCGGAGCACGTGGAGCGAAAGCTCGCGCTGCAGAACCCAGGGATCCTGGGTTCGAGCCCCACCCCTGCCCGTTTCGATCTGGATGAGCATCGTACCGGCGTGCGGTCGTGTATCACTACTGCGTGATGCACGTTAAAGACCCCAGGCTAGCGGCTGTACCGCACTGGCTAAATTTCTCATCTACAGCTGGGAGACTCGTCGCCCCTGTGAGGCAGACCAAGTTCTAGGCTGTATAAACACACACACAACCCAATTTTTTTTTTTTTTCAGCTCTTCGATGCTGGGGATCCTTTTCTTGTTGACAAGTTATTTTATAAATCCCCCTACGAAAAAGTCGCACATATTTAAGTCGGGGGATCGTGGAGGCCAGTCCATATAATCTGATCCCCGACCCACCCACCGCCGAGGGAACGTCATATTGAGCCATGCCCTCACGCTCTTTGCGTAATGGGGAGCCGCCCCATCCTGCATGAATATACAGTTTTATTTTGTCATGTGGTACCTTTCAAGCTCAGGGAGAATTCCCGTTTTCAGCACGTCCATGTAGGCATCTGCGTTAACGGTGCCATCGAAAAAAAAAGGCGCCCACTATGCCTTCCCACGCCAAATCCCACTCCACACTGTCACCTTCGGTGAATGGAGATGCCGTTCGTCCACGGCATGAGGGATATCGCGAGCCCATATCCTGCTGTTCTGGCGGTTCACACGTCTATCTAGGTGAAAGTTTGCTTCGTCACTAAATGAAAGAAATTGCAGGTACCCCGGGTTGCTCTTAATTCGCAACAACTCCGTCTTGCAAAATTCTAAACGTCGGACGTTGTCGCCGTCGTGCAGGGCTTGGACAACTTGCATCTTGTAGAAGCGCAAATTATTTTTCCGCAGAATCCGTCGTACGCTTTTTTTCGAAATTCCGAACAACCTGGCTGCTCGTCTTGTTGACAATTGCGGGTCGCTCTCGAAGACAGCAAGCACCGCTTCAATGAGCTCCTCATTTTTCAGCAGGCTCTCACGTTCACTGACTGGATTCTTCTTTTTAAAGTCTCTTCCACTCACAAAACGATCCGCCCAAGTCAAAATAGTTGGGCGTGAAGGCGGGCGTTTATGAAATGCAGTGCGAAATTTTCGTTGTGATGTGGCCACCGAGTTCCGCTCCACGTACCACTTGACTGCTTGGGCACACTCACTTGCCGAGTATCGCGCCATCGCAGGGGGGCGCGGAAAATATTTTGATAATAACTGCAGAAAATAGTGCAACAAAAACAATAAATAGGAACAATCAAGATGCCTCAGCAGCGTCATTCTTGGTTCCAAAGTTGACCTTTCACCGGGAACGGACCCGCCAACAGATAAGCAGACGACAAAGAAAGGAACACGTTCGTCTGCTTTAGAACATATTTTTATTAAACGAGGGCGTCCGCCAGTTTTTAAATTTCAAGTAAAAGGGCATAATCGTTCACATATTTCGGTAAAATCACTTTTTATCGCGATTATCTCGCCCGACGACAGCCTTTCGTGCGGCGTTTTCCACGTATTTGCGTTCAGTGCACCCCCTGGGGGCGGCGCCGCGAACCAGATAGCAGACGGCGAACGGGCGGGTATAGGCCATAGGAAATGCACGTCTGCCATTTTTGTTATCCTTCTAATAATTCGCTACTCCCGAGTTGATGTCTGAAAAAAATAGGCAAAAAACTTTGGAATAAACGACGTTCGTGTGCCCGATTTCAGGTATGTGCGTTTGAAATTCGATTTTTGCTAGGCGTACCAAATGTGAAAGTTTTTACGGCCGCACCCTGTATATATGAAGGGGCGTTGCGTGTGAAGAGCGTTAGGCCTAGCAGCGGTCTTCGCGATAGTGGTCTTTGCGGGACCGCCATGGCCTGCTGACTCCTAAGAGGCCGGTCTCGAGCGCCATGAGAGGGTTCCCTGTGTGCCCAGCTTGCAGGTGAGCCGACCAAATTTCCGGCGTCGCAGGGAATCCAGCACCTATGGGGCTCCAGGGTTGGCGACGATGTTGGCCGGGCGGCGGTCTTCGCGAAAGTGGGCCTTGGAGTCTCCCAGCTCGCGGTGCTAGCTAGTAACCGAGCTGACCGAGCAGCATGAGCGCCTTGTCGATCGAGGACATGGTGTGTGCCACTAGTCCGGCTTACACTCGAATGATGGGAAAACGCGTCATACGCCCCAGCTGGCTTCCTCTTCTTCCTTTTTCCGGTGCCAACTTTCGCCTCCGGGCTTGGAAATTTGGGCGCGTCGGCTGAATATCATGATACGTGTGCATTGCCCTGTTCTCCTCCTTCGTCTGCTAAGGACCAGCGTAAAGCCGCAGTCCCGCTGCTCATACATCACACAAAAGACATCGCTGCAGACAGGATGACAGAAGAATCGACGGACTTTCCTCAAGCAGGTTCAAAGCATGTTATCTCTATCTTCGTGCTTCAAACAAGTCTTCAGACAGTTTTTGCATGACAAATGTGACCGTCATACAAGGGGCCTCAGACAGTCTTCAGGCTGACGGCGGCTTAACAGTCTTGCACCCGCGTGTTCGCAGGAAGCCGTGAAGCGGCGTTTGTGTACGCTGTCAGCTCGGCGGCCGTCACGTACGCGGTGACCCGAGCCTGCACTCGGGGCAACCTGGGCCAGTGCGGCTGCGACCGGAGCAGACAACAACAGCAGCAGCAGCAGCAGCAGACTGCCGAGCCCCGGGCGGAGCCGACCGGTGCTGCGGAGCCCGCTGCTTCGGCCCCGGCGGACGACTCGTGGAAATGGGGCGGCTGCAGCGCCCACGTGAAGCACGGCATGCGCCTGGCCCGCCGCTTCCTCGACGCCAGGGAAGTGGAGGCCGACGAGCGCTCCCTCATGAACCTGCATAACAACCGCGCGGGAAGAAAGGTAGACATTTTTTCCTCTTTGTTTGCTCGTTCTAGGCTGTTTGATGAGCAAGGAACTTAGAAGACCTGTGGGTGTCCGTTCTGTTGCGCTATCCGGTGAATGAGAAGGGGAATGCACATTCTGTATCCACAAGACGGAGAAGGGCGAGAAATGCCCTGGCAGGCACCGCCGATGAGTGGAGGGTTGCTTAATGGCACTCTCTCGATCGAAGCGACAATACCCCCGCTATAAAGAGACGGCGAAGGTTCTGGGACCGAAACGCCCGTGCTTTGCGGAGCCCACAAATGGACGCCCTTCTAACCATCCTCACAGAGTGTTTCTGCTTATGAACCAACGTCACCAGTTCTCGAAGTCGTCTTGTTTTAGAGCGCAGCTCTTAGGCGCCTGTTTCCGGCTTGAGCGGCGTCGCCGTCGCCGTCGGCGTAACCAAGGTCATCCCAAGGTCACGTGACACCCAAGGTCACGTGACCCCTCCCAAGGTCACCCCAAGGTCACGTGACCCCAGGTCACGTGACCCCCGAGGTAACGTGGTCCCCTCCCCAAGGTCACGTAACCCCCCGAGGTCACGTGACCCCTCTCAAGGTCACCTCAAGGTCACGTGACCCCCAAGGTGACCCCCTAGGTCACGCCTCCCCGAGGTCACGTGACCCCCCCTTCCCCGAAGTCACGTAACACCCCCCCCCTTTCCGAGGTCACGTGACCCCCCCGGAGCATATTAAAGAATGAGGGGAGGAAAAGGAGAAGGAGGAGGGGTCTACCCTCCCCTCAGTACCCTTCACTCCTCCTCCTCAAGAGCTGCGCTCCAATTCGGCGTTACGGGGATTTGTAAACGGCTTTCACTTTTTAGAGCGCAGCTCTTAGGGGCCCGTTCCCGGCTTGAGCGGCGTCGGCGTCGCCGTTGGCGTCGCCGTCGGCGTCGCCGTCGCCGTCGGCGTAACCAAGGTGACCCCAAGGTCACGCGACCCCCCAAGGTCATCCCAAGGTCTCGTGGCCCCAAGGTCACGTGACCCCAGAGGTCACGTGACCCCAGAGGTCACGTGACCCCTCCCCCAGGGTCACGTGACACCCAAAGTCACGTAACCCCCAAGGTCACGTGCCCCCCCCCCCGAGGTCACGTGACCACCCCCCAGGGTCACGTGACCCCCTCGCCGAGGTCACGTGACCTCCCCGATGACGTCATCGTCACTGATGACGTCACCGGCATCCACATCGTCATCGTCATCATCACTGATGACGTCATCAGTGACGTCACTGATGACCTCACCGGCATCCGCATCGTCATCGTCATCAGTTACGTCACTGATGACGTCACCGGCATCCGCATCGTCATCGTCATCATCGCGGATTACGTCATCAGTGACGCCACTGATGACGTCATCGACATCCGCATCGTCATCGTCATCATCGCTGATGACGTCATCGGAGTCCGCATCGTCATCGTCACTGAGGACGTCATCAGTGACGTCACTGATGACCTCACCGGCATCCGCATCGTCATCGTCATCATCACTGATGACGTCATCAGTGACGTCACTGATGACGTCATCGGCATCCGCATCGTCATCGTCATCATCACGGATGACGTCATCAGTGACGTGGCTGATGACATCATTGGCATCGTCACGTGACCCGGTCACGTGACCCCCAGGGTCACGTGACCCCCCCCCCAGGTCACTTCACCCCCAGTACCCTTCCCTACTCCTCCTCAAGAGCTGCGCTCTAATTCGGTGTTACAGGGAGTTGTAAACGGCTTTCACTTTTTTAGTACAGGACACGTGGACAATGAAAACATTTTTTATGTGTATCACTAATCTATTTTATAATTGCGTGAAGGACCAGGAAGTAATAACATTTCTACTTAAATATTTAGGTGAGTGCGGCTTTACTAAAAAAGCGCTTTCTAATATAGAAAAAAAAAAGCAGTGGCAACGCAGACTGTATTGTGCGTTGGTTCAAGGTGAGGTTGCACATAGGAAATTGCTAGGCATGCTGTGCCCCAACAGCGCCAAAGTCGTCGTGTATAGCGCCTAATAAAGAAAGCCCTACCAAAGTTTAACTCCAGCGGGAGTGGAGTGCGAAGTTCGGGTGTCTTGCAGTCGCGCACCCCAAGGACCCTGCTAGCTCGCGTCTCCCCGTTCCTCAGAAGCTTGTTTTCTTCCCCCGCCACTTACTGCACTCGAGGTGTGCGAGCGTGGTCGTTCAACACCTAAATAGTGAGTATTTTCTGAGCCACCTTCCGGGGGACGGTGAAGGGGCACGAGGGCTTCCTGGGTCCCGAATCCAGCACGCGAGTTCCAGGCGAAAGGAGCAAACTGCACAGTGCTTTAAGGAAAGCGGTCTGAAGTCTGTCTTTCAACACATTCTGTTCATGCTTGCGCCATTTTGTTTTTCATCATTCGATGAGTGTGACGACATACGCTCTCAGTGGTAACTGCAGAATGTTCACTGGCAGCGAAGAGCGCGAGCCAGGGCGTGCTTCCATCGAGGCTGTATGGATAGCCAAAGCACATATCATAGTACAGGCTCTTCCCTGTGCGTTCGGCATAACTGTGCCAGACGTACGCTTTTTTAGTCAGCAAATTTCGACCGTGATCACTTTCATTTATTTATTTGATACTGCAATCTCTTTGAGGTTTTAACAGGGTGTCACGAGATCGGGGTATAATTTGTTTTCAGTGGTTATTAGTGCGCAGTGGCACCGTTTTGCAATGAGGGTGTCGATGCCCTTGCTACTGAGACACCCGCCATCTCTCTGCGGCGATACAATAAGGCACACCGTTTTATGCGTAAGATAAACGTGACCCCCCCCCCCCCCCCCCCGCCCCCAACCCCTATTACGTCAAACTCCCCAAAGCGAAGTCGTTTTACTACATCGACAGCCGACACACGAAACACGAGCCACCAACCCTAACTGTCAGTATTGCTCGGACCGAGAAGACATCAAACACGTGCTCTTTTCCTGCATAAAAAAGATTAAGTGCAAAAAGTCCCCGTGCACTGATATAGTGCCAACGTGTCTTTTTTCTTTATGATGGTGTTACCATTCTTTAGCCGAGTAGCAACTCGCGCCTCAATGAACACCCTCCTCTCTCCCGGCTATCCCTCTCTTGTCTGAACTGCAGTCTAAAAACACACCGGGAGTATCGTCGGTTTCTGAAGCTCTGTGAAGCCCTCCTCGGAAGACTGTACCGTACCACAAGCTCCGTGAGGAGAGGAACAGTCATCGTCGACTGAACACTAGAAATTTCCTTCGGTGCCTCTCTAAACAAGAAACGGGGCAGCAGACCAACTCTCCCAGACGTCCAGGCCACTGTTTACGGACGCACCCGCCGCAACCGAGATAACTCCCGGAGCCAACCGTCAGCTTGCTCTCCGCGGAAATCGAATCATCCCACACAATCTTGGCCGACGAGCGCTTTCGTACTGGGCGCGCACGCCGAGACATCTTCGATTAGGCGCCACTCTCGCAGCGGCACCCGCGGTTACTCTTCGCACGACAGCGAGCGCGTCGTTGCAGCTACACAGTTGCGTTCTTCACGCCTGGTCACGCCTGAGCAGACCCCGCGCACTGTCCGCGTTGAGGAGGGGGGCTTTTAGAGGGGCCGTTCTCTCGCGAAACAAACTCAGCCGCGCGGTGCCCCCGCGGGCCCGCAAGCAACAAACGATGCCAGGTGAGCGACGCCGACAAAAGACCCGCTGAGGGAGAGACCAGAGCTTTCTTCGGCAGCCGGAACAGAACAAGGCGCAATTTCATGCTTTGTGGGCCTTATTTTTTCTCCCGCGAGCTCGGCTTTCACGGGCGGGCCTGTTGGCAGGGCGGCCCCATTGTGCCGAGACAGCGATCGTCGTTGAGACGGGACGGGTCCGTCTCTCGCCGTCGCCCTGCTGCCGGCCGCGCTGCAGCTCGACGTGCTTTGTGCATCGCCCGTTCCACCAGCACTCATAAAACGCCGATTGCCTCCCCGGCCCGGATGATCGTTGGCAGGAAAGAACCGGAGCCCATTACGCCTCGACGACCTCGCGCTGAGGTCCCTAGCCCCGAATCGCGAACACTCCACCCGGGAATTCTTCGAGTGTCTATGGACCAACTCACGGTTTCGACGTCATGGCAAGATGGTGGCGCTGGCTGTGCATTCTTGCGCGCGCGCAATGCATATCGGCGCCACAGTTTCTCTTCGCAGACGAGTTTATTTAGAAAAAATGAGTTGGTTCGCACTGGCCGCTTCCACGAGTTACATCTGTCCTCCTTCAGTTCGTTCAAGGTTGAGGAATGTTCTCGGTGTCATAATCCAGTACTGGTAGAAATTGAGGGAGAGGAGAGTGCGCGGGAACGTCGGAACATCGAGTTCAGGTTCGAGTGATCAGAGGGTAAGCGCAAAGATAGCTACTTTTATTTTTTTTTTCTACATGCTGTTCGAACACCGAACCTGGGGCGTCCGGCGTTCGAACACACTCGAAGATTCAGTAGAGACACTGGATCTGACGTCTTGGCGCACCCTCATCTCCCTAAGTGTCTACCAGTGTCGTAGGCGTTACCGAAAAAAAGTAACGAAATGCGTTGCTCTTTACTCGAAAAATAAAGGAACGCGTTACCACACTCTAAGAAGTGCCTGCCCGTCTACTTACCCGCAAAACACTCAAAGAGCCAATCATCGCGATCTAGGAAATCAGCTCAGCGAATAATGAGGTGGAACATACGTTTAGACCTAAAATGAAGACTGCGCTGTGGCATTACGCAATGCAAAGCGTCATGCTTGCATTGCGTAATGCTACAGCGCAGACTTAATTTTAATGCCTATGTAGAGATTCCGCCTCATCATTTGCTGAGCTGATTTCCTAGATCGCAATGATTGGCTCTTTGATAGTTTTGCGGGTAAGTAGACGCGCAGGCGTTTTTTAGAGTGCAACCTACGTTACCTTAACGTAAAAGGAATGCGTTACCGTTACCGAGAAGAAGTTAGCGCACGTTACTTATTATTTATAATTTGACAGTAACGGCGCTTTTTTGTTTTGACGACACTTTCTACACTAAGCAAAAGGCCTGGGCGTTTTTTTTTTTTTTTTTGTAAGGTGGGATTTTTTGCTTTTGTAAAAGGGGGGGGGGGGGGGGGGGGGGACAGGCAAAGTCCAGGCCCAGCCGACCAATCAAGCAGCGTCAAAACCGCAAATCACTGAACTTTTTCTTTTTTTTTTTTTTTTTACGATTGGTTGAGCGATGATAGAGCACGTACCGAAGCGTGAAGGACGCCATGATTATGCGGTTTTAACGCTGTTTCATTGGTCCCATCAGGTCGTAGCATCGGCTGCGCCTGGACTTAAAAACGGAGTATAGAAACCCGAAAAAAAAAAAATTGAAGTGTACTTTTTTTAGGTCTTGGGGAGGAGATGCAACGAGTAACGTAACTACGTTACCCGTTATTCAACCTAAGTAGCGGAAGTACGTTTTCCGTTACTGTTTTAAAAAGTAACGAGTACGTTACTACCTTACCGAAATAGTAATGCGTTACCGGTAACGCCGTTACCTGTAATGCGTTACCGCCAACACTGGTTTCTATTCGTAAAGCCATGCGGTCTAAATAAACAAAAAGAAAAAGGAGTCGAGGCCGTTCTGCCAGAGACTACCTGAATATTGGAGAACATAGTTTTAGAACATAGAACATAGCTTTATTTGAAGAAAATACATTTTTGAAAGTACAATAGCAAGCCGGTGAAAGCCTCAAGGGCTTGTGGACCTGGCTCGGCAGTTTGCGATACAAAAGAAAGACACATTGTAGTAAGGTACGTTTTAAAAAAAGTGGAAAAAGTTAGCAGAGTTTCAAAATTTACACGTTCTCTGAATCACAAGGTACACTTGTAGGGCTAGAAAAGAAAGAAAAAAAAAGTTTAATAACCATTACAAAAAAAAAAAAAAAAAAAAAGCTTAACCTCACAGCTCTAAATTCCTTAACGCCTTCCTGAGCTTTTGCCTCGAAGTTATGGATTGAAAGGATTCCGGTAGGCTGTGAAATATTTGCGGAACGTAATACACTCTCGTGCGCTCACCATACTTCGTTCTGACCCGCGGCATTTGGAAACGGAGCGATGGCCTCATAGGTCGCTGCGCAATGTAGGCTGTAATAAAACTAGAATTCCAGAAATGGGGAAGCACAACAGTTTCCCTAAAAAGACCCCGGAAAGAGAAAGGCGATGCCGATCGCCTTTCTCATTGGTTGGATGGACGAAAATGAGGACAAAGTAGCAATGTTTCGAGTGCATCCTGGGACAGTGTACACGGTAGACGCTGTTTATACGTGCATTTTAGTGCGCTCGCTTTCGTCGTAAGCACTTCATTTGGCGTGAGCTGGCACCACGAGGACGCCTGCTTACATCGTGCTCCTGTGAGCTTCCGGCACTCATTGCTACTTTCCATGTGCAGCTCGTGACCACGTTGAAAGATGCAACTTCTTAGGAAACTTATAGCAAGCTGTCAGTCGCGAGACTTCCACTGTCCCAGCGATGTGAAGGAATGCACTGAAGATGGTCTCACTCCATCTTCAGCCGGCCCCCATCTGGTCCGTCGACCCGGATGTGACCCCTTCGCCAACCTGTCACGCAAAACGAACATCGATGCTGGTTATTTCGATGGAACGAACTTCGGCTCCCGTTTATTTACGGCATTATAACACCCAGACAAACACTTCACGTAGATTACATAAAGAAAATGCTGCACACAAATGCTAGATGCAAATTAACCTAAGCCCAGTGGCCGTTCTAGTGCCCTTGATTTGCAATTTGATCAGATGCGCCGAACTCAGAGTGGTTTCTCCCCCTTCATTCGCTCCTTTTTATCGGCCATCGGCGAGGAGTTTCTCCTCGCCCGGGGCCGTCCAACAACACCCCCCGAATGGCAAGGCCCTGGTTTCGGCGTCATCACCAACAGGCTAGCGCGGGCAGATTGGAGACCAGTCCATGCCGAACTGGAAGATGCCGCGTTCTTCCGAAAATTGTACCTCTTCTTCCAATTTGGCTGTAGCATCAAGTAACTCATGGTTAACTGTGGAGTGATCGGAATTGACGCCGGATATACGACGATTTCAGAATTTTCCAACGTATCTGACTGTGCACTTTTGATGACGGTTTGTCGAGAGCGCGACAGTTGGTTTGAACTGATATCACTTTCTTCACGCCTACGTCACTCCTCAATCATAGGGCTAGGGCAGACATGTACGTAACACGTTACAAGTAACGAGTTACTTCTACCTAGTTACTATTTTCGGTAACGGGTAACCTATTTAGTTACTTTTTTTTTAAAAAGGAACGAGTAGCGTACTTATTTACTTTTAAAGCCAAGTAACCAGCAACAGTATCTCGTTACTTTTGAGCTGTAACGCGTACAACACAGTTCAAAGAGCCTAGTTTTAATTCTAACCTGAGTATGCGTGTATTGCGAGAACGGTGGGAGGGCAACCCGAGAAACAACTAAACAGAGGGACAGTATAGCAACGTATATCGCTGAACACGTCAGTCGAACAGTTCGACTGACGCGTCCAGCTATAAGCGTTGCTGTATACTGACTTCTACAGCTGGGTATGTCCTTCCCCCAGCGAACAGAATGAGGTTCGTTGGTTGAACCTTCTAGAACAAGGTAAGGACCGAATGTAAACCCGGAGGTTGCCAACGCGGGAGGGCACATAATCTATTGCCAACTTCGAACTTTAAAAGTAGAGAGAACACAAGAGAGGGGGGAATCCCAGATCCTCCAGCTCTTGCTGAAGAACAACACTGCCGTTCCTTCGAGCGCGTCGATGGAATGACTCTTCAGCGTCAACGGAGATGTATTTTCAAGGAAGAGGGGAAACATTACCGATGCAAACTTCAAGAGGCAGCTACTGCTTAAGTGCAAGGATTACTAAAAAAGAAAGCAAAAAAGCATGAAACAAAAACAGTTGTGTATTTGGTCGTTAAATTAACGTGAAAAGTAACTCGCTACTTTTGAGGTAACTCACACGTTCCTTTTGAGAATCGGTAACGAGTAACGTATTTAGTTACTTTTTGAGCGAGTAACGGTAATTAGTTACTTTTTGTGGGTAACGTGTACAGCCGTGGGCTAGGGCTAGCACTTTCTTCCCTCCGTCATTCGCGGCAATTTTATCTGCGTTTGCGGTAAACCGTCGAGAAAACTAATTTTAAAATGAATGAACAGATTTCGGAATTGCGTCTGGTGGCGGTATGTGAAGCTCCGTTAGAATCCCGTCACGTCATGAGTTGGTAAGAAGCAGTGCCAATTCGCGGCAGTATGACTCTCTCGTGGAGTTACTTAGTCCCAGACTTCTACATGTTACTGAAAAAAAGTAACCGATTACAATTACAATTACATCACTGTAAAAAGTAATCGATTACAATTACAATTACAACCTAAAAAAAGTAATCGAAAAATTACTCTAAAGTAATCGGTTACTTCCTACGTTACTTTTCATTCAACTTTTTTTTTTTTTATTACGGTAGCATAATCCTTGGAATCCCGCGCTCAGTTGTAACGAAAAAAAGAAAAGAAAGCCTCGATTGTTTTTGCTTAGAGCTGAGAGTGTGATGCCAACACATCCAATTCCTCACGCGAAAATAAAATAAAATAAATACTATAGCGCTGTTTAAGTACATTCCTCACAAGATGCCGGATAAGATCATGTTTCATACCCAGGCGTATAATCTCCGGTGTATCCAGAAAAAAAAAGAAAGAGGGTACCCACAAAACGAAGCAAAGTGAAGTGGCCGACTAATCCTCGAAATCCCGTGCTTAATGGTTTCGAAAAAAAAAAAAAAATACCGTTGCTTAGATTTGAGTGACTCCAGCACACCTAACCCCTTCCACTCTCCCTCCCCCCCCCCCCCCCCCAAAAAAAAAAAAGAAAAAACAAAATTGAGAGAAATTGTAATGGGTAATTTTGTAATTGATTACAGCAAAAAAATTAATTCAATTACAAGGATCGTTACTCCTTAAGGGAAGTAATAGAAGCGTTACAAATTTACAGTAAATTGTAATCGATTACAAGTAATCCATTACTTGTAACGCTTTACGTCCAATCTCACCAGCCAATTTGACTACGCCACCGCTGCCGCAATGCATCGAGGGAACTTTAGTCTTTGTGCGCGTGCGACAACCTCGCTGGAGCTCTGCGCATGCAGGGCACGAGCAGTCTCGTGCACTGCCGTTTGTCCCCTGTGAACTAAAGTTAAAGCTGCCTCGCACATGCGCCGAACGCTTGGTGAGATCGGTCTATTCTGCTTAGTCCTGAATGTGACATGGCGGAGAACGCTCATAAACTGAGACTGGAGCTAAAGCTACAAGCGCGAGCTCGCCCGCGCTCCTGGCTTTGAGACATGCATCTCTAGCGCGAGCGCTCGATCGTTCTGCGGAACAACGCTTCAAAGTAGCGACCTCGAGCTCTCGTGGTTGTGGCATATTGGCCGCTGTCTCATCTCCACAGTGCTCCTGCAACGTGCATTTCACACCATCGGGATCGCCGTTCTTTGCACACGTTAGGTAGGAACTTGATCTGAGGATGAGGGGACCTCCGTCAGGCCAACCATGCATGCGCCATTGCTGGGTACTGACGGTGTTTCCTACTTACTGGTTGCCTGGAGCGACTACTTCTGCGGTGTGAAACTTACAAGGTGAAGCGAACGCTCGAGGCACATAAAATACCGGCAGGGCCGCAAATGATGTTACGGGAAAGCTATGTATAGGCCATAGGGCGTACAGCCCTCGGATATTACTACTAGGCAAGATTATCACGCGTTGACGCCACCAAGCGGCAAGGCTATTGACGTCACGAGCGCAATACGCATTACGCTTCTCGCTGGTCGACTTCAAAGCGAGGGCGGGTAGAGAGCTCGCGTCAATTCTTTTCCATACCCCTTTAAGGGTGAGTGCAGTTATAGTTAT
This sequence comes from Ixodes scapularis, assembly GCF_016920785.2. Lineage (NCBI taxonomy): Eukaryota > Metazoa > Arthropoda > Arachnida > Ixodida > Ixodidae > Ixodes > Ixodes scapularis. The sequence continues at coordinate 2,205,642 of NW_024609857.1, read as the reverse complement.
TACCACCTAAAAGACAAGACCCCCCCCCCCCCCCTCAAACGTGGATCCAAGCTATGCCGCCTTTGCGTCAGCGTCATTCCCAGCACGTTATGCAGCGCTTCACTACGCGCGTGATGCTAGCAGGCGGCGACGGCAAGACGGACGCGTCTCCCGCTTTACGGAGACTCTCGTTGCCGACTTCGCCTCTTGGGGAGGGTAAGGGGTCCACCGATGATGACGTCATGCGCAGGCCTTATCTACCAGGTGGTTAGGCACGTGTATCCGTGAGGGGAGGAAATGCTCAGATGCTGGCGAGGATCGAATCTGCGATTGGACCGAAGAAAGGTGTATGAAAAGAAACAGCGGAAAGGTGCTAGATTTGTACCTGTGTTTTCCCACGCCGTGTGAAGGTTTAAACGGACGCATGATATCAAGAATGCCTCACCAACGACTGAGAAAGGAACTTGATTTAAAGAAAGTACTTGTTCGGGATAATTTTATAAACTTTTATTCAGATTGCGCGGTTACTTCAGAAATGTAATGGATTACTATTAGAAATTACTGAGCCTGGAATGTAATGGATTATCCTTACAAATTACTTTGCTTAAGAGTAACAGATTACTTTACTCCTTACGTTACAAATTACTTTCACGTTACTTTTCGGTACACTTTTTAAGAATACAATAAAAGCTATTTTGCCGTTTTCAAAAGAGTTCTGCAACACTACTTTCTTTTTCTCATGTGCCTGCACTATCGTAGTCCTCGTAAAAATAAACTATTATATTTAAGAGAAAGAATGTAGGTGCACACCGTTTACCCATAAGCTAACGAGGCAGCGAAAGCTGCAACCACACCCGCCATCTCGCTAGCTTACGGCGATCGGAAATGAGGCCTGGAATTCTGCGGACAAAGCTAGCGGTGCGCGTGCTCAGTAGCAGCGTCTACTTCCGCTAGAAGATGGAGGTAATGAACCGATCTACGAAAGTTCCCTTTTGAAACGGGCCTTTCAAGCGGTGTAGAAGTCAAAAACAAATAAACACGAAGAGCGTTCTCCTGCCCGGGAGAAGAAAAACACGATGGAAGGCGGTGGGAAGAGACAGAGCCTGCTCGGCGTTGTCTTCTTGATCTTTGTTTTCCGCATATATGTATATGCCTTGCACGTTTTTCTAGTGGATCTATTGACCGGTCATACAAAAATTCGCGTGTTCTTTTCGGTTATTCTCCTCTTCGCGATGTTTTCTATTTTGTAGAACTTGCTATATTCATGCTGCTGACTTGCCTGCTCATATTGCTCCAATTTCGATATTATGTTAATATTTCTAAAAAGTAACGTGTAATTAAAGTAATCCGTTACCAATATGGTAAAGAAATTATATTACAAATTATTGTCAAAAAAAGTAACGTGGCAATTACAAAATTACTTTAAAAAGTAGCAGATTGCAAGTAATCCGTTACTTGTGACAGATTACTTTCGAAGTATAAGGGTTTGATCGCGGCGGATGTCAAATAGAGAGTTTATAGTGCTAGTCCGCAAATTCCTTACCTAAATTTGACTAGTTAAAGGGGTCATGAAACGATTTCCCTACTTCTTCCTCCTTAGCTTTAATCCTCAACTCAAATGCGAATTGTGAAATCACGTGGTCGTGATATTCCTTCGGCACCGATGCGATGACTCCTAGCTTGCACCGTGCTTTTTATGCACACCACAGAACTTGTCATTGCCCAGTGACGCTAAGTTCCGACAGGGCACTCATTGGCCACGAACGCGAATCCAAAGATTCGTCGACGGATTGATTGTTGACGAGCGCATACGTCCGAGTGACGCAGTTCTCGTGTCCAATGCGTGAGCTGGGCTCTGCTGACGTCAGTTTGACGCCGGGGACGCGCTTTTGGAACCGGGGATGTATCATAGTGAAAAGGCGGAGAGCTTTCGAAGGCAGGAAGTAACAAAATAGTCCGCTATATTTTCAAATGTTCTCACCGAAAAGCTGGCTTTTGACTTTCTAGCCTCTTTCTTTTGGCCAACTAAACGATATGCGATTAGTAAAGTCCCAATTTAAAATCATTCATCCCAACCCAAAATTCGTTTCATGGCCCCTTTAACGTTCAATTAGAGATAGTTAACGTCCAATTAGAGATTGCCCGTTGTTCAAATATGCCATGGCTGTTGTTGGAATTCAGACGACTAAATTCTGCTTCCGTTATTCCCTGACAAATTTAAACCACGAGAGGCTGAGATATCGGAACTGTACGCAGAAGAGCAGCGGAAGTGCTAATCGGCAGCAACTTTAGCCTCCGCAGCGGGCGCGGCTAGTCAAACATCGCGGGCCGACATGGGTCACGTGGAACTAGAAAAAACCGCGCCATACTCTTATATCTATTTGGGTGACTCTTACCTAACCTAAACTAACCTAGTATTCACACGGGGGACATATCCTTCCCATTTGCTTCCCGGTGTGCGCATCACGTGTTAACAACGTCACACCTCTGCTCGCAGTCGCGCTGAAGAAGACATTCTTGGGAGAAGGGGGGACAATTTTGCTCGGGCTGCAGAAACAGTTCCCGCCTTGGCGGGGGATCTCTTGGCAATTCGCAGTACCTTGTTCGCATGTATGGCAATTTTACAGACTCCTTGGGATACCGGCGGTGGCATCGGGATCGTCTCACTTGTCTTTGTTGTGGCTTGCGCTATTGCGCATGTCGTCCGAGGCACCCCAAGGAGTCTTCTATATTCCTCCATGCCGTCTCCAAGGCGCCGCTCATACAACTGGTCTTGAATTCTACGTTCTTTGTGTTTCATCCACCCATTTAGGTAGGCTAACGCACACCAGCTCGGAGCACGTGAAGCCAAAGCTCGCGCTGCAGGATCCACCGACCCTCGGTTCAATCCCCACCCCTGCCCGTTTCGATCTGGATGAGCATCGTGCCAGCTTGCGGTCGTGTATCTCTACTGCGTGGCGCACGTTATAGACCCCAGGCTAGCGGCTGTACGCACTGGCTAAATTGCTCATCTACAGCTGGGAGACAGGTCTCCCGTTGAGGTACACTAAGTTCAGGATGTATAAACAATCGCACACCCCCATATTTTTTTCCACCCATTCAAAAACGAAGTGGTTAGCTGTTTTCTGCATCTAACAACGGCTACTGCGATAATCGCTTATCACCGTTACATGTACGCCTTCATGTTTCAACATTCGTCAGCGCGCACTGAGCTTTGTTGTCTAAGAGTGCGGCCACTAAATGCGTCTGATAACACTGAAATCCCCCTCGGCTCCTCCGTTTGTGTGAATGTTGGAGTCGGGGGGGGGGAAGAGGAGTTTCGCTAATTGCTGACGTGACGGACATCCCCGAGAGAGCTCGAGCTCCCTCGGGGAGCTTGAGTATTCACAGGAACCGAAACTCAAGGGGTATTCACAGAGAGAGAGGGAGAAAGAGAAGTGTTCGAAAGAAGGGGAGGGGGGATGTCCTTTGTGAATACCCCTTTTGTTTCGGTATGGCGGACTCAGCTTAACATCATCGCAGAATAGCGCGGAGCAGCATTTAGTTGTCTGAATTCTAACAAGTATGACATATTTGGTAGGCGGCAAAAATGTTTTTATTCGAATAGACCAGCTAGGCGAATATTTTAAAAGCTGACTAATTATGGTGAGGAAACAATTTGAACACTAAACGATTACACAACGACGCACTCAGAGCTGACTATCGAGTATTCTTTAGTAATTTTTTACCAATTAGCTCAGCTCAATCCGGCGACTGATTAATGACTCATGTAATTTGCCCATTATCACTTTACACTGCTGCCGTCTGTAACGTTATTTGAAGCAGTCAATACTTTATTTTAAGTGTTCTTCATTTCTAAATTATTCCTAGTTATTGCTGAAACAAATCGGTGATTCCGCCTAAGAAGTATTAAGCCAAATTGACCAAATATTTCGTGGTTTTTCTTAAAGGGACCACAATAACGTCATCAGAGAAATGTAAAAGAAGAGCGAAGAAAGGTACATATAGGGTGTATTCACTGGGCACCATATTTGAGGGCACTGTTTAGGGCGCATGCTAAGAACGAGCTCAGATTAATAGGCTGCTAAGACCGGCAATCATGATGGTGTGGAAAGCATGTTGCAAAATAACTGTGGATGCTCGCCATGAGCACGCGCTCCGGAGTTGCGCACACAGCTAAGGCCGCGAGCGAATACCCCCCATAAGTTGGCACCTAACGCCGGGGTCAGACGCTTCAGAACACAGTCTGCAAACATCAGTCACTGCGATATCCGTGGTTCGAATTACGCCTGCCGTTTCTCCTTAGATTCGTTGCCACGCGGCATTCGAAGCACGGATCTCGAGGTGACACGCGTTTGAATCTGTTTGCAGACTGCCTTTTTATGCTGTAGAAGCAGTGCGACCCCGGCTTAAAAGAGCTCGCGAGTCGCGTTCCAAGGGAATATAATGTATGCTCCTCCGCGTGCGCGCTTCTCGTGTCAACACTAGCGATCGGGTGGAACAAAGTCTGTTCACCGAATCGCTCGGATCTCTCGTAAAAGAAGATGGCGGAGCTTGGAAGGAATGTCTACAAACGGACCTCCGTCGCCGCCCACGTCGTGTCGCGGTCCCCGTTTTACGACGCTCCCACCGCAACTCACAGGCAGTAAAGAGTCGCGCCTTTTCTATAAAAAGAGAGCGAGAGGCGCTGTGGCGCTCCCACCGGCAGTACGGACCGGGAATGAAAAAGGCGTACGTTTTGCGTGTAGTTCTTAAGCCGCCCATTTTGACGACCGCAGCGTTTGAGTCTTTTCAGTGTATCGGGCTTTATCCGGGCGAAACGTCGCGTCCTCCTTACCTAATCATGGGCGATCTCTTCCCATACCTCCTACTCCTATACTCCGTTTCACCTTATGTTGTACCGCAGCGAAGGCTGGAAGCGCGAGCTCACAGCGTCACTAGCTGTCCTTAATGCACGAGACCTTGTGCCGCCCAGATGTGCCCTAGTGCAAGGAGCAAGGAGGCCCTTGCCCCCCAGACGTCATCCCTTGAACCAGCATCGTCGACAGCGTGTTTGGCGGCGTCGCGACGTTAAAACGCGGTGACGCCAAGGCGAACGCGTCCGCCGCTTTGCGGCGTCTCTGGTCAAGTTTCAGCGTGTTGGCCGCTTAACTCTGGGATCCATGCACGAACGATGGCGTCGTGCGCAGACCTTAGGTGGCGTAGGGGGACAGCGGCTTGTAGCTGGGAAGCGAGGAAACATCGCCTCCACGAATGTTAGGGTTCGAGAGATTCAGCCATCCGTGCGCACGCCCAAGTTTCCACGAAGAGAGAAGCCACGACGGCACTTGGCGTTGAAAACTGCCGCTGTGCCCTAGCTCCTATATCGACTCTCGCAAGCTCCTCCGTGTCCCTCGAATCGCGTTAGAGTACAAACAGCAGTAGTTTTTTTGTTGTTTTTTTTGTCAGTTTGAAGCAATGAGAGGCGCACTGTTACGGTGGCAAAAGCCGTGCAATCCATTTTGCTCATGGCGATTGCACAGCCATTGATGGGGAAGTCTGCTCATACATTATACAAAGGGCACGGTGTTTTCTCTGCACACATGATGACGAGATTATCCGCGGACACGCCTCGCGCATGTTCGCGGCATGTTTGTCGCATGTTCGCGCATTAATATCCGCAGACACATTTTTTTGTGTGTGACCAATACTTTCATACAAGGAAGGTCTCACGCAGTGTGTGCAGACTATATTTTGTAGGATTTAGTAGCAGGGTGGCTGTGGCTTTTAGGCACGACACCTCTCGTTTTTTCTTATTGCTTGAAGCGACTAAAGCAGCGCATTCCAATCCCTTCTACCCATCCAAAATTCAAAATATCTCAGCCCTCCCCGGCTTTTCGCGATATCATAAGCTTTTATATTTCAGTGCAGGAGCAGTAATACACAAAATTGACATTGCACTTTTATTAGACAGTTAGTATACTGAGAGGAAATCAGCTAAACTAAAAACCATCGCAAAAAAGAGAAAAAAAAAAAACACACGCGAGTAGAAATGACTGTTTCTAGTAAATAAGCTGAGCTTGTTTGTTAGAGCACGGATCGTCAGAACGAGGGCGCAGTTTGAACACCGCGACGTCTCGGTCCCGGCTCCATATTGAGCTGCGATTGATTCTTTGCATTCATCGACGCTACCACAGAGAAGCCAAGTTCACATCTTTTAAGTTCTCGCGACCCCCAATTAGGGAAACGATGGACCAGAGGAAACTGATGGCTGACTTTTCGATTGCTCCGAGGACCAGAGCAATACAGGAACTCCCAAAGGTGCCTTGTTACCGAAAAAAAGGAAGTATTGAGTTCCCTTCAAGCCTGGGCCCATAAACAACAAGCTGACGATGGCGTGGAAGCTTCCAGATACGACCATCGGGGTTGGGTTGCTAGAAACAGAGACTTACCTAAAACTGTGCGAAAGAAAGCACTGCCAAAGCTAGGGCCCGAGCGGTCTGGCTCGTGAAGTCGAGTATCAACTGCTCGCGCGTCTCAGGTTTGCAGGTTTTCTGTCGCACAGTCTCAGCTGAGAACGCTGATTCTTGCGAGCCGGCCCTGTCTACCACGTTTGAGGTGATTCGTTAGCTATCCGAAGCCCAGTCAACGCCACCTATTCTATCTGGAGTCTAACCAGTGTGCCAATCAGCCGACTTGGCTAATATCGGGTTAGAAAAAGGTTCCCTCGCCGCGAATTCCTCAGATGCTGACCCAGAGGCGCTCCTTCCTCGGCCAATTTGGCAACATTTCGCGCACGGGTCCGGCTGGCGGCAACCGCTCGTGTCGCAACCCGAGTACAGCTTGCTCGATCACGGGCCGGTCGGCCGGGCCCCTGGGCGTCCCGCGGAGCCTCCGAGAGGTTTCCTGCGGACTCGGGAGCCCCTCTGGGACGGCCAATTAAGGCCGAGTCGGCGGCGATACGCGCTCGCTGTCCACCGTGGGGGCTTCCGCGCTATCGATCACGAGCCGCCCCTGCGTTGGCTGATCCGGTTAGCGCGGCTGCGACGGCTTGTTTGCTGCCGCCGCGGCGCCACGCCCGACGCGCGGCAGCCCGCGCTTGTTCGGGATGCCTGCGATGCCGCGCACACACTGCGAGAAGCCCGAGGAATACTGCCCCGCGACGGATACCGGCCGTCGGTATCTTTTTATTCGGCGTGACCGACGAGAAGGACGGCATACCGGGCTACAGTTACCACATATACAACAGAAAAAGTAAATGAAATAATACTCGCAAACTATTAGTTGTCCCTCGGTGTTAGAATAAAAAAAGAAATTCACGCGCGTCTGGCTTTCTCAACGAGGTAAAGGACCGTAGAGTGATAAGCTGGTAGCTGAAAGTGACCCCCAATTGGCCGCCGCCATGTTGCACATCTTTGATCACTAGACACATGACCTTATAGTTTCACGTCTAGATTTTAACGAAATACTGCGCACAAATAATTGCTTATTGATATTTATTAAAAGTACCGACAAAATAAATTGCGTTGCGTTTTTTTTTCTTTTTTTTAAGTCCAAAATGTGTTTTTACGACAAAAACTCGGGCAGCTTCGCAATGCCTCCGCTAGATGCCGACAGCCGCGATGCTGTATTTTGGGGTTTTATCGGAGCTAGACACTGATCCCTGGCACTAACAGTATTGAAAATGTAGTCCATGTTTTTTACAGCGATCGCAATACACATCTCGGCTCAGCTTTGCGTAAAAACCTCAGGATTTGGTACGGTCACGTGTCTAGTGGTCGAAATTGTACAACATGGCGGCAGCCAAGTGGGGGTCACTTTTGCCTGGTCAACGGGATGCCAGTTTATCGCTCTAAGCCCCTCCACATCGTTGGGCTTTCTGCAGAACAAGCACACGGTAATCAATCACCGCTGTCTATGCAGCGGGTTTAGCGAATGACGAAACACAGAAGTGTTAAGAATTGGACCACTTTGTATTGAATCACTATGAAACTCGCACAAAAAACGAGGGCGCAAAAAAGACAAGTATAGCGGAGGAAAGCTCGACTGTTGAGGGCGGCACGTCCGTTGTAGGCAACTTGTCTTTCTTGTGTTCCTGTTTTCTGTGCACTCTGTTTTTTATTATGACCCAGAAGGCAAGTTGTCTAGAAACGAAACTTGGCCTGCAGTGCTGAGTTTTACCTAACCTCCACAAGCTTATACTCTGAACGATTTCAACGTGATTCTCGGTGCAGCCCGGATCGGCAAACGTTCGCAGAATCCGAGGTCGTCGAGGGGTGCTGTCCTTCGTTGTCATCGTCGGGACCTGAATCGGGGAAGAGCTGGCGGCGAGACGGATCGAGTAAAATCCACTACAGCCAACGCCGCCTTTGGCCACACTTGGGGATGGTTTAGCGCGAACCACGTCGGTCACGATGCAGGCGGCAGGGGAGGGGACAAATGAGAGGAGATCACTTGGCCACAACGTTTCGCTCGTTCATAATTCCTGTGCAGACCGCGCATTCTTCTTTGCGCCTCATTCCTTTTACGGACGCGCCCCCTGAACCGCAGTTCTTAGCGCCTGCCTTGCTCAAAAGTAGAGTCGCACGCACGTTTTCAAAATGTAGTCTCAGCCGAACGGCGTCTACCTTTTTCGCCAATGAAGCTGCATCGCCACTGGAGCGCGATACCGACTGCCCTTCTCATTGGCTAAGCTCACTAAAAAAAGAGCGGCGTCTGGTGTTCCGAGGGAGCCGCGAGGACTCGCAGAAGTGTGGCACACGCGCAGTACGCACTGGAGGAATTATCGTACCGTATCAGCTGAACGTAGGAAGATGCCAGCTGAATGTAGGACTCTCTACTATCACCGACAAACTTTGCCGTATCGCCGCTGAGTAGAACTTGTGCGTCAAGCATGGATAGTCAAGCTAGTGCTTCGGCCATTCGCACTATGAAATTCACGCAGTTTAACGTCTTTCACCGGCACAACTCGTATTGTGAAAGTAATATCGTATACACTCTCAGAGGCACCTGCTGGTATATTACACGGCGATGCATTCCAAACGCCGTTTATAATTCTCGAATCATCTAATCCAATGAAATGGGCTACCAATATCGCGTCCGAACGGTCCCTCAGTCTCAGTGGCAGAACGGCGTCTACCCCTTGTGCCACTCACACCGCGTGGCCATTAAACCGTCGCCCTTCTCAGTGAGTCACACTCAATGATTCGTGTTCAGAGTGAATCGTACAGTGATGGGATTACTGTACCCTATTGCACCAAAGTGATTACATTGCTACATCCTTTTATGTTTCATCAAAATGTCAGATAAACGCCAGCGGCGTGCCAAAAACTAATTTCACTTCCTCAATCCTGAAACAAACAACTACACCAACTAATCGCTTTGGTGGGCGTAATAACGTATTGTTTGATTTGGACTTCATATCCGGTGCTAACTGTGTTTAAAAGTTTCGCCCTATTTCTCATTCTTTCCCGTATTTTGGGGCGGGTCAGTTAGCTCCAATGAGTGCGCTTCTCCCCGCGCATCTATGCACTGCGGGGAAGCACCACTTGCAATGTTCACGTAGCGATCACGATGCAAAGAGCGAAAAGTGTCTGAACGGCGCCGTGTCGCAGTGGAACGAGTGTGTGTCGAAGGTTCGCTCACGTTTCTGGAAAGCGCCGTGAGATGCGCGGCAGAACAAGAAGCTCCAGAAACCATCCTTATACGTGCACTCGTTTTTAAGGCGGCGCGGCGCCCGACTGCGCCTGCGCGAAGGCACCTAAGCCGGCCGTGCCCCTGCCGTAGGTTCACGAAGCCCGAGCGAACTTTCGGCCCCCCTTCTGGCCTTGTTCGGACACTTCTCTTCTTGCAACGCGGTCGCTATTCTGCGTATCTCGCTTCTCCGCAGCGCAGTCGTGTTCTAAGGGAAATGCACTCTTCCAGAGCGAGATATGCGTCGCATGCGCGCGCACCCATGACGGATATTAGGAACAAATAATAATAATACGAAACTTGCTAAATGCCAATATGTAACGTTTTTATTTAAAAAAAAATCATAATAAAAAATGAGCCTATATTTGTTTTCACATAAAGAACCGTAGTAAAGACAAAAGGTTCGGTTCATCGCTGATCATTTCTAAATTCTCCCTGTAGTTGATAAATTAAAATAGTCACATTCCCATTTTAGTTAGTTGTTAGTTTATCAAAACGCTACAAGTTTAAAACGGAAAATTTGAATGTTTTTCTTTCACAAAAATATTTTGTAACAACTACTTCGCGCAGCGAATGGGCTATGAGGGCTTTCCCTCTTCTCGAAGTTACAGCAAGTGTAGATTATATGATATAGGCTGGCGCTCCAGAGCAGAAACAGAAACTTCAGAGACCGACCGCTTTCTTTTTCTGTGGCAAAAAACGCAGGCAGATGGTGACGGGTGATGCGTGTGGTGCGTGCATTGTGTCCCGTGCACTGCTATCTCGCATGGCTCAGGGGGTGCACAGGCGGGACTGGAGCGTGGCAAATCGTAAGCGCTGACATCCGATCCCGAGAGAAAGAACGAAAAAGAGCACGACGGAAAATCCAACGAGAGAAGCAAACGCGAGGTTAGGCGTGTTCATTTTGCCGCAACTGATTGCTAACCTATGTACGCTGCATGCCACCGGTGTCTTCTTGCGCAATGAAGCAAGAAGGCAACAACCGTGCAAGTGATGGTCTCGCTACATCTGTGTGTTTATTAATGGAGAGTTTTAGTAGATCGTTCCCATGACTCCGATAACGATATCCCGATACTCCGCCACCGCCTCCCTTGCGCATGCATAGTATCGTTATCGGGGCTATCGGAGGTATCGGAACGATCTACTAAAACTCTCTAATGTCTTACCAGCGATTTGAGCTCCGCTGCTTGCAATCACCGCGCGCACCGCCGTTCCGGGGCGGCGTACGCGGATCTCTTCTTCTCTGTTCGGGCCATAGACTCCGTGGTTCGGCGCTCGATTTGTGTCGGTATCTCTTCTGCCGGCAACAGAATTGATTGGTCCTCGGAGATATCAGTCAGCTCGCCGAGTTCGAGCTCGGGCAAGTTCAAGCAGCGGCCATTTTCTACTAGGAACCGTCTCCGGCGAGTCGCTCCAAAAATGCTACTCCATCTTCCGCTCGGCGATTTGGAGCGGGTGCCACGGAGCGGTTTTTCTCCTCCCTCGCAGATTCGCAAATTTCGGGAAAAAATCCAGATCTAGAAGTGGAATTCACCATGATACTAAACAGAAACACGGCTTAGTTCGAACTTCGGCGCAATGCGCGCGTGTCACGCGTTGAAGCCCACTTTATTTGTCGCGCACGCTCCTATCTATTTCCAAGGGCCAAGGTGGAAGACGCGACTTTCAGTGCAAAACTAGAGGGTCCAACCACAACACCCGATTTGCGTCATCACTTTCTTAGACACATACACCAAAGACGGACAATTGTGCAGCGTGGGCAATCAATCACCTAAGTGCGAGCTGCCAAGGTTGAAAAGGCCAAACATTCTTTCCGCGTTACGATATAGATAAACGAAGACTGTAACCATTAAGGCCTGTTCGCACATACAGCGGAGCGCTAAGTTAGCGCTACGTGAGCACTCCAAGGAGCGCTCATGTGGCGCTTCCAGCGCGTGACTTCGTTGTAATATAGCGCGTGGTTAGCGCTTTAGTAGTGCCTTGTTAGCGCTCCAGTAGCGCCTTGTTAGCGCTTCAGTAGCGCCGTGTTAGCGCTTCGCTTCTTGTACCGCGGTGCTGCGGATTAGCGCGTGCACTGCGGTTTCGGTTCCTGCGGTTGGGTGTGCATCAGCAGCACCAGGGCGGACATGTGGGATGCTGAAATAGAAATGCCACAAATGCTCTTAGATACGCGATTAGTGCATATCCGTGCGGATGGCTTAACTCCCAGAAGAGTCTTCTTGGTGCGCGAACATTTTCGCCACCGAGATACCGACGGGTAAGCCTTGTTCCTAGGCTGAGGGACCGAGACGCAGAGCTCTTTCGAATGCGATTATTTTTACCTGCGTGTCCTTGAAACCAGCGTCACGCATATCGAATTGAAAGCGATGAGGTCGTACCCAACCAATCAGTCGCTCAGAGTCCATGACGGGTCGCCTGCCCGACCCTTTGCTTAGAGAGCGGCTCTTTTACTTCCTCTTCTTTTAATGCCAAAGGAAAAACAGCAACAAAGGAATCGCCGTGCACGCGCTGTTCCGCAGCAGCAAGCACCGCACAAGGGATGTGACAGCGCTAACATAGCGCTTCTGTAGCGCTAACAGAGCGCTAACAAAGCGCTTAGGAAGCGCTAACAGAGCGCTACATCACGCGCTAGGAAGCGCCACATGAGCGCTCCTTCGAGCGCTCACGTAGCGCTCACTTAGCGCTCCGCTGCATGTGTGAACCGGCCTTTAACCTTTCTCTCGGTTATTCGTGCAAGTGACAAGATCCACGGTCACATTTCGCGCATGGCCCTTTCACGTTTCGCTCGGACGCTCCCGAGTCGGCGTCATCAAATATATTTCACTGGGCGGGGATCTTTGTCGATCATCTACGAATCAACACCTTGTCTCCTCGCATCGCTCAGTTACAGAGGAATAATCAGAGGCCCGATACCATCGGCAGATTTCATCGACGCGTTACCGAGACAACCAATTCTTCTCCTTACTTAGTGCTTGCCTCTTCAATCGAGGCGATAGTTGAGCACCGAAGCGGCCTCCCAGGAGGGATGGAGACATGACGCCATGTTGACCAGGTTTCCCGCCGAGACAAACAACGTCTCCGTCGTCGGCGGATCTTCGCACACGTGGCCATCGAGCATGTTCTCTTTGCTTCCTATCTCTGCAGACAGTTTCTCTCTGTGACCGTCATACACGCCTCAGACAGTGTTTGCAGAATGTCTTTTGTATTCAGTATATGACCGCGGTTTAGAACACAGTGCCATTCTTTCGGTTTATTTCTGTGCGTGTCTTCGTTATTCCCAGTACGGCGTCGTCCGCTGTTCTAACAGAAGCCCCCGACACGTGAACCTCGCTCCCGGAGATCAGGATCGTGGTTCAATTTATATAAGAGGTCCACCGTAACACCGGGAAGTGTTTGAGGTGCCCTTAGCCGCAGCCACCGAATGGGCTTTTACGGACAATAATTGGCAGCTTGCCAGAGAACCGAAATCACGCCAGGTAATTGTGAAATCGTGCATGTCCGTGGACTGTTTAAAAAACAAAATAGAAAAGAAGAACGATCCCCGCTCTTCTCGCGAAAACGACTGGCGCCGGCAGAAGCGGCGATTTATGCGGCGTGCACGCGGCCGCTCGTAAATTGGCGGCAGATGAAGCCGTCGCTGTCCGACGTCCGTCAAGCCGCTCGCTAATCCAGAGTGCCCCGTCGCCCAGAGAGGCACCATCGCTTGACCGCGCTTCGTCGTTTGAGCGCACGGCATCGGGTCTTGCTTCGCCCACCTCGCAGCTGCAGGGGTGCCTGAAGTGTCGTAGCCTACATTGTGACCAACTCAAATGAAAAGGTGCACCCCTTTGGTGCTTTCTTTTCCCAGTACGGAGAGCCAACACGAACGACGAAGCATCATTCGCAAAAACAAAATGGCGTCTTTCAGTTTATTATATTGCTGTCCGCCACCATTCGCTTTCTAAAACTCGTACCGTCAGGCAGTCGACGCTTCAAATAATCGTTGTGCTTGTATGATGCACATGACTTCGCTTCACCTGTCCGACCGAAGCTGTATGCTTCGAGCCGGTAGGACCAATCGCGACGTCATGGTGTTAATCAAGTTTCTGCGTCCGTTCAATCATTGCTAAAGATATCACATACTGGGACGGCCCAGTGACTTGCGGTTTTACAGTGTGTTCGTGGTCGTATGTGTTTGTGCCTTTTACTGCACTCGGACATATGATAGATAAAGTATAGAAACTACAGCTCTGTCAGCTGAGTGTGTGGAAAAAAAATTACAGGAGGGCACTCAAGACTGCTTACGTGTAGGAAGGTGAAAGCATTAAGGCCTGTTCACGCATGCAGCGGAGCGCTACAAGCATAGCGCTTACCTCGCGCTAAGCTCGCGTTGACGGCAGCGTTCACCAGCTTTGTACCGCACCGTCAAAACTGTTGCTCATGGCAGACGATAAGTAGCTGACGGCACGTGAGGAGCGCTACATAAGCGCTTCGCTGCATGTGAGAACCGGCCTTTATAGTCCCGCGGGAGAAACGTTTTCGAGTAATTTTTCTACACGTATCAGTTTAGGAAGACGTATAGGACGACGTCGAGGACGACGTCCTAGAGATCGACGCCAAGTACGGCGTCTTGAACGACCTCTAAGACGACCTCAAGGACGGCGTCTAGGATGACGTCTAAGACGACGTCAAGTACGACGTCTAGGACGACCTCTAGGATGACCTTAAGGACGAAATCTTGGACGACGCCCAGAGGACGACGTCTAGGATGACCTCAAAGACGACACCTAGAGGACGACGTTTAGAGCGACCTGTAGGACGACGCCAAGGACGGCGTCATCCTTGAGCTTACGATTGAGCGGCGCGTGCTTCATGACGTATTTTTATGGCCATCTTTCGGGCACAACGACGCCTCTCTTTCGCGCAATAAAACAAATAAAAATTTCGCCTTAAAAAAAAGTTTCGATGATCGCCTTATTCTAAGTAATAGCCTTCAGGAAATATGAAAGTGGCGCAAAAATTTGCAAATGCTACTTAACAAATAGAAAACTGTATATATACCTATTTCCCATAAAAAGCATTCCTCACTTCTCATATACCACATAGGTAACCAAGCACTGCTCCGGATTAATGAATATACTTATTTAGGACCACATATAACACGCAATCTAAAATGAGATAAACGTATCAGCGCGGTTATAGACCTTTTCATCCTCCTCCGCATGGGCGCTGCCATCTTGGAATCACGTGACGCGGCAGCCATTAGGTTGCTTCAACTTGCTCCTCCGCTCTCCCCTCCGCACCTTGGCGGATGCGTTGTATCCGTGTTTTTCGTTGCGTTTCTCCGCGCTTTCTGGCCTTGCTTCGGTAACTGTAGTCCGATATGTCTACTCGACGACTAAAGCATGACGAGCATTCAAAGGTTCTTATGTTAACTGTGGTTTGTTTAGTAATAGTAACGGAACATTCCCAGTAAGAAGCGCGTATATTTATATCGTGCATTCAGGATCGGAAGGCCTCAAGAATAGTCAGCGCAAGGAGACTATCGTTATTTCCTGAAAGTATCGTTCTTTGTATTCATAATATATCGAAAACAGTTGCTTTTGATTATGTAAGGAAACTCGCGGAGGAGATGGACAACGAATGTTTAACTTGTATCTTATCTTACGCTAGAAGTAATGGTACGTCAACATCAGGTGAATTGTTTGTTCCTAATATCACACCTACATGTTGATGAGGTTCTCAGTCTTTTTTTGCGACATGAATATTTGGTTGGTCGGTTTACTTATGAAGTTTAAGAAATTGTATACCGTGCTCGCTTCCATTTCGACAGTCATTTAAGTGAATTATTGATTATATTTAGATAACCAGTGTCATCCACTCAATATATTTTAACACAAAGGTTGGGACTTCCCGCGTAAGAAACTGCCACAGACACTTAACGGCAGCGAGTTTTAGAATAGCGTGCACAAAGAAATAACGCCGTTTCTATTTGCAAATCCAAAACGCGGTTTGGGCTCGGCGCATGCTCAATAACGACGACGCTTTTTTTTTTTTTTTTTGCGTACGCTGTTTTAGTTTTTGTGCGTATCTGAAATGCGCAATATTATACGCCACCCCCCCCCCCCCCCCCCCAAAAAAAAAAAAAAAAAAAAAAAAGCCGTTTGCATAACAATTTTTTTTTAGTCCAGGATTATCGATGGTACGTAGAGGTTTACTTTTGGTGGCTGACGACGCCTAAATTTAGAGAGCGAATCTGTTAAAAAAAAATTAATATTTGTTCACACAGGTCCGTAAAGTGGTGCCTAGCGCTAGAATTCAGCCAAACTATCCGAGGCATTTCTCTTCCTGAGCTCTTTAATTTTATTTGGCCACTTTTACGGAAGACAAATGCCAGATTTAATTTGACGGGCCGGTCACTTATATCTTGAGTAAGCAAATGTTCATGTAAAAATAATTTATTTTCTAGAGTCAATATCAAGAAAATGCTGCTTATGAGTACTTTGCAGGGTTGACAATTTAAGAAACTTCCTACTCGGCGTGTCAAAGCATGTTCGAGTACTGAATTTAAAAAAAAAAATAGGCCGAGACGATACTACTTGTTTATACCATTTATCTGCGTCATTACACGAAAGGTTTTATTCTGCGAAGTTCACTAAAGGTTGGGTGCCCACGAAAACCGAACAGTGAGTAGTAAACTCGCGAGTTCATCTGTTCTGGCCGATTCAGCACATTGCTGATCAAGCTGTCGATATGCTTATTTACATTCACGTGTTAGTCTCTTCATTATATTGTTTTTCTGGAAACTGGTGTCATCGGGTACGGCTGTGTACGATGGTAATTACCCCTGTAGATCAGTCAGGCGTTTCGCAACCGACCATAATCAGCTACATCAAATGAGTGGGTAAACAAAAAGCCCACAATTTAGGCTAAAATACATCTCGTAGTCCTCAAGGTGACTCAATACCATTGTTTCATTTGTTGTGTGCTACAAGGAAACTAATCGAATCACAAAATTAAGCAAACACAACGTAAAACAGCAACATAGCCGCGTTCACGTTGAAACCGAAACCAACCAAATTGAAGCAACCTGATGGCGCGGAGTGCGTCAGCACCCTCTATCCACCGGTGAGGCAACTAATAAAATGAAAAGGTCTATAGATAAAGCATATAGAAAACTATGAGTCATGAGACGCAAATTATGGCAGGCAGCTTCGGATCCGAAACTATTGGCGTGCCAAACTTTAGTTCTTCCACTCTTGAAATACGCGAATTTCTGCGCGTTCCGATACACGTAGCCAACATCCGTATTATATATATCATTGAGCCATTGCCGCGAAATAATGTTTTCGAATACTCATTATTTTCCTCGCGCTTTCAAAGATTGGAATAACTTATCCGCTGAAATAACGAGCTCTAGTTCCCTAATTTCATTTCTTGATTCTGTACGAAAAGATTTCAATGTTGAGTGAAGATTTTGTACTTGCTTGCATGTTTTTTCTTTCGTGACATACTAGTGTCATTTTTTTTTTCTGTTTGCTTGTGTGTGTTTTTGTAATGTTACGAATGTTACCATTCCTATAATTGTCATGAATAAGGGTCAGTAGTATAAATAAATAAATAAAAGGGGAAGGGGACATAGTTGTTGTGAGCGCCCGACTTCAAGCATCAAGTTTCTCGTAAGCAGACACAAAAGCCCGGTGCACAAGATGCGGTCTCAAGCAACGATGATGCTCGCTGGCGCCTGCAAAGCGCGTGCCCCTCGCGTTCATGATATGGACACAGCGAATGGCATGCTGCTTGTACGGCTTCTGCAGTCGTCATCCTTTAAAAGCGATAACTTTATATGGGATCCCTCCATGGACTCCTCTTGCTCGTGATGGCCTCATTGTAGGAGGGCGAGATACTCCGCCCTCCCTCCCCCTCTTACGGCGTTTTTGGTCAAGAGTCAGGTGACAGCCCAGTCAAGAGACTCAATATGACGGTGCGATTAACTCGAGCAGGGCCTATCCCATCAACCCCGTACTACCGCTGAAGTGCATTTAACAAAATGTCAAAGCCGGACAATGTGTGTTTTGCTTTTTCTCAGAGATTGTGTAGGTTTTCATGCGTTATACAGAACGTATAAAAATTACGATCGACCCAATCTTGCGAAACGTTTGACAAGGGTAGTTCTCGGCACTGCGCGAAGCAATTAATTTCCCTTGTTGTTGTTTTCTTTTTTTTTTTTTTTTTTTTTTTTGTTCAGGCAAACTATTTGTGATTACTCAATTTAAGTCGGTGACCATGAAAGGCGCACTTCGCATTACACCAACCTCCCATCCGTGAGACAGAAAACAGGTGGACAGCGGGGATCACTAGTTGGCGCTTTGTGTGTTTGCGCCTGTCCCGCGGACCAGACAGTCGACTCCCTGTGCCAGGAAGAGAAACATCTCGCCCAGCACCATGCCCAGAGGGCGCGGTCTGGGAACGGCAATGCAAACGCGGTATGCAGTCACACCGGTTTCAGTGCACCGCGTATAGTCAGCGCTGGTCAGTGGTCGTACTCGGCTGCACAGGACGTCCAGCTTCGAACCGCCTCAGTCTCCAAACTCCGTGCATGGTTTGTTCGTGCAGTCTGTTCATCACGCCGAGATCTGGCTCCGTTGAAAGGATCCACTAAGAAAATAGTGAAGCAGACATTTTTTAGAATTTTGAGCGGTAAACATTCCTAACCATCAAAGTACATTCAGGAACCCTCAAAATCCGAAACTAAGCGGAGCGGTGACAATTCCCCTTCACCTTCGCACCGCAGTATTCGAGACTAAAACGTTTACTCCGAATTAACCGAACACACGAGGAAAATAACGAAAACCCACTCCTATAGCCAGCCGGGTAAAAAAAAACGTTTACCATACTAATTGTTTCGATGAAAGCATGCTCATTCTGAGAAAAAATTTATTCTACTCAATTTAATCCCTCGAGAACTCTGCCAGGCGGAAAGCGAAGGAAAAGCTAAATTGAATAGCGTTGGCACGCGCTATAGACCCCTTGCAAGAAACCCTGGCAACAGTATGCCTCGGCACGGTAACCATGGCAACAGCGAGGTGGTCAGCAGCTGCGTGACATGGCGAAGGAAAGCAAGTCGCTACCTCGCTGTGCGCCAACCGAGCTTTAGACGCTTCATGTGTAGTTTGTAACGACAGTTGACGCGCTCCAGAGTACAGGTGAAGATGCCACCACAGTGCTGTGTCCCGGTCTGCACTCAATATGGATACACTTGACAAATTCGGACCGAAGGGAGTACTTGTATACCCCTATCAAACCGTCCGCTGCCGCGACCATTTGTCTAACGTCACGAATTCGCATGCATTTGCTTAATGGGGATGATAGATTGGGCTCTGCATTATACTGCTTTGCGCTTTCTTTACTATTGCTGTTAGCGAGGAATACGTTTGACACGGATAAACGAGCATCGGTTTTACCCGACGCATCCGTTGGCTTTCGGTCCCGGCCTCACGATTTCGCATGCAGTTGTTTCATGCACTACGTTGTTATCTCATCGCACATTTATTTTGTGTTAATCGGTAGACAGATACCATTGGCGAGGCTAAACGAGCAGTCGAATTCCCGTATCACTCCTGCGAACAAACGAGAAAAAAAAATATCTTTACCTTGCAGGTGCGTTTTTTTTAAATTTCTTTTTATGTTACTGAGGCATCTACTAACACCATGTTACTTTATGTTTCTACGCAGAATTAGAACAGAACCCGATTAGGTTCCCCTTGAGGGCATCTTTTTATGCAAGTTTAGTGGGGACTTGCAGACGCATCATGATTTGTCATCATCTCACCATCTTTGTTTTCAGGTTTCATAGCTAGCAAGCTAGCTAGCAAGGTTATTTTCCCAGCCGACGGCGGGAAGCAGAGCCGCGTTACTTCATTTGCCACGCCACTTTTTCACGCAGAGCCAGCGGGGCAAAGAAAAAACATTCTTTCACCGTAAAGAGCGCGCACACTGTTGCCCGGGGCGCACAGAGTTGTCACGCTTTTAAAAGGGGTCTATTGAACTGGCGTTGGCTCGAGGAGATTATTTTTTGCTTGTTTTTTTTTTTTTGTAATTTTAATGCGCCTGTAACTTTTAAAATAAAACGAATTTCGAGAAAAGAAAAAAAAAAATCACTACGTTGCTACGTTCAGTGCGCTCAGGTTCGGTGCCAATTACAAACCACTAAAAAAAAGTCGTTGCAGGGCCCCTTTAATTCTACGGATTAAGGTCCGGAGGGAGAGAATGTGCAGCATATTTCGAGCTCCTCCCACCACTAGAAAACAAAGGTTTTGGGACAACACGTGTCTAGTAAGCAATTAAGCAAGCTAATCAACGCCGCTCCGCTAGGGAGAAAAAAGTTTCGAAAGGCTGTGAAAATCTGCTGTCTGCTGGAAACTCCCCTCGGCCACTGGCCGAGTTAACTTTGAATCTTCGAGTACGTCTCTTGTGAGCACAGGGTCACAAGATACTGGGGCGTTGTAAAGCAGGTTGTGGACACGTCGGGTCTCTTGGAGACACGCTTCGCACTAGAGTCTTGTTCAGTGTTACGCGCAAAATACATTTTCCCAGACTCACTTTGTCAGAGCTCTTTCCCTTTCGAGTGAATGAGCTGTCTTTACCTCTGTTAACAAAGTCGTTATTTTTCAAATTACACGCCTCCACCTTGCCCCTTAAGACTTGCCTCGAAAGCAGAGGTATATTTGTACCGTGGTGTTAATTGCATGTTGTGTAATAAACCTGGAATAATATAACATTGCTATATTTTGTGCAATGATGCCTTTCTTTTTCAGTAACGTCCTGCAACGAACGATAAAAAAAAGATCCCGACATCAACGACCAAAGTGGTCGCCACCTTCCATTTCTAAGAAATTAACATTTTCCGTATGACTTGTTCGGGCTGGTAGGCATCCACTCCGTGAGAATGCAAAATATTCGATAGAAATGCTGGACCAACTCATAAAACAAAACCAATTTTTGTGGAGCAAATGGCTCAGCAACGCAGCGTTTACGCAGTACAAACGGTTACAGTTTGACTGATTTGCACTGTTAGGTGCATATATACTGTCAGAAGTTTAAGTTCTCTTTCGTTATTTTATCTACTTCGTGTCTTTCGCGTAAATGGTCTGTCGGTCTGAGCAACTACATTCACTCTGAAGGCTATTTGATTTTAAAGTCTGGATTTGTCTTAGTACTTGTGTGCCATTATTTAGTCACCCCATTGACGAACTGAGAAATGTGGCATTACATTATTTCCGTGTGAATATGCTTTGTATATAGCAATTTCTTCTTGGGTAAATACACGTGCAATATTAAAATATATATAGATGCTTAAACTTATCGACTATTTCGTGCTGTAACTTCCATGTAACAAGGAAAATAACCAAACGCTTCGCCGGCGCAAGAAAAAAAAAAAAAAAAAGCTTCGCCAGCGCAAGGGATAAGGTATCCCATAAACTGAACGAGAGGTCAATGGTTCGAACCCCGCCGGGGGACACGACTTTTTGTAAATACAACTTTTCATGTTAATATACTTTTATATATATCTCGTGGCTCTAGGCATGGAAAACCAGCGGTAAAAAGACATTTTGTGTTAAAAGATAAGTTTCGCCACTGTTACTTGTGATATCCTCAGCGTACAGTCAGAAAAAGTCGAAGTCAGATTTGGGGGTTTTACGTGCCAAAATCAACGAGGGGCATCGTTGTTGCGCCCCAGCCCCAGCGGAGAACTGGGGATTAATTTGGGCCACGTGGGGATCCTTTGATGTGCACCCGAGGTAACGGTCACACGGCGCCATGCATACAGTTCCACCAGTGAGGTAAGCCCGTCACTATACACGTTCGGTAGGGTGTCGCAGTTTGTATCGCACACCCACGAGTAACGACGAATGAACCACGACTCCGTAAACATCTTCAGCATGGGAACAGAGCTGGACCCCAAGGAAGTTTCTGGAGTCGTGGCTCTTTTGTGAGTTACGTAAAGTCAAAATAAAGTTCTAAAATCATAAATTCTTCCGGATTTTGGAATATTTTTTTGTTGTACACAATTAAGGGGGAAAAAAGAAGAGCGAAGAACGCAGGGCGCACCAGAGGAGCCAATGGAGGGACGAAGATATTTCGCTGTTCTTGGAGTTATTCCACTAGTCCTTGTCGTCTTCGCCCCCCCCCCCCCCTTTTTTTTTGTACTCTCTGTGATCTGTACCGACTGCCCCTAGTACAGCCAGTCGGTTTCTCTATGCGCGAAATTGAGCAACCGTGCATCCAAGGGGCAGCTACTCGGCCTGCTGTCAGCCCAGGTAGCAGCGGGAAAGCACACTTTCCGCGAAACGGACAGAACGTCCTCCAGTGTTGCATCACCAGCTGACACGCTGGCGACTCGCTAATGAACTGATGATAGCCTTTTAACGCCGTTTCAATCGCGTGTTTCGCGTATATAAACTGCGTTGCGTATATTGCGGGGCTCATTTACTGAAAGGTAGTTCCGGGAGGTGCCTCCCCGGTGCGGCTCGCTTGTCACATCAATTATCGCCGCCCGGAAGGACCCGCCATCGGCGCCATACAGGACCGTGGGCGCTTTCTGAAGGCCCCCCAGAAGAAAAACAAAAACGAAACAGCTGCGAGCGTCTTCCAGGCTCCGAGGTGTGTGCTCCTTGCCGCGTCATCGCTCAGCGGGCGGCGCGGCGGGACATTTGTCGAAGGTTGCACCGCGCCCACGCTGAAGAGTCCGTCCCCCCAGAATCGCTGCGCTCACGCTCTTCTCTTCTCGATCACAGTGTTCTACATCGTGATGGGTTACTGTTTTCTTTTTGTAACGAGGTGATGACTTTATTAGATGTTACGAACAAGACCGGCTAATGCGCAGTGCAAGTCGTCTGCTTCTTGAGCAGGAGCTGCGGTGACGTCAGAACGACGCCGAGCTCTTATTGGCTTTCATTGAAAGGATAGTGGCTGCTGCATGCCTCGAGGTCCACCAGCTATTTTTTTTCTCGATCAGTCAATAAGAGCTCGGCGTTCTGACATCATCGCAAGCCCAGTGCAAGAAGCAGACGAACTAGCCCTCCGCATATATAGACCCCTTTCAAAAGTCAGGTGCCGATTATTAGAGTGTCGGAACCACTGCACAATGGCGGAGCGACTGCATCGAGGAAGGTGCAAGTCATTTCATAAGATAGTGAACGTTGGAGCACGGCCAACACTACGAGCCGACGAGCCAATCAAACAAGGTCGAAAGTGTACCGTCACTGCGTTCATCATCTTTTTAATGGTGTGTGTTTTTTGTTTTTGTTTTTTATTTTCAATGTGCCGTGACGTTGAAGTTTTAGTCCGCCATTGTGTAGGGATTTCACAGCTGCCAACAGAGTACCGTATTTTGAAAGGGGTCTATAGGGAGTATTCATTGGCGACCATAGTTATTGCGTGAAGGCTGAACGCGCGCTGAAGGCGAGCTTCCACAATTCTGCAACGTGCATTCCGCACCATCGAGACTGGCGGTCTTAGCAGCCCTTGAATGTGAACTCGTTCTGAGCACGCGTTCTGAACATCGACCTCAAATATGGTGTCCAGCTATCGCAGAAATATTAGTTACTTTTTGAACGGCTAAGGAGTTCAGATGAACGTGCAGAACCCTGCAGCCTTGTCGTCAACCGCCGATCTAGCGCCGTATTATCGTCGCGACGCAGAAGTCCAAGGGACGCAGCGTGCTGAATCTCATCAGGACGCGATCAGCACCAGCCGAGTGGCCTCGTTACAGCGTCTAGAAGCGATTAAAGCTGCGCTGCCCCAGGCAGCACCCAGTATTGCGCCAATATTGGCGTCGAATCGGAGAAATCGTGCCAATATCGTTTTGATACTGCCTATATTGGCTCTGGATCGTCAAAGTCGGGCCAGTATTACTGTAATGTGGCCGATGTCGGTGGAACATCACCTGGGTCGGACAACGCCACGCTGATATACAGTATCCAGTGCCGTTTTCCGGTAATTTGTCGGGTTTCAACCGGCTATATCGGCCGGCATTAGAGATTCTTGACCGTTTCTAAAACGATACTGAATCGGTCAATCGCGCCGGCCAATCGCGGCGGCCGTCGCTGTTGCCACGGGCTGCGCCGAGAGCGCGCCGGGCAATCAGCGGCTAGAACTGGGATTTTCCGTACAAACAAACGGAAAAAAAAACTCTTTTTGTAGTGACTTTTATTGGAGGTTAGTACAAAACGAAGGGGCGGGTGATGTTTTCTAAATCTTAAGTTTACAAGGTTTTCGGCACAATTAATATTGTTTTTATACAACCATGTCTCAGCGGTGACTTCAGGTAGCGCGTCCCTACCTGGTGCATCCTAACTTCGGCAGTAATTCGCGGCGCGTCCGCTTGGAAGTCGGGGGTGGCACCCTTGAAGCGCCTTCCACCGTATCTGTTTCGGACCTGAAATAGCCGATGGACGCCAAAATACCAGTCACGTGCAGTTCCTCGAGTGGCCGGTGCGGGAGAAATGGCGGCATTGCGATCGCTATTAGCTCGGATTTCGAGTACGGATCGGCGCCACTTTTTCAGAGCAGGCTCTATGGAAGTTTCCCAACTGATCTCTTCTAGTAACGTTGGCTTGGCCCAATTGAGTCCACTGACACCGCAGCGGCCGCGGCCATGTTAACGGATATTCGCCCATCTCTGCCCAGAACTCGAATGGTATCGCCGATTCTGGCCGATTTTTATAACGATCGTTAGCCGATATTGGCCCAATATTGGGCCGTGGTGAAAAACGTGAAACTGGGCCATTATTGTGAGCAATATTGCCCCGACGCTGGCCCAGGGTCGGCGTGCTGTCTGGGGCGATTTACAGTAACGGACAGACATGCACCGGGAATTTTTGCGCTACGGAGTCACTAGAGAGTTTTGTAGATTCGTTGCGATAGCTTCGACACCACCGATAACGATACGATACGTGCGCGAAGTTATCGGGGCCATCGGAACGATCTACAAAGTCTATATTGGGGAGTTTTAGTAGACCGTGTTTCCCCTTCCGCTAACCCCCCGCTACGAAGAAACTGCCACTGCGCCTGCGCGCCGATAGCCTTGGCTGTAGAGTTCCGGGTAGCGGAGGGGCTTAGCGGAGCGGGAAACGCGGTCTACTAAAACTCGCTATTATAGAGAGTCTTAGGGAACCGTTTTTGCCCACCCGATAGGGTACGATGGGCCCTCCGGTACGCACTGCTCATGTGCGACCGCAGAAGACTCGCGGATGCGCAGTGCGTACCGTAGGACCCATCGTATCAGATGTGCAAACGCAGTTCCCTAAAACTCCCTTTTAGCGGCCTCCGTCTACGGTTCGGAGAGAAACCCAATATCCCGTTCCCACGGGAAAGTGATTGCCGTCGAATAACATCTGGGGGGTCGGCAAATCAGCTCCCGGACCCTTTCAGGAATTCAGTGCCATCTAGTTGCTGAAGTATCAGTCTCACTTTCCGTATGCTAATGGCGGTTCGTACGTCAAAAGCAGACATACGAAAGTGGCGGTGTTTTTCGCCGTAGCATTTTTCCTTTATTCGTTTTAGTTTCGGCGACGACAAAAACCTACCCCTCTGTATGAGGCGTTTACCCGAGTAAAACTTTTCGTAAAACTCACCGCATCAGCTTCAAGCTCTTCCTTTGTCAGCCACCAAATGCCGCCATTAGCATGGACAGACACTATATACTCGGATAATGATAGAGATAAAAGTTACCAGACCGAATTTCTGAAAATGTCTCGCTCAAACGTCGTTGGATGGAAATCCTGCGCGATGAGGGTGTTATTCCGTGGGGCAATAGTTAGTGCACTGTTAGAACCAAGTTTCGAGGTTACCGACAGCTGAACTTGGGAAACGTATGGGGCGTCGTTCGTAGTTGCGAGCTTTTAGTTGAACTCGCAGCCAATCAGATGGCGGCTTTGGACGATAAGAGCGCCGAACGACCAATGGCGATGCGCGAACAATAGGAGAGACCTCGCCTTAAACTCGTCGTTCCCCACCGATCATTTTTCGTTTGCAACTACTTTTATGCGCAACATGTGGAGCGCCATTTTCTTAGCACTTTTAGGTAGGCTAAACGAATTCCAAGGGGGGAAAAAATACCAGGTTGTCTTTCTTCGTCGCTGTTCAAATAAAAGTTTTAGATACAAAAAATTCAAAAATTAATCCGTCAGTCAATTATTCAATCAGATATTATCCCCGTTTTAACCAGAATATAACCAATTTTACATCTACAAAAAGCAACACGAAAAGTAGGAAGAGTATAAGTGTCAATCTCTTTAAAGTAGAACGTTTCGATAAAATCCCTACTTTCGAAACTAAACATTTGCAAATTATTGAAAAACCGCGTCAGCCGTATACACCACCGATTGTATAAGTAGCGCATGTTTAATGAAGGGGTTAACTGAGTCATATAATTAATAAGTGATATCCTAAAAGCAATTCACTAATCGCGCCGCGGATACCATTTATCACGTGGTCGTTTCTGCTCACATTTAGTCCAAGGAGGGAGAAGTTGAACAGTGATGCATGGCGAACGTGGATTCCTGTCTTTTTCATCACCCTCATTCACAAATCCTTGTTACACTATTCGTCTCTCCTCAATGGCACTAAAGCCTCGGCCACGATACAAAAGACAGTCTGCAGACCGCGGCCTGACTTGCATCACGTTGGTCGCACAAAAACTGCAGACATGTATGAAGATAATAGACCTGAGCATTGAGAAGGATACAGGTAATGTAGGTGCCGCACCTGCTGGCGTCTGCAGCTGTTATTAAGCAATACAAATGGCATCTTGCACGCGCGTTTGTCAACGGCCCATTTTTGGTTCTTTGATACGGGGAAGGCGAGTATCACGCGAACGCTTTGAGACCAAAGATCAATTCGAGTGTCCGTTCTCGCGCAGGCGGTCAAGTTCGGCCTGCTGACCGAGTGCAAATGCCACGGCGTGTCCGGATCGTGCACCATGAAGACGTGCTGGAAGAGCCTGCCGGCCTTCTCCCAGGTGGGCGCCTACCTGGTGCAGCGCTACCAGCGCGCACGACGCGCCGCGCCCTTCTACGGCCGGAGCCGGCCGCACGAGCCCTCGACGCTCCGCCGACGCCCGGCCTACCTGCGGCTGCGCAAGGGCCGCGGGCCCCGCACTCCGGGCGCCGGACGTCCGGCGGCGCACGGTGTGGCGAGGCCCAAGCCGCGGGACCTGGTGTACCTGCACGAGTCGCCCAGCTACTGCGAGCGGGACCCCGGTCGGGGCTCGGCGGGCACCGTGGGCCGACTCTGCAATCGGACTTCGACGGGTTCCGACGGCTGCCGGCTGCTGTGCTGCGGGCGCGGCTACGACACGCACCGGCGGACCCGGGTGTGGCAGTGCCAATGCAAGTTCCACTGGTGCTGCTTCGTGCGGTGTCAGACGTGCAGCGAGCGCACGGAAGAACACACCTGCAAGTGAACGAGGCCGCGCGATGGACAGCCATCGCTCGATGCTATCGGACCATGCAGGCACGTCCTCGTGAGCTCTGGTGACCCGTGCCTCAGGCGACTCCCTACGGTGGAGGTCATTCTTGCTCGCGCGTACACTGCGCGGACTTAGGGATACTGCCTTCGAAGTAGAAACGTTGCAGTCTCTGATGAGTGGCGTTTTGCACGAAGAGATGAACTGTCACGTGGTGTTTCGAACCCACGAATTCCTAGAATGATTGTTGCGAGAGGTCGCCTCTGCTGACATCCTCATGCGTCGGATCGTGGAAACGGCTGGCCGCGACGCCGAATAATTGATTATGGGCCACAGTGTGCGCGACCGCTGGATGCTACTTGCGTATCAAACACCGACGGGTAGACCAGCAGACCGCCACAATAAAGAGCTTCCGGCCGGTGTCATGATCAGTGTTCTTGCGAAGTTGGAAAGTGGTTAAATGCCAGTGGTTTGACGCTTTGCTCCACCTCGATCATATTTGTTTGGGGTTGTGGAGATTGCTATTTCGGCTGCGAATTTATAAGCGTTGATATTTTGTTTACTTTTCAGCCCTGGAATAATGTATTCATTAATTAGTGGATGCGGGAAACTGCGTAATATTATAATGGCTACCACAACATCGAAACGAATGGTGAGTGTGTCCTATTACGACCATGTGAAGTGGCTGTCTCGCCCGACAATTTGGCCTTCGACGAGTTAACCTACCCAAGAGCAGTGTTGTTGAAAGTGTTCACCCCAAAAATAGTAGGGGTTGGTTTGTGGTCTCTGGCAACAGTGTAAACAAGAGCAATCGTAGTTTTCAAACGGGGCCGACGTCGCAGCTTTATGCTGAGCATGAGTCTCTCAGCTGCCTCGTCTCTAGTCTGTAGCAACATACAATCTGCAAAACAAGCTTTTTCTACGCAGAGGGCTCCTATGCCAGAGGCCCGCTTATTGCAATACACCGCGCTGTGGAAGGTGGTAATTTCTAAGCAACCGTGTGTGGTTATAGAAGCACATGTTTCGCGGTGTCCTTCTTTTTAGGTACAAAAAAGTGAATTTTATTAAGCAGCGTATAGGGGGGGGGGGGGGGGGGGGGTACACTTTTTCTCCGAGAATTCGGAAGGAGCTTCTCCTGTATACTGCTTTCTTCTGGGACAGCTGCTGCAGGAATCGTGGTGCTTCGTCCATGGTAAGTGGCTAGAGCGGAAATTCAACATGTCTCTGGTGGTACAGTATATACACCCAGATGAATAAGCCTGTGCCTTTCCTCCTCGAAGATCATCACTATACCCGTTTTCACCACAAGAAAAAAGGAAGTTTTGCTCCGTGTTCCTACGCCGCGCGAAGTAATTCCTACAATATTTGTTTGCCGGAAGCAGAAGCGATACTTTTGGCGTTTGAAACGTGTAGGTCTTGATAAGATAACATACATCTGATCTAAAATGCACCCACATATATCTCCATTCCCAGCATAAAGAGGAAAGTCAGTAATGCTCCGGGAGAAACCGTACTTTTTCTACTACGGTTCTTGAGGTGAAAATGAGTATAGATGATCCACGCAGCGCCACCTAACTCGCGTCCGCGTCGTTACGGGAATTGCAGCGACTCACGAGTGCAACGCTATCGACGCCACGAGGCACGCGTTTGCAATTTTTCGCGTCAACAAATATCTGCTGTGGTAGAGTTCAGTACCGTATTCTTATCGAGCCCGAGCGTGTTCGCAGCTTGGGGCGGGGGTTTGCCAAAGGTGACGTTACGCGCAAGCCTTGTCTTCTAAGTGGTACTAGCTGAAGGCGCACAGAGAGTGGACAGCTCAACTGGACCGCTCAACCAGACAGCCCTTCCAAGTCTGCGCAGAGCGGCGAATCCCCGGCTTCCGGATTCGAAAGAGGGAAAACAGCCTTCGCATGGCCATTTGCCATTCATCAATAGCGTCGCGCGTTTAGTTCGCGAATCTCAGCGTCCCGAGCCGCGCAGTTAGCGGAGGCCAAAGAGCGCTGCTGCCAAACAGCAGGGTCACCGGGAGAGCTTCTTAACGACCGTCAGGCAAGCGAGCTTCGTTTTATGGCGGCCTGGCACGACAGCCTCTGCGGGGCCCCCTGCGGGACCGTGTCCAAGAGGAGCGCAGCGCCGGGCGGCCGCTCCTCACCGGCGCACAATCGGCGTCCAAATTAATAACCGCGGAAGAGGCGCCGTAAATCCCGGCCGGAGTGCCTCCCTGTCGTCGCAGTCGATCCCCGCTTTTCCCTTCCTCGGCCTAGCAGGGGATATTCGCTCCTGCGAGCCAGACCAACACCAGCTAGAAGACAATGCCTTCACATGACGTCATCGTTAGTGGACCCCCCCCCCAAGACACGCCGAAAGTCGACGAGCGACGCCGCAAAGCGGCTGACGCGTCGTCTTAGCGTCGCCGCGTCCTAGCGTCCCGTTCATGTGAGACGCTGCAAGACGGGCTGGCGGCGACGCGTTTCCCCACTAGTGATGATGTTTGATGGGAAAATGCTTAAACCTTGTCTTCTATATACTGTATTTGGCAAACACGAGCTGCCAGAAAAAGAAAAATATAAGCACAAAAAGATGCGGAATCAATGTTTACAGAATTCGCAGTGCGCGACCATATCGCATGCCTCGAAGCGGCGCGAAAACCAGCAGCGTTTGGACGCGGCTGCTTTGACTGGCGGTCGTCCAAACGCACAAGTGCTACCTCTTCTGCCAATGGCGACAGCTTTAGGAGGTACACGCGCCGCTTTGTGAGCGCAGCTCGTCGAGTGTCGGTTGGAAAGCAACGGTGCAACGAAACAATGGGTGGTATTCGTAACATATCTTTGAAAGCGAGGAAGGCAAGGTTTGTGGAAGCGTTTTCCCACCTCAGCACGCGCTCAATTGGAACGGTGAGTGCGATATCTTCCAACTAAATCATCGCGTAAAATACTTCGTGTATCGTTAAAGAAAACGATATATTATTTAACTCGTCTCGATCATTCTGATAAATCCGGGAAGCACAGATTGTGTCCTGCGTGCATTAAGTGTGCGTTAAAATTTCTTGTGCTCGCTTACTGGGAGCTTCGGGTGGTTTCGGATGCGTTGCATAAACGACATATACTCATGTGCTCTCCGGATTAGCAGAATGACCCAGACTGGTCTAAATTTATTTTGAAGTGTAATTTGTGAGAAGCGTGCTTTATTGGGGATTTTCCGTGGGTTCTGCTACATTTACATTTTAAACGATTAATTTAGTGACTGCGCCACCCCACGAGTGTCACTTTTCCACAGCGCACCAGTGCACGGCGAGAAGCGCATGCTACGGAAATGATGATAAAAATCGCCTAGGAGCGGTGCAACGATATTCAGTTGGAATGTTTTTCACTTTACACGAGCTTACTGGCACTAGTGGGGCTCAAGGATACTCGCACGCAAGGCCACTGGCAAAGAAATTCCTTTGTTGCGGTGTAATTTCAAGGACAGAAGCGATCATTTTCATTCAATCTCTCCTTTGTAAAATTTGATGACGTAACGTGAGGATCGCAAAAAAAACAAAAAAAAAGCAAATTGGGTTATGGGGATATTTATACAGCGTGTAGTTGGTCAGCCATTTAAAGTTGCGACGAGTCACTCGCTGTAGATGAGCAATTTAGCCAGTGCAGTACAACCGCTAGCTCGACATGAATTGGGTAGTGGCCCCTGTCCAATCGCTGCAAAGTCGACAATAGCCGAGCCATAACAATGTCTGGAACTCAGCGCGTGTCCTGTGCATTGCCAACCCCAGCCCGTGGCTATGATCAACATTGGCGGCATATAATCGGCTCCAGATCACGTGGCCGCTTGTTCTCGCTGTGAGTTGAGGGGGTGAACGCTGCTCTTTTTTTTTCATTTTTTTTTTCAGGAACTATTGCGTTGGGTGAAAAACCAACGCGTGCTTCATAAGTCATTAACGTCAGCGATCCGTTCTAAGCGGTATTTGCACAAAGTACAAAAATTGTTGCATCGCCCCTTTAAACACCATCGGTGTGCAGTGATGTGATCGGTATGAGTAATTTTGAAGCATCTTTTGGAGTAGCCAAAGTTCCATTTTGGGGCCGCAAAAACTACTTTTGGAGCATAAGCACACATATTATTTTTATTCATACCAGGGTCAAGTGTTATTTCAAGATTTGTGTGTTTATGTATACTTTGCCATTCTGCTTCTGTGCAACCTTTTGATGGCACCAGCAGCATGGCAGGTTTGATTTCCAAACTGGCAGTTTAATTGCGTGTAATTGCGCCTTGTGCGCAATTCACTGCTCACTAGAATTTAATTGCGCACAAGGCGTGGTAGCAAGACGCTTATTGACAAAGGGTAGTACAAATTGATGTGCATGCTTATTTTTGGTACGAAATTAAACGTTCCTTACAAAAAAATGTAACGAGTTTCAATTGAAAGTCATTCAATTGAACAGAAACTCAATTGAAACTCATTGATCCTTTTTGTAAGGGGTACGTAAACCAAATAGTATATTTCACTGAAATAATGCTAAGAAATAATAATTTGGAACATCCTACATTTATGTTTTCTTTAAGTTCTAAATGTAGTGATAAAACTGCATTCATTAGCTTAGATAGAAAACAAAGCTTTTGTCACTTGATTATGGACACCAATTACATTTTATGCTCAGAACTTCATGATCACAACAATCAGCACGCGCGTAACGTCTCGCTTTGTAGGCGTGTTTTCCCCTCAATACACGAAGGCGGTGCGGCGAAGCAAGATTTGCAAAATGGCAACGCCTAAAACCAAGTACCACGTGGACAGAAGGCCTCCGCAGGCGTCATCAAAGTCCGATCGATCGAGGCGTGAGATTGGGCCCGAGTGCTCTGTCGGTGTTCGGCTGGGGCTCGTGTCCAATCAGCGCGTCGAAGGTCGGGCTCGGTCCCAATAGCCGAGTTAGCGCGATTCAACTCTGTCTCTGATGACGTTTCATAGAGGGAGAGGAGACCATGCGGAGGCCTTCTGTCTAGGTGGTGTTCTTAGAACGCGGTTCTTGCGTCACTGCAGTATACCAGTGCGCGGCGGCAAGCGCACTCAACGATGCTAGCTATCCAGCCAGAACAGACGAGCATGAGGAATATTGCCAAAGTTCGAAGCACTTTCAAAGTTTGATGCATGACCAAATGGAATAGCATGTTATTTGAAGCGATAATCGAAAGTTTTGGAATTTCGCACAAGTCTACCCTAACGATCCGGTCGTGTAGCGTGCCTCATTTGTTACATTCCAGTATTAATGAAGTGAAAATAAGTTGCGGCGCAATGTTGGCGCAAATTCCGTAAAACTTGGGAAAATGTAGCAGGCCATAGGAAAGGGACAGAGCGTTGGTGCAGTTTGGCGCAGCATTGGGCGTGGTCAAATCCGCGACACGAGTTGTATCTGAGCGGCTGCTCCGTGGCCTGTCAGAAAACAAGATGGTGGAGATAGCTTGCGCAGGGAGGCTTTTATCAACGCATACATTTTTTTCTTACTGGTGTCGCCGTATTAAGAAAAAGAAAACGTGCAAAAAAACACAGCCCTTTCAGCGTTTTTAGAAAATGGAAGCTGCCGCAAAGTTGGACAGTTGCCAAGTGGATTTCGCCACGCTGTACAGGTACGTAGAAACATCATTTCAAGGTGACGCTTCCGCGTCGTAGCACTCCTCTCGTTCCAGCTGCGTCGCTCACAGTGCCGGAAGTACTTTTGCCCTAGCTTGGCGCACAGCTGTCGAGTTATGAGGCACGTCAGTAGACATGGCTGGGGCGTCTTTAATGAAAACGTTTCATGTTTTTGGCCTAACTTGGTGCCCGAGTTTTTCCTTCCGCACGTCAAATGTAACAAGCCAAAAAAAAAAAAAAAAATCGCCGAGCAGCAAATCGATTCACCTGGGAACCCGGCCGCTCCTAAGCGACCGAGGCGCTACTCGAACGGCTGGCCTGTTACGTTAATAACTCGGGGGTACGTTTTCGAAGCGAGAGCACTATATGTTTAAACTTCGCAGTGGCACGGCCTCTCGATTCCGGCTCCAAACGAAATTTGACGTTCGTGTTTATGCAGCGTAAGGTCAGTCTGCTTTCGGGGTGCGGCGATACTGGTTTACGCTGTACATGAGAAATTTAGCCAGGGTAGTAAGACTACTAGCCTGGGTTCTTTTTAGGCGACTTTTTAATGCGAGAGCATTAACTGGTCCCATGGAGCGCAGCCAGAAGTTTGTAACCACGAAAAACGGCTCCTAAATTCCCTCCCTCAACGAAACTGCAGTTAAAATGGCTGCGACGCGTCATAGTTCCAAGGAACGCCACCCCACAGAGAAGCCTTCTTCCTGGCGCTGCGGCCCGAGCGCCATTAAAAGGGAGGTGGCGAGCGAGCGGCCACCGCAGTGGCCGGCCAGCCGACCGCGCCCAGAGGCCGGCCGGCGGCTGGCTTCTGCGAAGGACAGAAGGCGAGCTGCTTGTAGGAATGTGCTGCGTGTACGAATGCTTTCGCATTCCTACACGTAAGCGGTCTTAACTGCGTTCCTGTAAGTTTTGATAGTCTTCAATTCGGCTGGAAATTGGCAGACCGCATCAATAATCCTTTCTAAACTGATAGCCAAATTATTTTATAAAACTAAAATGTTCCCCTGAGGTTCTAGAATTTTTGAGTCACGCCGGCTGCGAGGGTTCCAGGAGGCGACTCTCTACTGGCAACAATGAAAAATCTCTACTTTTCCCTACCTGCGTACGTCACCGGCGGGCAGGCGGACCAGTGCCGGGCAGCCGCAAAGTGGCTTTCCGGGTGCCAGCGATCGAGATTATAGTAAAGGGACACTGGCAGGGTATTTAAGCTCGCCGAGGTTTTTAGTTGTACGTGACATAGGAGAGACCAACTACCCAGAACAGAATTTGCGGCTCGAAATTCGGTTTCTTTCCGGCCAAAAACCGCCGATCGAGAACGGCCGGTTCGAGTCGCGCTCACTCTTTTTTCCATGTTCACGGGCCGTTTTCTAAGGTTTAGACACAACCACCAAATTTAATCGAGCTTGTGAGTCATTGAAGGCATACACTTAATATTTAAAATAGAAAAAAAAAATATGAACCCCATTTTTGTGGCTTCTAAAAAGCTGCAAATACGTTGACTGAAAAAAAAAAAAAAAGAAGTTGCACAGAGAACCGGAAGCGTTCTGTGCGTTCACTGCGTATTTCTCAACATGGCGTCGTTTCGCGTATCGTGGGACTCGCGGTGACGGCAATGGCAGCGGACGACGGGCGTTGAACCTACTTCAGAACTGTCGTTCGCGGTACCGGCGAATTCTGTCTCCCCTTGACAGAGAAATTTTAGACCTATCAAAAGAATTGGTATTCATCCTGGACGACACGCCCGACCACCAAGCCGATTTGCACGAAGACGTCACCCCCCTCTCGTGGCTGAAGACATCGCTCGCGCAAACGTCAAGCATGAAGTGAGTACTTCGAGTTGAATATGCCCGCGTACGTTTTCTTTACCAGGTGCGAATGTGGCCAACGCGTGGTGCTGCCCGAGTTAAACCCGGGAGTGATTTTCCTGGAGAAAAATCGGCAGCAAACTTTCCAGCCTACAGTTGACCGGCTGCATTATTACTAACGAAGCAGATTCCCCAGTAGTTCGGTAGAAAGACGTCCGCTTCACACGCGGCCAAACCAAGTTCGATCCCACGTTTTTCTTTTTCCCCCAGGATCGTGTCCACCACAAAGAAATGTCAACACAAAACTCTGGGCAGCTACCGCCATCTATGAGCGACGGCGGCAACCAAACAATCGGCTTGCCGGCCTTGCTCATAGATGGCGACAACCTTTCCGACCTTTCCACTCTGATTTTCACCAGAGTGGAAATGTTGAATTTCTCTAGGCGTCGTCCTAGATGTCATCCTCGAGGTCACCCTAGAATTTGTCCTTGAGGTCGTCCTAAACGTCGCCCTTGAGGTTGTCTTCGAGGTCGTCCTAGAAGTCATTCTTGAGGTTGTCCTTCGAGGTCGTCCTAGACGTCTTCAAAATCGTCCTTGAGGTCGTCCTAGACGTTGTCCCTGCGGTCGTCCTAGGCGTCGTCCTTGAGGTCGCTTAGATGTCGTCCCTCAGGTCGTCCTCTAGGGGTCAACCCCGAGGTCGTCTTAGAAGTCGCCCTAGACATCGTCCTTGAGGTCGTCCTAGACGTTGTTCTGAGGCATCGTCCTTGAGGTCGTCCAAGAAGTCGTCTTTGAGGTCGTCCAAGAAGTCGTCTTTGAGGTCGTCCAAGAAGTCGTCCTTGAGGTCGCCTAGATGTCGTTCCTCAGGTCGTCCTCTAGGGGTCGACCCCGAGGTCGTCTTAGAAGTCGCCCTAGACATCGTCCTTGAGGTCGTCCTAGACGTTGTTCTGAGGCATCGTCCTTGAGGTCGTCCAAGAAGTCGTCTTTGAGGTCGTCCAAGAAGTCGTCTTTGAGGTCGTCCAAGAAGTCGTCCTTGAGGTCGCCTGGATGTCGTTCCTCAGGTCGTCCTCTAGGGGTCGACCCCGAGGTCGTCTTAGAAGTCGCCCTAGACATCGTCCTTGAGGTCGTTCTAGACGTTGTTCTGAGGCATCGTCCTTGAGGTCGTCCAAGAAGTCGTCTTTGAGGTCGTCCAAGAAGTCGTCCTTGAGGTCGCCTAGATGTCGTTCCTCAGGTCGTCCTCTAGGGGTCGACCCCGAGGTCGTCTTAGAAGTCGCCCTAGACATCGTCCTTGAGGTCGTCCTAGACGTTGTTCTGAGGCATCGTCCTTGAGGTCGTCCAAGAAGTCGTCTTTGAGGTCGTCCAAGAAGTCGTCTTTGAGGTCGTCCAAGAAGTCGTCCTTGAGGTCGCCTAGATGTCGTTCCTCAGGTCGTCCTCTAGGGGTCGACCCCGAGGTCGTCTTAGAAGTCGCCCTAGACATCGTCCTTGAGGTCGTCCTAGACGTTGTTCTGAGGCATCGTCCTTGAGGTCGTCCAAGAAGTCGTCTTTGAGGTCGTCCAAGAAGTCGTCTTTGAGGTCGTCCAAGAAGTCGTCCTTGAGGTCGCCTAGATGTCGTTCCTCAGGTCGTCCTCTAGGGGTCGACCCCGAGGTCGTCTTAGAAGTCGCCCTAGACATCGTCCTTGAGGTCGTCCTAGACGTTGTTCTGAGGCATCGTCCTTGAGGTCGTCCAAGAAGTCGTCTTTGAGGTCGTCCAAGAAGTCGTCCTTGAGGTCGCCTAGATGTCGTTCCTCAGGTCGTCCTCTAGGGGTCGACCCCGAGGTCGTCTTAGAAGTCGCCCTAGACATCGTCCTTGAGGTCGTCCTAGACGTTGTTCTGAGGCATCGTCCTTGAGGTCGTCCAAGAAGTCGTCTTTGAGGTCGTCCAAGAAGTCGTCCTTGAGGTCGCCTAGATGTCGTTCCTCAGGTCGTCCTCTAGGGGTCGACCCCGAGGTCGTCTTAGAAGTCGCCCTAGACATCGTCCCTGAGGTCGTCCTAGACGTTGTTCTGAGGCATCGTCCTTGAGGTCGTCCAAGAAGTCGTCTTTGAGGTCGTCCAAGAAGTCGTCCTTGAGGTTGCCTAGATGTCGTTCCTCAGGTCGTCCTCTAGGGGTCGACCCCGAGGTCGTCTTAGAAGTCGCCCTAGACATCGTCCTTGAGGTCGTCCTAGACGTTGTTCTGAGGCATCGTCCTTGAGGTCGTCCAAGAAGTCGTCTTTGAGGTCGTCCAAGAAGTCGTCCTTGAGGTCGCCTAGATGTCGTTCCTCAGGTCGTCCTCTAGGGGTCGACCCCGAGGTCGTCTTAGAAGTCGCCCTAGACATCGTCCTTGAGGTCGTCCTAGACGTTGTTCTGAGGCATCGTCCTTGAGGTCGTCCAAGAAGTCGTCTTTGAGGTCGTCCAAGAAGTCGTCCTTGAGGTCGCCTAGATGTCGTTCCTCAGGTCGTCCTCTAGGAGTCAACCCCGAGGTCGTCTTAGAAGTCGCCCTAGACATCGTCCTTGAGGTCGTCCTAGACGTTGTTCTGAGGCATCGTCCTTGAGGTCGTTCAAGAAGTCGTCTTTGAGGTCGTCCAAAAAGTCGTCTTTGAGGTCGTCCAAGAAGTCGTCCTTGAGGTCGCCTAGATGTCGTTCCTCAGGTCGTCCTCTAGGGGTCGACCCTGAGGTCGTCTTAGAAGTCGCCCTAGACATCGTCCTTGAGGTCGTCCTAGATGTTGTTCTGAGGCATCGTCCTTGAGGTCGTCCAAGAAGTCGTCTTTGAGGTCGTCCAAGAAGTCCTCCTTGAGGTCGCCTAGATGTCGTTCCTCAGGTCGTCCTCTAGGGGTCGACCCCGAGGTCGTCTTAGAAGTCGCCCTAGACATCGTCCTTGAGGTCGTCCTAGACGTTGTTCTGAGGCATCGTCCTTGAGGTCGTCCAAGAAGTCGTCTTTGAGGTCGTCCAAGAAGTCGTCCTTGAGGTCGTCCAAGAAGTCGTCCTTGAGGTCGCCTAGATGTCGTTCCTCAGGTCGTCCTCTAGGGGTCGACCCCGAGGTCGTCTTAGAAGTCGCCCTAGACATCGTCCTTGAGGTCGTCCTAGACGTTGTTCTGAGGCATCGTCCTTGAGGTCGTCCAAGAAGTCGTCTTTGAGGTCGTCCAAGAAGTCGTCCTTGAGGTCGCCTAGATGTCGTTCCTCAGGTCGTCCTCTAGGGGTCGACCCCGAGGTCGTCTTAGAAGCCCCAGACATCGTCCTTGAGGTCGTCCTAGACGTTGTTCTGAGGCATCGTCCTTGAGGTCGTCCAAGAAGTCGTCTTTGAGGTCGTCCAAGAAGTCGTCCTTGAGGTCGCCTAGATGTCGTTCCTCAGGTCGTCCTCTAGGGGTCAACCCCGAGGTCGTCTTAGAAGTCGCCCTAGACATCGTCCTTGGGGTCGTCCTAGACGTTGTTCTGAGGCATCGTCCTTGAGGTCGTCCAAGAAGTCGTCTTTGAGGTCGTCCAAGAAGTCGTCCTTGAGGTCGCCTAGATGTCGTTCCTCAGGTCGTCCTCTAGGGGTCGACCCCGAGGTCGTCTTAGAAGTCGCCCTAGACATCGTCCTTGAGGTCGTCCTAGACGTTGTTCTGAGGCATCGTCCTTGAGGTCGTCCAAGTCGTCTTTGAGGTCGTCCAAGAAGTCGTCCTTGAGGTCGCCTAGATGTCGTTCCTCAGGTCGTCCTCTAGGGGTCAACCCCGAGGTCGTCTTAGAAGTCGCCCTAGACATCGTCCTTGAGGTCGTCCTAGACGTTGTTCTGAGGCATCGTCCTTGAGGTCGTCCAAGAAGTCGTCTTTGAGGTCGTCCAAGAAGTCGTCTTTGAGGTCGTCCAAGAAGTCGTCCTTGAGGTCGTCTGACCGTAGTACAGCTTCGCCGGTTTTCCTTCTCCACCAGAGTGGAAGGGCTGAAAGTTTTTTTTTTCAACATTTTCTGATATTTAAATTCTTTTTGTTACAATTATCACTGAAAAAAAAAATGTTGTGGACGAAACGTCGCTGAACTAAATGGAATGGGATTTTCTTTTTGACACCTGCCAACTCAACGTAATCACTTCCCACAAAATGCAAGGAACATGTAAACCGGGTGGCGTCCGCTTTCCGAGCTGCCCGTAAATGTTCTGCAGAAATTGAACTCAGCCATTGGTCCCGATCCTCTTGATCTTTCGGAAACATGTGCAGACTCTGCCGCACAATGCCGTTTTTTTTTTCGGACGCAGGACATGTGAGGCAGCTTTTCACGCAACACCTTAGGGGTATTCTTATCGGAGCCGATCACGGAAATTCATCTCGGGCACTCACTACTCATCCCCAACTCTTGAATGTACGAAACAATTCATCTTGAAGCACAGAACAGCGAGCGGAGCAAACATAACTGCAAAGGAATCGCACTCGAAACTGTTCGTAGCCATACATCTCGTCTGCTGCGCGCAAAAAAAAAAAAGAAAAAAAAAGAAAAAAAAATAATAATAATTATTATTATTTTGGAGAAAAAAAAGAGCGCGCGGTCGGGTGTAGTTACCCGACTTCCGTCACTCACTTTATCCTCTCCACACTTCCAACCTCCGTGCGCAGGTTTGGGTTTCAGTTTCAAGCAGTTGCGTTTTTTTGCTTTATTAAAAATATACATGACTCTGTTGCAAAACATTAATTGGGTAGTCTTCCGACAACATAATAAATCGCCTAAAAAAAATTGGGGAGTGTCAGTGTCCCTTTAAGGCGAAAAGCCTTATGCGTCCCATTACGCGAAAAGACGAGGGTGGACCCCTTCCCCTGAGTGACCGAGGGGCTCTCCGGGTCCGGAAAAAGTTCCATATATTCAACTTTGGACGCGCAAAACGTCACGTTCACGTGGCCGCTGACGTCACTCCTACCTCCCGGATTTCTCTGGAAACCGTTTTCAATCGTTTTGCGGGTTGGTTGGAACCGCCCTGGGGCGGGACTCCGAGTTCCCGAAATGTAGACCTTACACTGAAGTCTGACAAGCTTCTTGAACCTTCTGACATTGCAAATGCCACTAAGATATATTGCATTCTTTCTTTATAACGCAAGCACTGTTTCAAAGCGGTCGCGTACATGCAGACGGCATAACCAACGACCAGGGCGCGTGCGTTTCCGAGAGACCCGGGAGACGCACGACCGCGCATACGCAGTAAACCGC
Source organism: Ixodes scapularis (assembly GCF_016920785.2). Classification (NCBI taxonomy): domain Eukaryota; kingdom Metazoa; phylum Arthropoda; class Arachnida; order Ixodida; family Ixodidae; genus Ixodes; species Ixodes scapularis. Next base: position 2,165,936 of record NW_024609857.1, on the reverse strand, counting down.
CGCGTGATGTCTCCAGCAAGAGTGGTCGCTTCTCCGGCAAAACTTGAAGTAAAAAATCTGAGACAGATGCGATACTTTTAGCATATAGGGAGTATTCACTGGCGGCCATAGCTGTGTGCGCGGAGGTCGAGCGTGCTTCCGCAGTCCCTTGGCAACATGCATTCCACACCATCAAGACTGTCGGTCTTAGCAGCCTATTAATGTGAGCTCGTTCTGAGCATGCGCTTTAAAGGGATGCTGAACCGAAATCTGGATTCCACAAAACACGGCGGCAAAAGCGTGCAACGGGATCAAACACCAAAACATCACTCATACAGCGATATCTTGAACGGATGCCCGTGTTTAAAAAAAAAGAAAAAAAAAAGCGCATTTGTCAGATATGTTCACGTCTTGTTTCTCCTAGGGTGCCTACATGCAGTTTCTCCGAGAGGGAACGGCCTCGCGTCTTCTCCGCCTCGCCGCCTTGAGGGGGCGAAGCGAAGAGAGGAAACGAGATATCTTGACGTCACGCGCCTCGTCGGCCTCGTTCAATCTCGACCTTTTTTTCCAAATACGGCCGTCCATTCGAGATATCGCCTTACGAGTAGGGTTGCAGGGATTGTAGCGTTCCACCTACAGCTGCTGCATTGTTTTCTGAAATCCAAATTTCGGTTCACCATCCCTTTAAACGGCGCCCTCAAATATTTGTTTCGTTATTTTTTCGGCACTAAATTTTAAAATTAAGGATCAAACTATAATTCCAACTTAACAATCACAACTAAAGAAGGTTGACAGACAAGAGTGAGCTAACTTTTCTGGGCTGATCAAGCTAACCGACCGACATACTCTCTCACACAAGTTGTTACTCTGTGCACGCCGCTGCGAAGCGGTGAAGCTTGACACAGGAAATTGGGAATTTAAAGACACTATCCGTAAACTTCGAATATTCAAATGTAAATGTTTGAATCGTGCTCTAAATTAAATCGAAAAGGAAACATTATCCTGAATTATTCAATTTCGAAAATTGCATAACCCTACATTTCATTTCCAAACACTGTACCGTGCTGACAAAATGAAGGGAACTTGTTTTAAATATCATACATACATACAATAGCGCCAGAGGACAAGAATATGAAAGTGAGAATAGGATATTTAACCAACTAGCACAGCAATTGACTTTAATTTGTTTTAAATAATCTAAAAATATGGGTCAAGTGAGGTATGACAGCCCAAAGGCTTGATGGTTATTTGTAGTATGAAAACAACTTAAAAATGGTCACATTAATCAAAAGGCACCAGTGAAATGAATTCCTAAGAGATGAAATAAAAGAGGTTGCCATGGTCCTCTTGACTCAAGAAGTAACATAACACAAAATTATTGTCTTTCCTCGTCCTCAGTTGTTCAACAAAAATATCCAATGTGGCACACTTTTTTCTTTTTCTCTTTATATCTTCTGGCTTTTCTTTGCAGCTTTTGACTAAGGCAGGTTCTACCTTACATATTTTCACAAAACAAACATACTACCCGCTTCTTTAGAAAAAATTTAACTGCTGCAGTGTCCAAGACCGATTTTTCCAATTTATTTAGATCCACCAACTCGCAGTGCATTCACTGAGTGGAATGCCTCGTTTACTACCTCAGACAATATGCACATTTAGACCTCTTACTCAGTGAAACTTACATAGGCTTTGAGCAACCAGCCAGAAATGAAATTTATAAAAGAACTGGTGCCCAGGTCGCACCAAAATCTGGAACAAAACCAATTTCGTACTTGTGCTTCCCGTAACCGCAACCAAAAAACTATCTTCTTTTTTTTTTTTTCAGTCGGAGTTTTTGTTTTTGTGGGGCATTTCGAATTTCTGAAAAACAACAGTTGACCACCCAACCCAAGCACCGCGGCAGAAAGGTTGCAAACAAACGGCGTGAAAACGAACAAGTTCTGCGCAAACTGCGTTGTTTCCAAATGGGCAAGAGGTGCAAAGGGCGTTTATTGGGAGACCTCGACGCAGTCATTCGGGGCGGCCGGGAGACATCCCTTCTCTGGTCAGCGAAAGCAGATCGAGGCTGATGCCGAGCTCCTGCAATTGAGGGGCGTCCGTGACCATTCCCTTGTTAACCAAGCCCGCAACAACTTCCTGGTTCTTGGGGTTGTTCTCCAGCAGGTTCCTGATGGCCAGAACTACCCACTGAATGATGTCTGGACCAGAGGCAGTCAGGGCCAACAGGCACACACGTTTTGAGAAGACTGCATCAATATTAAACATCCGACAGGCACTTGCAAAGGACTCACTCAAAACACTTAAGCTACGGTTACACTCCTAGTACATCATACAAAAGACGGTATGCAGACATGTCCGAAGCACACATGTGTGAAGCTTCGATCATGTTTGAAACACGTCTGCAAATAATTCTGTAATCGTGTCCGCAGTAAACACCGTGTCCTTTGTACGATGCATGAGCAGTGTGACTCCAGCTGCAGAAGTACCGTGAGCAGGAATCGATAGGATAAAAAAGGCGCACCGAGGAAAGGGAAAGAAAATGAGCCTGCACACCAGTGAAATTGGACGTTCTCTTTTCAGGTCCTACAAGGCGTGTTCAATGGCCACCAGATTGCATGCACACCATGGGAACAGGGATCGAGCGGCAGAAAATTAGGACATCAAGTAAAGCGCAAGGTGCGTAGACGGAGTGTTAAAAACACGGACAGATCACTGGGGCACTTGGTGCAGATTGGCTACGATGAAAAAGGACACAAACTTTCACGTCTGCGTGGAATTCACCTCCATCTTTCGATCATTCGCATTAATCCCTTTCTTTTCAATTCACTCGAAATAAGAAATAGAGGAAGGAGGTACAAAATTTCAAGATCCACAGGAAATGCCAATATAAAACGAGTCTGCCTAAAACGCAGAGAAACATTAAGGATACATGGATTCTTGGCATCCAAATTGCAGACATCCAGCAGTAAAGCAATTCCTTCGACCTGCCTGACCTGCAAGCAGAAGAAATGGATGACTTTGAAAAGGTATTTTCTTCTTGCCCTTGTCACGATTGCATGGGACAACAAACGCCCTGCTAAAATCATTAAGAACTTGTCTAAAGCAAAGGACAAAGATGCATTAATTGATTCTATAATTAGCATCAAACTATTTTAGAGTCTATCACAAAGCAAATTTCAGCCAAACTGCATGATGAGCTGAGCACCAGAACAGACGCCCAAGCATTGACTCTCTATAGAGAGGCTATCTTCTGGTACAACTCCGTTATTAACCCCTTGACAGTCAAGTTTTTTTTCCTTCCAAAAGATGTTTCCCAGTGGTTGGGTTTTGTTTCCAAAGGAATAGTATAAAGGGTCAATGTGCATGTTTTTTCCCAGTTATCTAGCGGGAACATGTACAGTGTTTGCAAGCTGTTCAGGTATAAAAACCTCAAACCAAAATATTGAAGGTGAAATGTTGCCACCTTTATCGATTCGGTTTCGTTTTAGCGCATAAACTTCAGCAACATTCCGGCGGTTTCAGATTCTGAACCGGAGGCACTTTGCAGAGCTGCTTCATTAGATGGTAAGCTCTCATTCCCTGAGTTCAATCCTGAGAAGCATTAGAAGTCTGAATCGGGAGAGCCGGCACTGCAACTGCCACTACTGCTGGGGCAGTCGACACGCGAAGCGACCATATGATGCGTATCATATATGCAGAACATCTAATTTCAAAAATAAAAATACCCCCAGCAAAGAGAAGCAATGTGCAGATGCATCGTTTATAGTTCCCCATAGACATAACAAATAGCTAGACCTCTTGTAGTGCACGCCGTTTCGCATGTACATGTTCGGCGGCGACAGTCAAAGGGTGTGTAAAGTGTGGTGAGCTATACCTTTCCAAGTACAGCACAACTTTTGACCGTTGCAGCGTCATATGGTGTCACCCACACTTATCTACACAAGTTAAAGCAGATTTCATATATCTTGTCTAAATGCCAAGAGGATTACAGCACTCACTTTCGCATCAAAGAGCCATAGCAAAGACACTCCTTGAAGAGTGTTATGAATTCCACTTTTTTTGCAGTGAATCATGGCACTACGTCTGTTATTTGGAGTTTTATGAAAACATCCATGTTTCAAATAATAAAGCATTTTTCTTTGTTTCTAAAAATCAAGTATTGTACTAGATCAAGCAGCATATAAATTACTATGCACAGAACTTTCCTCTTTCATTGAGGTGTCCACCAGTATACGTAAACTAGAATATGGCTGTTAACTGAACATAGCGTGCATTTTCGACAGCTATATCACACGCCTGCCATTCCAAATATACAATCCAGGATATATAAAAAAAAGTCTATTCAAAACTCCATACTCTTTTTGATGGGGTTTTGCAGCTTGCTTTAGATGGGACTATTAAAAATGACTCGCACTGATGCGAAGTCGCCAGAAAAGGTGCAAAAGCTGCAAAGGAGTATTCCGAAAAGATGAATAACGGGATCCATTCTGCTAAAAGGCTTAAAAGAATTTCTGAAGTTTACTTCTATGGTTGTAATGTGTAGCGGACCGTACCGGCCAAGCTCCGAGCCAGGCAGATGACCCTTTGCCCCATGAATCTTAATTCAAGAAAAAATAAATTGTATTTTACTCGAACCTAAAAGAACCAGTTCTTGGGGAATGCCAGAAACTGGCAACCAAACTTGTTAAAAATTTGAATCCCCCAAAATTTTGGGTAGAAGTGGATTTAAGAGTCATTGTGGCTCCTGTATCCGAAGATGACCTTACTAATTTTTCACTTACAGTCCCTGCACTCGTGAAACATTAGGCACTGTTCTTAACATTTTCTTGCACACTGTAAACCACATTATATCTGTTTCACCTTTTTACAATAATTCTTTTAGTCTAAAATTGGCAGATATGATATCATTTGAGGCAGTAAATATTAATGCAAATGTTTTCCTCTTATTTTGTCTACTTTAGAGCATACGTCGACCACACCCACCAGGTCCTGGTTGGCCCTGGAGTGGTGGCTCATGTTGCCAACCAGACGGACGAGCTCCTTCTTGAAGTTCCTGCGCGGGTCCACGTCCGAGTCGGCTTCCTCGGCCTTCACAAGGTCGTCCAGCTTGGGGGCGGGCGTGAACGCATTGTTGCCGGACTTGCCCAACAAGTGTACAACCTTGAGAACACCTGCACCCAGGAAGAGGAAGTTGGAACTTGGGAGCTGGAGCCTCCAAAGTACCAAGCAGATGCATAGTATATGAGTTTCTGAATGAACTCCATTTAGAGAAACTCAGTAGAATTTGATGCCACGTTTTTTTCTTATTTAAAATCATCAAATAGGAGGCTCTTATAGCAATGGTGACAATGGTAATGTCTTTTCTCTTGAAACCCCACTCCATGCCAGGTGATTGAATACCATTTCACAGTGTAGATTATTTTGTGTGTTGGTTGCCATGTTGAAATATGACGTTGCTGGGTTGGGCAACAAATACTAAAGTAAATAGGTTAAGCATAACTACAATAAAAATCTATAGCCAAGAGAAAAGTAGAAGTATTGGCACAAAGCTTTCGTGAATTCTTCCACCTTCCAGTCGGCAAAAAGAGATTTGCTATTTTGGCCTAACTCAGCTACGCCAAAATTAACACAGCAACCGTCACGAAAAAACAAAATGATGCCAAAATCGCTGCCGTCACTATGCCGAATCTCGCTGAAATGCTTTAGTGTTTAGTGCAGGGGTTCCACCTCGGCGGAGGAAGAGAATTCCAACTTCGCAACGGTTCACACACTGTCGTCTTCGAAGAACCAATCTTTCCTCTTGGGGGTCATCGGTTTCGAGTAAACGGCATCGTCGCTGTGCCTCGGTTTTACATTGTCGCGTGCGTTGCGCTGCTGACAGCTGCTCAATCCTCTCCTCTCCCACTCTCGTAGCACATCATTAAAAGAGTGCAAGAAGACCCTCTCTATTTATGTAAGAGGGAGAATGGACGTAACGAGAAAACAAACAAAGTGAAAGAGCACCGTGGGAACCATGCCACGGCCTCACAAAACCAGTCCAGTCCAGTCCAAACCACGACTGTCCAAACGAAAGGCATGCACCAGAACAATAAACGCTAGCACATTTAAAGAAACTTTAGATATGATATGTATGTAGCATAGAATGATTTTAGATGCTTGGATGTATCGCACAATAAAATGTGCCCTACACTCTTGCAGCAACTTATAATGGCAAATGTAAAAACAATAGATTTAAGTAGTCCATCCAAATATTCAGCAATCTACAGAGCCTGTCTTGAGAAAGCCCAAAACAGGAGCAAATGGTTTGCTCCGCACGGTTTCCAACTTGGCCAAACAAAATCGAAACTTTTAAAGCCATCTTTTAAAAAGTATTCAAGTTACAGTTATTTGAACTTGAATGCAAAGGTTAAATACAGCTAGATCAGGTAAATTAAGTTACCGTATAGGTATAATACCTGGGGAGCGTCCACCCCACTTTTACTGAAAAAACTGGGTAAATCTGGACATGGGTGCTTGTCCGGTAAAATGGGGTGCTTAACGTATAATATGCAGAACTCCCAAGTTTGGGAAATGTTAATAGTGGGCTCTTGAACAAGGTGGGCTCTTCTGCAGTATCTTACGGCATGTTCCAAATCATTTTTAACTACACCACAAAATCAAGATAACAGCACGGATCCTTTTTACTCAGCCCTGGCTCACGGTAGAGTTTGAGGCAGTGGCAATATGCAGCACTGCTGTCGAAACTAGATGAGTGAGTGTATTTGCCAACATCATTTTCAGAAGTACAGTGCAACCCAATTATAACGATATACTGCTCATAACGATCAGTTAATAGGATTTCTAGACTAGAAACGATAAATTTCTAGTCCAGTTACAACGATAATCGGTAACGATTGCATTTTCGGGTTTTCTCATTATCATTATAATTGCACTGTAGCAGTAACTGAACTAAGTTACAAGTTGCTTTAAAAATGCAACTACTAGGTGCACGGTTACTGAAATACTGACCCCATCCAAAATAGAAATTTTGCTATATTACCCAAGCATCAAGGAGAATGCAGGGTTTGGTGTTTCACGCATCGCACGTGCTGGCCTCAGCAGTACTAAATTTTCTAAAGGAAAATCCTACGACAAGTTGTACCTTGCACGTGCGTTCGTCAACACTTTATTTTGTTTATTTACTTTGAATCGTTTATACGGGGAAGGCGTGCACGTGTGGCGCGTGGAACACCAATCCCTGCATTCTCCTTGATGCTTGGGTAATAAAGCAAATGGTCTATTTGGTTTGGTCACTTTAATGACTATCATCGAGAGAGTGTATGGCACCCATGACATACTAATGACGGCCTTCTGGTGACTGACAGGGGAAAGAGTTGAAGATGCATCCAACAGGAAGCATTCGAGACATTGGCAAATGTGATGCAGTCTGTCAGAGTTTATTATGGACTTGGGTTTAAGGGGGGACACTGCCCAGAAAAAACAATTTCTGCCAAAAAAAAAGTTGATTTTGAAAAATGTCATATTTACATCCACCAACATCTAGAGAGTATTCCCAGAAAGTTTCATATTTCAGAAAGTTTCACGTCCGGGTCACTAGTTTGTCGGCAGTGTTCTAAAAACGCCGGAGGAAAAATGCAGGCGTCCGAACCAGAGCTTTGGCTAGAGTCAACTTCTTTCTCTTTATTTTCCTGGCTCCCAAGCCACGAGCGCTGGCAGAGGCTGGCGCTCGTCATAGCCAGCATTGCGAGCCTAGCGCATCTGTCTGTGTCACTATAATAATAATAATAATAATAATAAATCTTTATTTTGTTTCATCACTGAAACGGGGGACCAAGACAAAAAGCTGCTGCAGCAGCCTGACGGAGGTCCTGGCCCCCTTTACAGCAGGCGATTCCTAAGCAATTTCAAAAACGAACACAATAGCTACATTGAAAGAGAGAACACTGTTTTAAATGTACTGACCATAGATCAAACAAAAACAAGAGAATAAACAAAAATTAATGCATTCATTGTGGTATACAATGGTACAGTGATCCTTGTGCCTTAGCTGTACCTAAGAAAACAACCCTAAAATAATGCTCGTACCTCTGCCAGCGTCATTGCATGAATATCAACACCTTTTAAAAATAATTCATTTAACAAAGTAGTTAATTGGTAATTTAGCGTGTGGTTATAATATAATGTATGTGATGGTGAAATAAACCATTTTTCTTTAGGGCGGAGTTGATATGAGGAAGTGAAAAGGACTAGGTTACATAACTCCTCAAAACCTTTATTTTTAAACTGCGTAGACTTCTTGTACGCCACAAGAAGTCGGGACCTGTAAATATTTGAAATTGGTTTTATATTAAACAATGAAAACAAGTGTTCAGTATGATCATAGTATGAAACATTGGCAATAGCACGCGCAGCTTTCTTTTGTAAAATATGTAGTTTATTTATATTTGTTTTTGTTGTATTTCCCCAAACTAGATGACAATAATTAAGTTGGGAATATACCAAAGCATTGTAAAGTTGGAGCTTAACACAACGAGGTAGCAACGATTTAAACTTGGTTAGCAACCCCACTGTTTTTGACAATTTAGACGAAAGATTATCAACATGTTTATTCCAAGACATACTATTTGTAAACCAAACACCCAAAGTCTTAATAGTGTCGACAAATTCAATTTCTTCATTGTTCAAAATCAGTGGGTTTGGGATCATAACTGTAGCATGTTGACTTTTAAATAAAATGGCTTTGGTTTTTTGCAAATTTAACTTAAGGTGATTATTTTTTGTCCATTTTGCTACATGTTCAAGAACGGTATTACATCTAGTTACTAGAGTACAAATATCTTTATCGGAAAAGAAGATGCTAGTGTCTTCAGCATATATTATGAACTCAACTTTAAGATCACGATTTACATTCACAATATCGTTAATATAAAGAATAAAAAGGAGGGGGCCTAAAATGCTGCCTTGGGGTACACCATTTGTTATTTTTGAAATATCAGATTTAAAGTTAAATATAGACACGAACTGGGTACGATTCCGTACGTAAGATTGTAACAAACTTAATATTTTTCCACGAATGCCATACTATTCTAATTTTGCTATGAGGACATTGTGATTTATCGTGTCGAAGGCCTTAGAGAAATCTAAGTATATACCGATCGTTAATAAGCGATTATCTAGTGCTCTTAATATTATTTCTTTTTGTTTTAGTAATGCTAACTCAGTTGAATAACTTTTACGGAAACCAAATTGAGAATTAGTAATTAAAAGGTATTTCTCAAGATGAGAGACAATTCTATTTGAAACGATTTTTTCGAGTGGCTTAGAAAATACTGGAAGTATGGAAATTGGTCTAAAATTGTTAATATTATTTAAATCACCACCTTTATGCAATACACTAACTTTGGCAATCTGCATTTTGATAGGAAACTCACCGCACTCAAGTGCAAGATTGAATATATAAGTTAGGTATGGTGCTAGGATATCTAGAACATACTTTGCTGGCTTCATTTGCATATTGTATGCATCAATACTTCTACTATTGTTTAGACTCATAAATATATTATAGACTTTGGATACATCAGTAGGAAAAAGAAATATAGAATTAGGCAAGGGTGAAGGCATGCACTGAAGTGCATTATTTACAGTAGTAGTAGAAACAGGAGATGTGGTATGATTTACAAAATAGTTATTAAAAGCATTCACCATATCCATCCCCGATATTATACAACCATCTATGTTAATTTCAACTGGCATAGAAACCTGTGGTTTGTAGTTAAGCAATGTTTTGAGTCTTTGCCACATCACGTCACTTTGACGTATATCATCGATATTAAACATATTAATGTAATAATCTTTCTACGTTCACACTGCATAGTTAATTTTTTATAAATTATTTTCAGTCCACCGATGCTAAAGAAAAGGTAGAGGTTGGAGCACTTTGAACGCATTTTTCTCCATTCCACTTTTTGGCATAAATTTCACTTTAGGAAAACTATTGTTTTGTTATTACATAACTTTTTTTTTTTTTTAAGTTTTTCTGGGGTGAAATTTTAAGGGGAAGATAACTATGAGCTTGTATTTTTTATTTTTGTCATTTCTCATGCTCAAGAACTAAAAGTTTGGACAAAGAATGGAAATCTAAAAAACTGTATTTGTGTTTATGTGGCTTTTTTGTCATGAAAGATGGTATAACATAGAAATATAGCTACATAGTTATCTGCTCTGAACTGTCCTAATGCAATGTAACACATGAAAACGACAAATTTATAAGTGATTTCAAAACAATAAGTTTCCTACGCAGACACGCCCACTTTCGTCTTTGAACGTTTGCAATTTTTTTTGTACTTCACCCAGGTTAACAAAAATTGGCAGAACTGTTCTCAACATCAACAGAAACAAGCCCTGTAAATATAATTTAAATCAGACAAGTGGTTCAAAAATTCACTTTTTTGGGTAGTGTTCCCCCTTAATCAATCTGTTGGCAAACACTCAACTTGAAAGTCCCTTGACATAGAGAATTTTACCGAGTGATTTATTGATGCTTCATATTCATTAAGTGTTTCTTTCGTACCATACTATCAAAACTTGAAAAAGGCCTATACGGTGAAAGACACAATTTTGTCGGCCGGAGAAGCATGAAAGAGATGCTGCCCAATGAAATACAACAGTTTCCCCACAGCAATAGACCATTCTATTGCTGTGGGAATGCAGGGATTAGTGTTCCACGTGCACGTTTCCCCGTATAAAAGATTCCAAGTAAATAACCAAAATAAAGCGTTGACGAACGCGCGTGCAAGATGCCATTTGTTTTAGGTATTTGCTTTAGAAAAGTTACTACTGCTGAGGCCAGCACGTGCGGCGCATGGAACACCAATCCCTGCATTCTCCTTGATGCCTGGGTAATATAGCAATAGGTCTATTAATACGGCAAAAGTTACACTGCTATCTGAGCCCGTATAAGGCCTGGATATCTGAAAGGGTGTATTTCATTACAAGTTAAGAAGTAGGTAGTTACTCATTGATATCATCACCAATTATGGTAACCTCAATACTTTCAACAAGTAATTATGCAGTTCTGCTCCCTAGACATCTATACCTTAAAATAGGGGTTCTCAAACTGGGTTCCGGGGAACACAGGGGTTCCACGAGCTGGCCTCATGGGTTCCGCAAACACCCGAATTGCAACCCCCCCCCCCCCCCCCATGCCGCAGGCTGCGCGGCAGGACCATGTAAAGCGCCTTCATCTCACTTTGTACTGACATCGCGATTGATATGGTGGGGATATATGGGAAGCAACACAAGCAAAATATCCTACAATTGTGCATCTGTTGCTTCTCGGTCGGCAAATATGGAGGGGGGAGGGAGGGTTCCGCGGCAGTCTTTGAGGCTTCCTGGGGTTCCGTGAGACCAAAAAGTTTGAGAACCCCTGCCTTGAAACATTCTTTATTTTCAGGGGAGTTAGCAAAAAAACAGGCAGACATAAATTTGGAAGACTGTCCCATTTTTTTGTTGCCTTACTCAATACTCGGTTCCTCAAGGCAACTGGCATTGAGCTCTATCAACTATCCCCCCATCTGAGCCAATCGGAGCTCGGCGTTCTGACGTCACTGCAACCTTTGCTTGAGGAGCAGACGAACTTGCATTACCAGAAAGCTTGTCCCAACTCTTTCTTCTTCTATTCAAACTCAAAGTTTTGTGATCAGCTCAGCACTCAACACTTGCAAATTAGCAAGGACAATAAACATATACACTCTGTTTCAGCTTAAGTCCAGATGCAGCCGATGCCACAAGTGCGAGCATGTGGCCCTGAAAAGTGCTTGCAGTGCGCGAGCGCGCGTGATTGGCAGGGACGCTGAAAGCCCGGAACTCGTTCTTGTAGCTTGTGCTACGCTCACACTTAAAGTGAAACGGAGTATAGTATCTAGATGTTACTGCTCATGCTAGATTAATTTTCTTCTTTGCGAACGCTCTATTGTCCGAATCACAACAGCAAGCTAGCACTGATCTGCATGCAGGCACTATGCTCGTGTAGAGCCCATTTTGTGGTGCAAACGTGACAAACCTAATGTCGCCTTCAGCAGCCCCTGCTTCGGTTCGATCAGCTGAGAGAAGTTCTCATTGCAAGACGCCTCGCACAGCACGTTCAGCATCTTGCTGATCTGGATCGGCTCCTGCGGTGCCGTGCAAGATGCTATCAGAGAGAGAGCAAAAAAGTGAAAGCCGTTTACAACTCCCTGTAACACCGAATTAGAGCGCAGCTCTTGAGGAGGAGGAGGGAAGGGTACTGAGGGGTGAAGTGACCTGGCGGGGGGGGGTCACGTGACGTTGGGGGTCACGTGACGATGCCGATGATGTCATCAGTGACGTCACTGATGACGTCATCCGTGATGATGACGATGACGATGCAAATGCCGGTGACGTCATCAGTGACGTCACTGATGACGTCGTCAGTGATGATGACGATGACGATGTGGATGCCGGTGAGGTCATCAGTGACGATGACGATGACGATGCGGATGCCGGTGAGGTCATCAATGATGTCACTGATGACGTCATCAGTGACGATGACGATGCGGACTCCGATGACGTCATCAGCGATGATGACGATAACGATGTCGGTGACGTCATCAGTGACGTCACTGATGACGTAATCCGTGATGATGACGATGACGATGCGGATGCTGGTGACGTCATCAGTGACGATGACGATGACGATGCGGATGCCGGTGAGGTCATCAGTGATGTCACTGATGACGTCATCAGTGATGTCACTGATGACGTCATCAGTGATGATGACGATGACGATGCGGATGCCGGTGACGTCACTGATGACGTAATCAGTGATGATGACGATGCGGATGCCGGTGACGTCATCAGTGACGATGACGTCATCGGGGAGGTCACGTGACCTCGGCGGGGGGGTCACGTGACCCTGGGGGGTGGTCACGTGACCTCGGGGGGGGGGGGGGGGGGGGGGGTCACGTGACCCTGGGGGAGGGGTCACGTGACATTTGAATGACCTTGGGATGACCTTGGGGGTCGCGTGACCTTGGGGTGACCTTGGTTACGCCGACGCCGACGGCGACGCCGCTCAAGCCGGGAACGGGCCCCTAAGAGATGCGCTCTAATAAAAAGGGAAACATGCCAGAGAACAGTCGTCCCAGGACCAACATGTGACAATGAGAACAGAGAAGAAAATATTACCTGCAGAAAATGAATGATGATGAGAATGAAGGAAACAAATTGCCAGCTGAGAGGTAGTTTTACACTGCTTCTGTTTCATTTCCTGTTTTCCTCTGCATCAGAGAGATACAGAGGAAAAGAGACACACTCCATCATGGCCTCCGAGATGGCTGGTAGGCAGAGCTCTCCGGCCGGTTCAATCGCTCGGCTGCCCAGCAAAAGGAGCCTGTTTATATACTGCTTCCCTAGCACTCTGCTGCGACACTTGCTGAAACAACACTGCTCGCGTACTCTGTCAAACTGGAGCGAACACGGTGCCCCAAGTGCACGGGTCCCGTTCCGGCAACTGGAGCAACCAATCATGCGAGCAATTTTGCTCAATACCAGTCTCCCCCACCCAACAAGCGCAACAGCCGGAGGAGAGCTTTGAACATGGCAATCTCGAATGCCACCACTCCATCCGCTTATGCTGCCAACTGCACGTTCTCATAGGAAAAAAAGGCTATTTTTCGCTACTAAGTTTTTTTCTACTAAAAAGAAATCTCAAACTTTGCCGTCCTATCTCTTCCTCTAGCCCTACAGTCCGGCAGAGTCTGAGATTCCAGCAATGTACAGTTTATTTTCGTGGTGCAGAAGACTGACTATTTTTTCTCATCTGCTGCCCGGTATTTTGCCGAGTGAGCGAATGATTTCCATACTCGAAAACAGATTGCGACAAAGAAATAACTAACGACGTTCTAGCATCTTCCAACCCCCAGGTGGTCGGCCGGCACAGGACAGTGTTTTTAACTTAGCTACTAAGTCGCTAAATTGAGTGACTTTTTAATTTTCTTAAATGACATCTCTTTCTCTTCAGAGTCTTGGCAATTTTTTCAGGAACTTATTCAACAGCAAGGAAAATCCTCAAAATGATAGCTATTTGTGAAGAGTGGCAAGGAAGGCTCATGAGCTCATACATGAGCTCATGTGCGTAAGGAGACTGGTGCTACAAGTGGCACAGTGCAGTGCTCTGCCAACAAATTCCAAGTGCTTCGTCAGGTTGATTGACTGACAATAAATCTTTATTTTACGAAAGGGTGCGCATCAACTCCCCGCATGCATTGGCGCATTTATCGCTACTTAAATTCCTCACGGAATAAGCTCATCAAAAGGCTTTCTCATGTGCCTAGCATAGCGCGAGACTTCTTGACGCGGTTGTCACATATAATCAAAAAGCGAAGGAAACACAATATTAGAAATGCAGGAAAAGATTACCAGGAAGGTACATCACTATCAGTATCATTTTAGTGACTTTTCACCAAAAATAACAACTTTTAGGGCGCGTTCTGGAAACTTCGTTAAAGAAAAAAAAAAACCTCACCTACTCAATCTTCTTTTTTTTTCAAGGAACGTACAGAAATATTTTTATTTAAACGGGCATTTTGCATTAAAAAGGACAAAAACATTTCCTCGACTTCCAGGCGTCATAATCTTGCTCTAAATCAGGACTCCTGGTCTGAGTCCCACTGACATGCAGATGCCGAAGTTGATGGAATGCTTGCAGGATTCACATAGTTGTCATCACTTCTGTCACTTCACATAAAATGATTGTCCGATTCCTAAAAATCGGAAAGGCTGAAGGATTTGTCGTCAGGTACGCCCGAGCATTAATCCTTTTTAAAAAGAAGGTTTTGTATCTCTTTGAATGCTAAAGCGGACCTCCGTGCCAAAACCATATTGTCTTAGCGTGAACGCTCACGAGCGACTGCTTTTTTCTTCCTCAGCTAAATGAAGCGCTTTCTCTCTGTCAAACAGCAAAACAAACGAGCAAACTACCCAAGGAAAATGGAGCAACAGGGGTGGTTCTGCCACCTGCCTGAGAGCACACTAAACAAGCACCGAAACCGAAACGCGAGTCACACTCGTGGTCGGGCTTTATGGTCCTTAAGGAATGGCACGAGTGACACTAGTTGTTGGTAGGCAAGGGGTTAACAACACTGGCGACGACCGAAAGGCGCATATGTGTCTCAGAATGTCCTCTCACCAGCTTCCCTTCCTCGATGCAGTGGGGCACGGCCACGACGTCCTCAAACTCCCTCTGCAGGAAGGCACATAGGTGGTCCAAGAAGTCGGCATGCACCGCCTGGCCGTCCTTCTTCTGCACCTGTTCCACGGCGACGTCGAGTACCACCCAGCTGCCACGAGCGGAGGGGGACAGTAAGGCGTGTCAGTACCCGAGACCAACGTGGGTGTGGCACCTAGAACGAGTCTCTGACCTGCGTGTTTAGCGGCCTATCCCCCCCATGCATCCAAAGTGGTCCCAAACTGGCAACAAATGACGTAGCAAAAGCGGAAGTGTCGCGATGTCGCGATCCCGTTGGTTGGGTCAAGAACTTCAGGAAACATTCACAAAAGAATGTAAGCACCGCTGTCGTTGCGACATACCAACCCCTGCTGCCGAAACGGGGGGGTCAAGACGGGAGCAGAATGCGGAAAATCGTAAATGCCGACATCGGTGGTCTCGAAAAAAACAAAATGAGAAAGCGAGCGACAAAAAGTGGAGGAAGAAAGCAGACAAAAGGTTGGGCGTGCTCGTTTGCTGCAACGACTTGTAGTTGTTTGAGCCATAGAGTTATTATAATGTACGCTAGAGGTTCAACTGGCGCTAGTGTCTATGCGACTTCCGTGACGCAAATTGAAGCAGACAGCAACCAGTCTACTTTTCCAGTCTTCCTGTGTATTCCTATGGGAAAGCGCGTGTGCATTTTGTCTCTTCGCCAGAAAATAACACGGAACACTTCGGTTATTTGGGTCGTACCGAATAGTATGTACCTTGATTAACACTGTAAAAGTGTAATTGCTTTAGTTAGCGCATTTTTCTTCATCAGTGACCGATGTTTAACTTCGCTACATTTCAGTCTCAAACGGGTGTTCCGCAGCAGGTGTGTAAAAACAAGCGACGATTCGAAGCAAAATTACAAAAGAAAGGAATGTAAAGCGTGTTCAAGGCTCGCCAGCAATCCGGTGACGCTTATATATTGATAATATGCCAGTCCTGTCACTATATAAAAATGACCCCGTCGTGCATGAGCGGATAAAAACATTCAAAACGTAGAGAATAAAGTCCGTGGGCTATAAAAGTTGTCTCTTCGTATTGTTTTCTCTGCCGGGCAGCTTTTATCGGGCACTTGTTCTCAAAGATTTTGAGCGTGCGAGTGATATTTTGAACGTAGAACAAGCAGCTTCGCTCAGAGCAGAAAGAATAAAACGGTACTTACTTATATAAAATAGGAATAGATTATGTCGCCTTCAATAAATTTTGATCGTATATGCACGTGTAGTTACTGATCCGGTGTTACTGCGTAGTTCTTGCCGTCTTTCTTAATTTCCAGATGTTCTTCGTTTGTTTGGCACGTATATCCCCCACGCTGAAAAGCGCCGACGTCGTGTTCGCGCTAACAGTGTCCGACAGTGCACATAAATACACGCACGAAGCTGTTTTAGCACCGTTTTTAATGCGATGAATTTGAAAGAAAAACACCGTAACTGACCAATTATTTCGTCGGCCTGACTGAGAAATGTTCCAAGCTACCTAGTACATACGAATTATTCGGGATATTTGCGCTTATGATCGAGCGCAGAGTGAAAATGCACTCACTTTTTCCCATAGAAATGCATTACCGGAAGTCAATTTTCGACTGGTTGCTGTCTGCTTCAATTTGCGTCAGCACACTAGCGCCACTTGAACCTCTAGCGTACATTATAATAACTCTATGGTTTGAGCCCCTGTCGACTCAATTAATTTTTATATGACGCGTGACGTCGGTGTCTTTTACTAAGTAAATACAAAATGAAGCTAAAAAAACAATACATACAGGCCTTGCAAGTGATGTTTGCCAGCTTCTTTGGGGACACCAAAGTGTCGCCAGTGTGCTGGATCCGTCAGGACCATGACCACCAATGTCCGCATCTATGCTCCACCGTTCCAAAGCGGTCGGAATGCGTGGGAACTTTCTTTCTATACCATTACATTAATCCTGTATAGCAAAACTTCCGTAGGCTGCCAAGCTGGAGAGCGACCCGCATCAGAACGGGCATCCGCCACATCCACCAAGGGTTACTGTGACACCGCCGGGATTGCGGCCAGCGACAATGTGACACTTCTACGACGTGATCAGACAAAAATCAAGGGACCTTTTTCTAAGATTCAGTGAACCCAGCAGTTTGCAGTAAACCCAGCAGTTAGAGGTGCATTCCACACGCCATGACATGGGGACCACCCTTCCCGAGCTCTATTGTCGCTCGCCCTTACCGTGCCTGCCGGGGCAGCTTCCCGAAGATGACTGGCGAGTTCTCGTGCGTCAAAAACATCTCGAGCAAGAACAGGCTGCAATGAAAGAGGCGTCGAAAGGACCGTAAAACAACTTCTTCGCTTGCGACAACTAGCGCTCGCAATAAATGCTTCCTGACGCTCATAAAACATGGACTGGGCCAAAGCTTTTATGTACACGTGGTGATTTTCCAAAACATGTATTTATGAGGTTCACATTCTTTTTCCTTCACAACTACCAACTAGCCCCCCCCCCCCCCCTTGATGGGATTGTTCTGCCCTATAACAAAACAAAAGCAATAAAAATTGTCTTTAGGCGAGAAAAGATCCTTTTAGTCCACTTGTTGAATCGTAAACACGAAGGAAGCATGAACCCCAGAAGCAACAAAACAGAAGATGTCAGTCAATAGCCACTTCAGCCTCCCGAAATTATGCACTACGGACCCAGTGTCGTGCTGGCGAGACGATCGCATGCGAGAGAGAAGGGTAATTCGAAGGACTAATGTCAATGCCAGTGGTCCTTCCACTGTGTTCCTTGTTCTTAAATTTCCCAAACAATGTTTTCAAACAAACAGCACTGTTTTAACAGCTACAACTAAACATTACAAACAAATAAACGGAGGGTTCTGGAGTTACCGGGAAACCGCTACCGGATTTATTCCATGGAACAAAGTCAGCCCCATCTCTATCAACTCCAGTGCGCAACTTTCTAAAAATGTAACCTAGCCTATAAAGCTTTCGTCCTACAAAATATCTGTGGAACAGTGTTCATATTGCCCATCCGAGTTTTAAACTTGAAAGTGTACTTCTTATCACTGGAATATACCTTCGAGAAAAATTCTAGGTCAGCTTGCTACAAACAGCGTCTTAGCTAAGACTGTGTGAAAGAAAGCACTGCCAAAGCTAGCACACGAGCTGAATGGCACGGGAATTGAGTCTCAAGCGTTCTTGTGTGCCTAGCTTGGCAGGTTTTTCTTCACGCAATCTTAGATAAGATGTTGTTCCTAGCAAGTCGGCCCTGTCATGCCAGATTGAGCAAACGTCAACTCTCAACTTACCACGCCTATTCAAATCGAGCAATTTGATAGATGGATTTCAAACCCTTATTTCTACGCGTTCAGTGCCATTTTTAGACACCTGGAGCCGTCTAGGATATCATGAAGGAACTCTCCTTCGAGTTTAGGTTTTGGTTTTCGCTTTTCCACGAGGGTGTATTTCACGAGAACTTAAAAGTTACAGAATCGTGAGCAGTCGCATCAATCATGGCATCCATCATCTGACTCGTGATTCCGGTGCATATGCAATTAACTTCGTGGATGAAAGTGGCAGTAGTAAGTCAAAAGATGACATTCATTCATTGGATTTTAGTTTCGATTGTGGCAGTGGGTCGAACCAGCCGGGATTATTTGCAGGTGCCTATCAGTATGTTTTGTTTTGTGCACCGAGTGCATTTACTACCTCTGTGAGCTGTAGACATACCGGGCATGTTCCAAACACATTATTTTTCATCTGCAGCATGTCAACCTCATAGTCACATGATTTTGTGCCATTAGCAGCAAAACGATTGGAGTTTTCTTGGAAAAGGCGGCCTGGTCCCAACCTTGGCAGAACGCCTCAACACAGAACAAAACACTTCAGTCGGGGCTTTGGTGAATATTTGTACAGTTCTCACGGGGGCTAACTTTTAAAGCAATACCTTTACGAGCGACGCTTTTCAGAAATTTTTACCTCATCCTTTGCTGTTGTCGCTACGAAAAAACCCTTCTCTCCGCTCTTGGTGCGAGGTCTGGGTAGTCAAGATTTCCCCTTGGGCCGTCCCGGCATCCCGCCAGTAATGACGCGACGAAAGGAGAGTCTTCTGTGTTGTCTGCTTGAAAGATTTGTTTTCAAACATGGCTTGCGTTATGAGAAATCCCATTTTAGCAGTATCCAGTTGCTACGTGTAATGTTGGATGGTTTTAGAAACTTCCACCGTGCTTACCCACTTACTTCACAGATCACCAAGCATTGGTGGCAGCCATCAATGGCATCCAAGACGCTAACCACGATGGCTATGAGAATTAACCACGTCGCACGTCTGTCCTCATTTGCGTGACGGCACCATTCCACCCACACTGCGCGACCGTGCTACAGCTATTGCTTTCGTCTCTTTGCACACTGAGGGCGAGAAATATCTTTTTTTTTTTTTGCAGAACAAGGAGTCTTGCACGAGAACTGTTCACACTTGTAGGATTTGTTTCCAGAAAAGTAAAGTACAAAATGCATATTTCTAATGACTCTTAATACTTTGCAAGGCACATCGAACCAAATGAAAACTTCTGCATTGACTACACAAAATTTGACATTGCATTTTTTTAAAGCGCAGCTCTTATGCGCCCGTTTCGGCATTTCGCGGCGTCGCCGACGCAGGAGGAGGAGGAGGGGCATACCTTCCTCTCCTTCTCTAGAGCTGCACTCTAATTTCACATTACAGATTTGTAAAAGTCTAATTTTTTTTGCGCTATATAATAAACAATTTATTTGGCATTTACATTTTTTTTTAAGAAAGTTCTTTTAGCTACATTTTGGTACTATTCTTTGGCACATCTAGTAGCGAAATTTGCGACTAAACTATTTTAACGCAAGGTGCATTTTATCAGGCGATTTCCAAGGAGTTCCGTAATGTTTGGCTGTAACAGCCGGCTGTAGCGGTCGGTTGTAACGAAAAACCATATAAAAAGACTTCGGTCACCCGGCAAAATTTGAACTCACCTCCTTGAGGTTGTGAGCAAAGTGCTTTGCTGACTGAGCTATGTTTATTTCTTCTTTTCTTTGTTACAACTGAGTTATCCAGGTCGGTGGTACGGACCACACAAGAGCGAGCCAATTCGCACGGCACTATTCACGGCCTTCCCAGTCGTGTAGTGCAATCTCACGGCGTGTATTCACGGCCTTCCCAGTCGTGTAGTGCGATCTCACATTCTTAGTCAGCATGATCGAGCTTACATAATATTTTTTACTGAGACCACTCCATAAGAGCCTTTTTCCTGCGGTAAAGGCACAGTTAAGGCTCGTTCACACAATTGTAGCTGCTTACATGCCTTAAAACGTCTTACGACGAGAGAGCACATCTATTGAGCGGATCATTCATTATTTCGGGATATTTCCTATTTCATTATTTTTTTATTGGCTCGAAAAACCTCTGACAATGTTATAAATTACTATTTTTTATAGATAGTATGTATATTTCATTGTTGCAAATACTGCCAAACCTTCGCTCTAGTAAAATTCAGTTCCGGAGTCACCTCATAGATGGCACCACCGTGTTCCCTCGTCACGAGATGTTGCATGAACTCCGTAGAAAGTGAATGCAAGTGCATGAATGGGCCTTTAGGGGCCATGTTACGGCGATCGGGCGTAGGTTACGCCTCACGTGGGGCGAGTCCAGTGGGGGACGAGAGACGGCTCACCTCCATTCGGACTCGACGTCAGCCATCATCCGGGTCAGGCACGTGACCACTTCGGCCGTGCACGGGGACCAGAAGAAAAGCCGCAGCAGCGCCCCCTTGAGGAGGCAGCCGTGCAGCAACATGCTGGCGTACATCCTCAGGGTGGCGTCGTCGCTGGACAGCAGGGCTGGGTAGCTGCAGCCACACGCACGCACGCTTTGTTTTTGTTTGTTGATACTGTTAGCCCAGAGGAGCCGATACAGGATGGAGTTTTAGCACTCAATACCACAGAAAACAAAATATACATATTGGGTCAATGGTTTGGCCAGGTGCGCGAGAATTTAGATACACAACCCGCAATAAGGCCTAAAAAAAATGTTTAACACACAATCTAGCCAAGCACAAACACACTGCTCACAACTTGAAATAAATCGAAAAAAAATAACACACTCAAACATGCAAAAAAAAAAAAAACAGTATTAAGTCTAGCCTGCACTGTATGACGCTATGCAGGCGATCACATTGTTTTCAAATTGGTTTAGAGAATACATTTTCACTATATCACAGGTAAGAAAGTTCCAGTCCTCTATGGCTCGTGGAAAGAATGAATATTTAAATCTGTTTATCCGTGTCATTAAGCATGTGATTTGACCTGGATGGCTGCTTCTGATTGGACGAGATGTTTGTGGCTTTAAGTAGCGTTGGGCGTGAAAACTGCAAAGATTTCGATGCATTGAATAAAAAATTTTGAACCTAGCTATTTTTTGTCTATTTTTAAGATGTGGCAAGTTAAATATCTTTAGCATTTCACTAACAGAGTCTGTTGTTCTGTATTTTGACAATATAACCCTTGCTTCTCTTCTTCGAACCCGTTCAATACTGTCGATTTGGTACTGTCTAAATCAGTCCCATACTACACATGCATACCCCAATATGGGACGTACTGGGGTCAAATAGGCAGTTAATTTAACTTCTCAGGGTGCGAGCTTTAGTTTCTGTTTTCTCTCAGCTGAATAGCAAAGATTGTTTATATGCAGTTTCCAGTTTAGATCTTCAGTTATAGCAAGTCCCAAATATTTGAAGTGACCTCCATGCATCAACAGTGCACCATCAAATGCATAATCAAACAATAATATGTTTTTAGTTTTGTTTTTATCCTTGCAAACACTTTTTTTTTTTAAGTTGATATTCATTTTCCATTGCACATGCCAGGTGCTAATAACTTTTAATGCTGCATTCAATTTGACCTGGTCCCCTTGACTTGAGAGTCTTGGATAAATTAAACAATCGTCGGCAAACAGGTGAACTGTCAGGTTAGTGCCCAGCTTATTTGCAATATCATTTATGTAGCTTAGGAACAAAACGGGACCCAGCACTGATCCCTGAGGGATACCCAATGATACGTATAGAACCGCATGAAAGACCACACAGTGACAAACGAGGCAGCATGATGCGCTGATAAGCTGAAAAAAGAGTAGACGGGTAGCCAGGTGGCGCTGGGACACGCCGGATGTGCCGCAGATGCTACGCTCGCAGAATAAACTCTGCGGCCGTTCTCCGCGCCTTCGCTAATCCCGACGCAACACCGTAAACGACTTCTGTTTCCTGGTGACTTGTAGCTTGGTGCGAATTTTGTGAAGAGAAAGGAGTTGCATGACCGCACAAACACGTCGTCCGCATACGGTCCCGTGGTCGTATGAGGCCATAATAATGTGCATTTGTCGGCGTGTTTAAGAAGTAACCGTTAGCAAAGTAAGTTACAAATCACTCCGAGAATGTAAATAAATTGCAGTTTGAGAAATTTAAATGTTGAAAAGTATGTATGTACTTATCGTCACTAATTAAGGTAACTTAAATATATTTTTAATTATGTGACTTTGCAGCTCTGGATACTGTCTGCAAAGGGTTGCCCACACTGGAGAAACACAGTAGCTTCTCACATTGGCGTGCTCCACAGGAAAGTGAGGTTCCAGACAAGCTCTCGGGCAGCTTCCCAGCTGGCCACCAAGTTGCCGAAGCACTGCAGTCCACACCGCAAGGCCACAGTGGCCTCTGCAATAGAGACGACACTTTAATACGTGCCTCGTAGACGAAGCAAGGGCATAAAATAGCGCTGACAATGGTTTCCTTAATGAGGTGTTAAGGTGAAGCATCCGTAGCGAAGGGATGGAAAAGAAAGCCTCCACACATAGCTCAATTAGCGGGACTGTTAAGCTCAACAACCGATGAGTATGTTTCATATTTAAAACTTTTGTGTCGGAAATTGAAGTTGACAGAATTTGAACGAAAATCTCGTCGTACAAAGACACCCTCGCATGAGTCACATTTTATTCTATCCGTTTGACCAACTAACCAACTTAATTCCTTTGTCGAAGGAACTGTTGTTGAGGGCTGCCTACATTGAAACAAGACAGGGGCATGCCAAGTTTCAGGTAGCATTTGTTCAGTTCTTTGTTAAAAAAGAGCATATCTGGATAAATTAAAGTCATGCCACAGTTTGTTCCAAATGACAACTGAAAAAGCACAAAAACAGCCAAGGATGAAGAGTAAAGGCCCGTTCACACACTTGCAATAGAGTATGACTGAGAGACAAGATCTGTTAAAGTTGCTTAAAATTTCTTAGGACGAGGGAACACACTGGCATTCTGGCGTCATCTATGCGGTGACCCAGGAACTGCATTTCAGAAGAGCGAAGGTTTTGCGGGATTTCCAAGGTCAAATGTGCGTAATACCTATGAGAAAGGCTCATTTATAACGTTGACAAAAGTTTTTCGAGCCAAGAAAGAATCAATAATGCGCGAGAGAAGTAGAAAATATGCCGGACCGCCAAGTTTACACTGCTACCCAATAGATGGCACCAGTGTGTCCTCTCGTTGTAAGAGGTTTTAAGGAACCCAGTTTTAAGAGGTCGCAACAGCGTGAACGGGTCTTGATTGGAGGCAACAAGCACTCATTTCGTCCGCATTTTTCAATTCAACCTTGGCTCTCTCAGTGCTCTTTTAGCTCTAATTCAAAGGCATGAACCAACTCACCGACACCTTAGCACAGTTTGTTTCTGGGAAAAGTACTTGGACGGTTTGACCTTTCTCGCGTCAAATGAGCGTACAGAATTTTCCTCAGCTGGCATATTGCACTGAGCATCGATCAGTTGTTAGAATTTCACCTTTCTAGAAAAGCGCCAATGTATCTTCAAGATCTCCCTTTTAATCTGCACAATGCAACAACTCATTTTTCATCTTAGCTACTGATTGTGCTTCTCTTTCTTGCAGAGGGAATGCGATTGCCACGCACCTTCGTCAGTGGGTTCTTTGGAGCGCTGTTCCATCAGGGCTCTGATCAAGTAGTCCACATTCTGCAGCAGCTTCCTGCGGCTGTCAACAAAAGACCAGGGCACAGGTATCCTCTCATACATTAGCCATTTCTTGTCATTCCACTCTGACGCACATTTGGTTCTTGGTTATTGAGCTACTGGGATCGATCGAGAAAAGGAAACCCAGCTTTTCGGCCTGCACAAAGAAAGTAGACATCGCCGAAAGCTGAAACTACATGAGAGTGTGACGTTACTAGCGGTGGTGTAATGCAGAAGATTGAGCACAAGATGTTACCTCAATCAAAAGATACTTAACAAAAACAATACTTTTTCTACGAGTCGACGTCCACCTAAGCCTAATATTCATTGGACTGAAATTTGAGACTGTGGGCACTTATTTCAGTAAGGAGCTCATCAGCAAGAAAGAAAACAATACTGTCTTTGTTACTGACAAGTTTTGACTGAAATAAATGGTACAGGAGCCTGCAATCTGAAATTTCAGTTTGATGAATATTAATTAGCCTTAGGAGCACATCAGTTGATAGAAAAATTGTGTATTATTTTTTTTTTTTATGATTTAGGTCAGGTCATGTGTTCAAACTCTCACATTTTCTCATCACTGAGAAAATGCATTCTCATGGATTTTCATCTTTTTGGCATAGTTTATTTCTGTGGGCCGAGAAACCGGGTTTCAACTTCTCGATCGATCGCGGTAATTGGTTGATCTAATAATAAGACGTCTGGAGATGCTGCACATGAAGCGCCTCTCGATTTTCTCCTTGTGCAGAGCACACCTCGCAGGTGGCCCGGAGGGCATCCGGCCGTACCCTGCAGCTGCTTTCCATAATCGCCACCATCAGCCTTTGGTAGGAAATAAACGGGTAATTAGACCTTCCACATTCCTTTCCGGCCAGAACTGCTCAGTCAAACAGAACTAGAATTAAAAAGTGCCGTATCAGCAGCGCACGACAGCACATGGAAACGGAGTCATTGAAAACCTCTGTTCAAGTGGAAGGGGTCATTTCAGAGAAACATCTAAGCCGAACACAATCTGCTGCAACCTAACACGCCGTTTGGAAAGCCGAAAAGCGTCCAGCCAAATGCAATGCATTCAGTAGAGCACGCAACCGCAACACGCTCTCTCCTTGCTCGTTTCTATACTTTCCAATTATGTTTTAACACAAATATGCGTCTCCAGGTTCCATAAAGACGATCAAGGTCTCTCCAGTCAGCGAAATATTTGCACATCCTTGGCCTAGGTGGCGCCGCATTTTGCGGTTGTGCATTTACATAGTTGGTGTGAAAATGCTCAAAACAATCCAATTAGAAACTAGCAAAGATCCATAGAGCAGTGCATTCACAACAAGAATGTCTGTCGGTTACATAACCATAAAGCTGCAGTCAAACTACTCATAGATCATACAAAAGACATGATGACAGAATTATCTGTAGACGACACAAGCATGTCTGCTTCATACATACACGTATGCTTCAAACGTGTTCTGAGACAGCTTTTGTACGACTGATATGACAGGACCATCATACAGGGACGAAACATGCCCGAGACCGTGTCTGCAAACCGTCTTTTGTACGATGTGTTAGCGGTGTGACAGCGATCTTAAGGTGCGATTGGCAGGAGTTAGCCCCCCCCCCCCCCCCCCCCCTTTTAAATGTAAGCTGAACCTAGATACAGGCTAACACGGCCACGCTACAAAAGCGAATTTCTAGGGGATCCAAAAGGGGATGGGCTCAAAATAGTGGGAGTTTTAAAGAAAAAGTTGACTCATTTGTCTGACGGCTGTTGAAGAGCAGCTCCCCTTGTTCTACCCACACTGAAATACCTAAGGGCGGTTTCGGAGTTTGCGGGGTCTCCGGCGAAGGCATTCCGCAGGAAACGGAAGAGCTCGGCCGACAGCCGGCACACAGCGGCAGTCAGCGGTTCCGCGACGAGCCTCTCGGAGATGGCCTGCACCGACACCCACGTTTCCTCCGCCACCAGCTCACTGCAAAGAGGAACCAAAGCAAGAATGCAACAATCAATCAATACTATTTATTAGAGTCTATGGATATCAGAAGTTGTTGAAAGACCACCTGGGCCCAAAGTCAATTTGGAATGTCTGGGCCAATTTTAATGAAATAAAATAAGAACAATGCTGAGGCAATTGAGACCACACTGATGGTGGATGCTCGACATTGTACATCTTCTCAGGGAATAGCTGCCTCTTTGTAAAAGTTGAGACGAGCACAAACCAGGATTGTGTCAACTGGAAGGCAACGCTAAATCATGGGGCTTTGATATAACCAGCTGTTTTGCTAAATTGCACTATAGAACTGGCAGTGGTAGCAGTATTTTACTTAAATACAAGCAGATATTGACTTTAAAATTAGCACAAAACTTTTGCACTTTGCCACTCCAGCTTTTGAAAGATAAAACTTGAAGTAGATCGAGCCTACCAAAGTTACCCAGAAATTTTATTTCTCATTCGAAACGACTAGAACATTTTAAAGATCCTAAAGGAGATTCGCAAGCGTCAAGAGCCTTTAAAGTCTCGCAGTACGACAGCTTCCAGGATAAATGAAGATGGTAGTGTGAAGAACCAACCACATTTTTTAGAAGCAATCTCTCTCTCAAGCAGTATAAATTGCACAACGCTTTTCATATAGGTTGGGCACAAAGGAGCCCATGCTACTGCAAGAGCCAGAAATGCAGGCATCCAACTTATTTAGCTTAATACCAGTGCACAGAGTAAGCATTAACGAGCATGCAGGTTTGTATCAGCCAGATTTTTATTAAAAGCCTCACAAAGCTAGCCTGCCTATCCAAAGGCTCGCTTTTATAAGGTTTTAAGATACATTGTTTCAACTGACACTGCCATGGCATGTGGCAATCTCTTCCCCAACAAAATATTGCTTTGTGGACTTACAACAGATTCTACCTTCTTATAACTTCATGAAGTTCAGTGATTTACATTGGGAGCTTAAGTCACTGCAAAAGGGTTTACAAACCCGTATTCCCTCCTGCTGCCATGTTAACGTAAAGAGAAGCAACAAAATAAAGATTTAAAAAACTTCCATTTATTGATAAAAAAAGCACCAAAAGGACGTATCAAGGTTTCTTGTTTATTGGCAACACATATCTGAGGGATATAAAAAAATAACATTTCGTATGGTACAAAAGTTGTCACTCCATCAAAACTCCACACCACAGACAAACATAAACTGGCAGTGTCAGAGTAGACAGAACTGGAATTCTGGCAGATTTAAAACTCCAATCCTGCATTCCTTTCATCAAACCATGTGACCCAATACTGTGAAAACATGAGCAACTAGCAAAGGCACATGACAGGCCCGCTGCTCGGCCTGTAAAAACCTCCCCATCGTCTTCTCCGCACTGCCCCTCATAATAATGGTGGCAGGATGTTAAAGGAACATCCAATGGAGCAAATCAATTCTGAGCATGCACATTTGGGGACGAGCCTCCTCTCACACAATCATATCGATGAGCAGATAAGAATGGGCGAGGACTGTCATCACCTTAAAAGGCAGGCATCATTTTTAAAAACAAGTTTGAGCCATAAAGTGTTCTGAAGCACGCTAAGCGAGGCAGTCAGGAGCAAGTGTTGTGATGTGAAGGCAAGAGTTGATGCACACAAACAGTAAACAAGATGTTGTCAGCCAAGAAAAACACTGCAAAGATAAATAATGGCCAGTTGGACACCTTGAAACAAACTCAAAATGGTAAAGTTAAATTAGCATCTAAACGCTCAAATGCGTGCAAGAACTTGGAACGCTTGAAATGAGGTCCATTAAATGTGAAACCTTCCAAACTTTTTTTTTCTTTTTCGAAAAGCAATGCTTCTCTGTCAGTTATTTAAAGAGTAACGTGAAACCAGCACTCTGAGAGAACTCTTATTAAAAAATGTCGCTGAAAATAGACCTCTCACATTGAGCATAAAATGTGACACACAACAAGAACACTTCCTGAAGTAGCACTCACACGAATACAAAGAAAAATAAATCTAAGCAAACAAAAAAGACAGTTCAAAGCATCGCATAAATTAGTGGCAAAACAGATCAGTCTTCAAGTAAAGCATAAAGCAGCTCATAAATATGAAAGCATAAAAAAAAAAAGCGACTATGCTCACTCACCACACAAGCGCGAGAGGGGGGGAGGAAAAAAGGGGGGACTAAGCGAAGTGGCCTCCAAAATCCCTCCGCACGGCAGTGTCCGTTGCCCGCACACTTCTTGCACTTGGCCCTGCGGCAGTAAGGCCCCGAGAGGCTTCGAAGGCACCAGTTCGACAATGCCCCGCACGAAAAGAGATCAAAAGTGGTGGTGAGTCACCCGTCATACGTCCTTGGCACTTCTAACACAAGCGCGTGGCCGCCGGCCAAACAGTCACCAGTTCTTCCAGATGTAGAAAATGGCAGCGGCACAGACGGCGACGCCTGCAGCGGTCACAACAAGACTAGGCAGGTAGCTGGTGAGCACCACCTCCCAGCCACCCCTCTGAAGCACCCAGTCGCAGACGTTGTCCCTGAGGAAGGCCCAGACCCAGAGGACTACCTGCGTACGCAGGCAGGCGCCCAGGGACGTGCGCAGGGCCCTGAGGATCAGGTCGCTGCAGAAGAAGAAGAAAGTGACCAGGCGCTCCCTGCTGAAGCCATCGTGGAACAGCTCCAGCATCAGGCTGTTCAAGTTCTCCCCGGTCAGGGTCGACAGGTCCAAGGCGTCCGCCTCCTGGCGCACCCGGCTGCGCTCGGGGCTGTACGAGAAGCGCTCCGCCAGGTCCCGCAGCTCCCGGCCCACGCGGCGGTATACGGGGTGTGCGAGAAGCACCTCCTCGCGGCTGGGGGGTGCCTGGGCTGCCTCGGCCCCCTCCAGGGTTTGCGAGTACACCATGTCCCCCAAGGCCTCGGGGTGCTCCATGCCCTCCTGCGCCACTTGGTAGTCAATGAAGGTGCTCAGCAGCACGCGCCCCTCTTCTTGGGTCTCTTCGCGGGTCGGGGTCGGCAGCAGCAGCGGAATGCTCAGGTGCGTCTGAAGCGGCAGCAGGTTGGGCCGGGGCTGTTGCGGCGCTCCTGCGCTACCTGCCAGGAGGGCAATGACATCCTGAGACTGCTATGCGCGGTGCCAACGCTGCTCATGGCTAAAGCACTGTGCCGAGGCCTCTCAAGCCATTGGCACCGCCATTTTGTACGCAAATTCGCGAGTGCGAACAAGACAGGAAGGCAAAACAGAAAAAGCCCAAGCTGGTATCAGGATGTCTAGCAAATTATTATTTTGAAATTCCCAGACTTTCCCAGGTTTTCCCTGACAATTTAAGGTGAAATTCTATGACCACTGTAGAGGTGGTTAAATATATAAGACGATTACAACACAAGGCATTGGCATTCAGCACTATGAGCATAATTTTGCTCGCTCCTTAATCCACCTTTTATCTTCCAAAATATTCAGGTTCGTCCAGTCTAGTTTAAACGAGCACTTTCTTGCCGGCAACATTGTCAGTGAAGAGGCCACTTTCGGAAACACAATGAAAACACGACGCTCAACCACACACATCAATAATCGAACGGCATCATGGCGCCTAGCCGCCAGATGCACACTTTCGAAGAGTTTCGGCTAAATGCTTGGATTGGATTGGGGTCTGCGGCTTTCCCATTTGTAACTAAACCTAGTAGCTCTAACTGGATCAAGCCTGCTGTTACACTGTAAATCCAATCCAATCCAAGGCTTGGACAGGATTTGTCGGATGTTCTCTTTGCATCCGGTAGCACACTCCAAATCAGGGGAACAGAGCCCGCGCTCCGCTCTAAGCAGAATTTATTGCATAGTTTTCTGCCCCCAAGTCTTTGCTCAGGGCACTCAATGGCGTTTCCGGCTCAATTTCCCTGACTGGGCTCGCTCTTTGACAATATCCCTGACAATTCCTTGATTTTTCCCGGTAATTAAAATTTCCCTGACAATTCCCGGTCGCTAGACACCCTGGGATATCGAGAAATTGAAAAGAAAGCCCCGCGGTAATAGCCAACGTTTTGCCAAGACAAAGCTTTCTCAGGGTCATCTCTCAGGGGCACGTTGGTCGCCACACCCTGAAATATGCTGACAAACAACTAGAACAAACAAGAGCAATCAAGCAAAGGTTAAGCCAACATACGTAAACCCATGAAATGCAAACATGCAGCGAAACAAAGGATGCGATGTGGATGCAAGGATCCAGTCAGTGCACATATTTCCTGAAAGGGATGACCCCTCCGGAGCGAAGCCTGTCTCTCGAAGAAACAATAGGGTGCAAGTTATTGCTCGATTTAAAGGGAATATATGCCTAGGCCCAGAAGCACTACAAGTCAAGTTGTCCCGATGCGACCCTTGAACAGCCATTCCCAATTCACAAGGTAAGCAAAATGACGGGGGCCCATGCTCTGAAACAATCAAGCAACACTCAGAATGCCAAAATGGCAACAAGTTTGGTGATCATCAGAACAGAGACCGTTAACAGGAACACATGCATACTTTCCCACATGTAAGAATATAACGACAATTTTCTGTGGCCATTCTGAATAAAAGTATACTAGCTGTCACCAAAATTCATTTGCGCAAACGCAAAAAAAAAAGAAAAAAAAAAGAAGACGTGGTTAGTGCGAGGTAAAATAAAAACATACAAAATACACTGCGAATAAGCAGAGAATCGACTAAGACAAAACAAGCACCATGAAAATGTGTGATAGTGCAAAGTAAAAAAAGAAAAAAAGTAGAGGTAAATATTTGCTAAAACCGACGAGTGAATTAAAAATCGGCTGATCTCAATTTCTCTACGATCAATAAATTGCGCACAAACCTCACTCAACTATCGCTTGCAATCCTCCGAAAACAATGCGATACCGGAAAAGCGACAGTAATCGCTGATGGCAACGCGCCGCTTCCGAGAAACACCTGTCGATTGTTAATCAACACACGCCATTACTGAAGATGCGGTAGAACATGTTGCATCATGTCCGCGAAATCACCGTCTACCCCCTCCCCCCTCCTCCTCCCACCCCCCACCCGCAAACTTGTAAACGCCAGGCGCCCAGGGGGCATGGACCCCAAAATAAACTGACTCAGAACGTGACTAACTGTACTAGGAGGTCTCCGCCGAAACTTACTACCGCGGGGCACCAGGGCGTTGAAATGGGGGTTGCTAGAAGGCGGGGGGACAATGGTGGAAGGGAGAAAGATCGCCGTACAACCGTACAATCACCCACAGGTGAAATGGGGGAAAGCTCAGCCATGCACGTGCAAGAAAAGTTCTCGGTGCGAGCATCCAAGACACTTGCAGTGCCCCAACAACGCATATTGCGCATGCGACAACAAAACAAAGTTGCGGTGACACTGTGCACCCTTTGGGCAAATGATACGTACCGCTGGCGGCCGCTGCGTCTCCGGACGCTTGGACTTCGACGATCTTTCGCGCCATGTTGCCTTTCGGGATGAACGGAGAGAAACGCGCTAACGGATCATAGACGCGAACGTGCCGCGGCGAGACGAACGAAGACAACCGACGCGCGGCGACGATACGAGCAGCACTGGCGGTGGTCCGATCGGCCGCCAAGGTGGTGTATGAGTCATGTCCAGACTTGCACCCGCCAAATCCGAAAAAGCGCGACAAAGCCGCCGATTTGCGCTTAGGGCCAAAGCACCAACCTGTTCTGTCCCAAAGCTACGCCTCGCATGTAGACGTGCAACCTTCTTAGGGGCAGGTAACTAAACTTGTTGGGCACGATAAGCGCATTTTCCAACACCTGTAAGGCTGAACTGTCAAAACTTTCACTCATGTCAAATGTCACTAACAAATTTCCAAAAAACAACAAACCATGCGCTGCGCGACTGCGATACGGCTCGTCTGGGCTTGGCCTTGGCCAGCTTGAGGCTTTTTTTCACCACTGCGCGACAGCGCCGCAGCGGCGATGCGGCTGCGGCTAGAGCACTATATAGCTCCTTCGGAGCAGAGTAGCGCAATCTAGAACGCCGTCTCTCGGCGACTAGCGGCGAACGCCCGGAGGTTCCAACTGCGGTCAGAAATGCATGGAGAACGTGAGAAAATCGTTGTTTCTTCAGTTTTGTGGGGATGTACGGAATGGCAATCATTTTTGACATAATAATGAAACATTTTAGAATAATTTGCGATAAGTTTTGTGCCATGCAAGGACGTAACTTTTTTTTAAAAATTGCCTGAGCGGCATCATGCAGCAGACGACACGGCGACGTCACACCATTCACGTGACCCGCTCCGGCCAACCCGAAAAGCCCATCTCCGCTGCGAGCAAAAATCGTCTGCTTCAAACGCCATTGCCCTGAAAATTGCCTTCTCAAAATTTGCACACGCATCCGATATTATTAAAACTTTGATAAAGTGTTTAGCGCCTTACTAACTTCACGACAGGCTAGTTTTGAAAAGTGTGAACTCGCCGTTATTTTTTTAATCAGCCGTGTTATGTCGATCTCCATGTATTCTCCCATAGGGCGGGCCGCCTCTTGGAACCCTGAGTACCACGTGACTCGCGCCTAGCTGCTCTGTCGGCCATGTTGTCGGCGAAACACGGGGTTCAAAGGATTGCGCTACTCTGCTCCGTAGGAGCTATATAGTGCTCTAGCTGCGGCGATCGGGCGATGGGGAGCATGGGGAGGTTCCATGGATGGACAACTATTAACGACTGTAATCGTAATAGCGGACGGTAGCTTGCGCCACCTAGCCTAAAAAACAAACAAAAATGTCGAGGCCAGTGCATTTCTGTAACTATCATCATGCTGTGGGGATGATTGCCAGGAAGAGCTAGGGGGTTCGCGCCCCCTGCCTCCTCCATCTGGCAAGGGATTCGCCAATTTTCCTCTGGTCGAATGTTGTTGGTGTCACCAGTGTCACTCCAACACCAGACCCACTAGGAGACAGGGTTGAGGTTGGGCCGGAGCCACGCGAGAGGGAGTTCCAATTTTCCTCTGAGGTTAAAAGTACAGGGGAAGCTCCTCCCACCTCAGCAGAGTGAACGCTATGGAGGTCACCTCCTCTCCAGCACTCACTGTGCTATAGTGAAAACAAGTGGGAGGTGCTTATCCTGAACTTTTAACCTGCAAATGCCCGTTCACACACTCGCGACTCCTTAGAACCGAGTGCCTTGAAACCACTTAAAAACTCTTACTACGAGAGGACACGGTGGCACCACCTATCGGGTAGCAGTGGAACACTTGGCGGTCCCCGTACAGATATTTTTTATTTCTTTCGTGCATCTTACTTCCTTGGCTTGAAAAACTTGTCAATGTTAGAAACACACATTTCTCATTAGTACGCACATTTGACATCGCAAATATCGCCAAATTTTCGATCTAGAGAAATGCAGTTCCAGGGTTACCGCATAGATGGCGCCAGTGTGTTCTCTCGTCGTAAGAGGTTTTAAGGCGCTCGGTTCTAAGGAGTCGCGTGTGAATGGGCCTTTACCAACATGGATCAGAGTCAGTTAACAAGCTTCCTAGAAGGCCTGGTGCCTTTTCGTGATGCATCCACTCTGTGGCACTTGCTACGCTATCAGTCTAAAGCCCCTCGATACGTTTGTGTTTGTCTTGCAAGTGGCTCCAAGTGCGCCAGTGCACGAAGCCTGTATCTCGAGAGGCCCTTGGAAGCAAATGGAGGCGCAGCGCTGAAATGAGCGGCCCTTGGAAGCGAATTAAGGCAGAGCACCCGCTAGTGACCCGTCTTGCACGTTTCCACAACAATGGTTTGTGGTACTTGAAAGCGTGAATCTTAAGGGACTTCATATCAATCCACCTTTAACGGGACCCTGTAATCCTATTTAAGCATCTACCTTCTTTGCGGTTTCCATATCTCTTCTGGTTTGGGCAACCCAGAGGGAATGAAGAGAGTAACTAAATATTAGTGAGTCATATTTTAACCGGACGACGCGGAAACCTCCTCCTCCAACGGAGGTGCCCTGTGGTGCTGAACACATGCGACATGCGTCCGGCATGCGACGAAATCATGATGTTGTCGGTCCTGGTCAGCTTCTGCCTCACGACTGATCAGAGCCGCTAAAGATATTTTTTACTCGAAATACAAAATATAAGTGGCGCAAACCGTTTCCGTTAGTTACGAAAATAGCTTTTGATCAGTATTTTATATGAGAAAAGAAACAAATGCAGTTTAGAAAGTACAAAAAAACAAGAAATGAGCCATTGACATATCTTGTAATTCGGCTCGTTGCCAAAATGTAATGTAACCCAACGTAACTTCTTAACATTTGCAGTGTCACAGAAGGCGCAGCAGACGACAGAGGCGGTGCGGTACTACAAAGGAGAGGGATGAAAAAAAGGGCCAGACCTGCTCCCCCGTACGCTTGTCGCTCGCCCGACGATCCAACTCGGTTACTCGGCTGTGGGGTGCTCGAACGTTGTTGCTATGGTAACCTGTGCCTGCTCGTGTATGCCACGTGGTAGCGGGAGGCAAGACGATAGGAGGGACATACCGAGTACTTTTGGGATCTTTGCAAGGGGTCTGTTGCACTCAATTCACTGGTCTCTCTTTTTTTTTTTTTTTACTCCCGAATAGCGTTTGGAAATACTCCGTAGAAAATAAAATGTTTTACAAAATACTTTTTGTTACAAGGTTTTAGCCATTTATTTACTTTATATCAAAAAAAAAAAAAAAACTTCCTGCCAGCTAGCAGTTGGTTCAAGCAAGAGGAAACAAATATAGTACCGAGACAGATATAATCCGATACCTCCAATAACAGTATGATGCATATGCAAAAGCACAGGCGAACAATCAGGTTATCGAAACAATCTACTAAAGCTCTCCTATATGGGACATATAGGAGAGCTGATTTTAGTGCATTCAAGCTGCAACGGAAGTTATTGCGTTTAAATTCATTTCGTGAAATATAACCTTACGTTCAATAGACTAATAGCTCCAGAAATCCGTCACCGCACACGTTGCATTCTGGGAACCTGTGAGCCAGAAGCGGAGCACCGTATACTAGATTATGCTTCCCATCGCTTCCCAGAATGCATAATGTGGCATTACGCTGCAATGAGGCGCTTCGAATTTTGGAAAAGTATCTTGGAGAAAATGATTAGGTTCTGTACAATTTTGACCCCGATATTTATAGCCTTAGAATCAAAGAGCTACGTTAGAACAGGAGCAGGAATTCAAGTACACTGTTGAGCAGGAGGGCTCTACACTCGCTCGGTACCAAGGACACACTAAGTGCTCACCCCAGCAACCTTCTGAGCATACTGAGCTATCCAAGGTGTTCTTCCGCACATGCTGCTTCTCCGGGGGCGCAAAGAGCTGAAGCTTTAAGTGCGTGCACCAGTGCAAAGCGGTGAAGCTTGATGCGAGATAGGCTTTAGAAATTAGGGATTCAGCCAGACCCCTATAGTGCCCCTATGCGCTCTGTCAGATCAAACAAGGCACCATATGCCCCTTCTGTTTTTCTGCTCTCAGGCCTAACAAGGCCCACCCCCATTTTCTTATTATCTACTACTTTTGGGTGGGCACTTGCTCAGATGTACCCACCAATGACGGCCATTTTAATCTGCAGTGAGAATGATTTATTTCAGATGTCAAATGTGGTTTCTGTATGCAGAAGACAAAAAAACACACACACACACGGAAACAGTACAACCCCGAAGGCATTAAAAAAAAGTCAGTGGAAGCTCAGTCACCAGGTGCACACAAGGACAACCGACACGGCCACGAAGGCAGCCAAACTCCCAGTTTGGCTCACAGTCCAGTGTGAAGTTGAGGAATGCCAGGTACTCGGTCCAAGCGAGTGAAAGCCCTCTCTTCTTTGGCCGGATGTTTGGAAAGACGTTCTTTTCCGAAAGGTTGAGATCCTCCCTTTTTTCTGGGGTGCCTCATGCCAAACCAAAGATCCCAGCTGTCTTCGGGGTTGCCAGTCTGGGGTCTTGCCCCCGTCTCCCGGAAAATAATTGTTTCGGTCAGGTCGTCAGCTCGTCGCACGCAGCCCCGCAAGAAAGATACCATTACAAGGCTGGACACTTCACTTCTTTCCCTTGGACTTGGTCTGTTCGGTGGACGTAGTGAGTGACGCCACCAGCTTGTTCACCTCCTCAAGGTTTTCTCTGCAAAGAGGGCGGGGACTGTCAAATGAATGCTGGAGGGGGGGGGGGGGAACCGGACTCCCCTTTTCTCCTGCGTGTGATTATCACACCGGGATGCTACAGCGTCCCTGCAACACGTCCACAACCAAAGTGGCCATTGGCCGTGGCGGTTAATTTCTTTTACTATTTTGCTACTTGGGAGGCTTTGCATTTAACCCTTGGAATATCTGACTAAGTAGGCTATCCATTGTAAAGAGATAAATGGGCAGGCGTTTACAAAGAGAGATAGAGCTTCATAAACACGCTTTTTGCAAAAAATCAGTGCATGTAAGGAAATATTGATGTCTGTCTGATGATTTATGAATGTGGAGTGTTTATGCTATCGTACCAACTAGCCTAACTTTCCACCTTTTGGGTGCTTACTATTAGCACTAGTTAGCAAAGTGGAAAAAACAAGGAAGATTCATGGTTCTCGTTAATTATTCTTTATGCTTCGTGTCATCAAATCTCTCTGTCCCCTTCTTCGTCCTTGTTCATTCGGCGCTTTCCTTTCAATCAAATCAGACTCTGTACATGGTAGGACAGAAGGGCACGCAGAGAGTGAGCGTCGCCCATTGTACATAGGGGTGCAGGCAGATCAACACGGGCGGAACTCAATCGAGATAATACCTCAAGCAAATGGTTCTGTATGCCAGAACAAAAAGTTTTCTCTGCTACGAAGCCAGTGCTTTTGTAAAGAGTGTGCCTGGGACTGCAAATTTTCTTTTGTGTCATACTTTACACGCACGTGTAAGCTGGGAAAAAGTAATTTATAAATGCTGGAGGGAGTGATGACACTAAAGTTGAGCTAAGACATCCCAGTGGTTCATAACTAGGGGTCCGTGTTTTCGGTATATGTACCTCCAGAAGTAGCTTCTGAGCCGGTTTTATTGAAATCGGGAAAAACAGAAAATGCTGAAGTGGAGCTGGTGTTGAACAAAAAAAACCCAAGCTATACAGAAATAGATCTTTAGCTACAGCTTTACTTTACGTTGACCTTGAACACAACCCCCCACTAAACTGTCCATGAGGCTGCTTTTTATGTAACTGCACTCTTTTTAAAGTGATAACTTCACCGGTGACACTTTGAAGGGATTTCGATGTCGGCGTTTGTTGTCAGTCGTCACAGCATAAGTGGAAAAACCCTTCCTCTCCCCTCATGGTGCGAGGAGAAAGAGGAGTCGGGTGTTCCCATTGGCCGCACCGCGCGAAGAAAGAGCCCCGACGATTCAACAATAACGGCACAACAAAAAGGAAGCATCAGCGGAGCGTCTTCCTTGTCGTCTACTAACGATAACTTCAAAATAGGCGTTTTCAAACATTACTCACGTTATACGAAATCCCACTGTGGCAGTATTCGGTTGCTACGTGTGATATTGGATGGTTTTAGAAACTTCCATCGCGTTCAATTCCACTCTAACATCTCTACATCTTGAACGCAACTCCAAACATAAAACTACCAAAACTCGTCGCCCACCTTCCCTGCAGAGCCTTGCCATGTTTCTCTGCATGCGTCTCCATCTCTGTTCGTAGCCAAACGTCAATGTTATCCCCTCCCTTCAGTGCTCGACACCGGGAAAACCTGTGCCGATGCAAGTTTTCCCGTCAATGTGCGGAGAAGGGAAAGCGATAGCAGTAGCCCATTCGCGCAATGCGAGCAAATCGGTTTCGTCATGTGACGCCCTCAGGCACATGACGACCCTATTTTGTCCTCACTGCAGGAACCAGGTACAGTTATCACTTTCACTTCTTCATACACTGTGGGTGAAGAAGACAACCTTTTTTTTCATTTCCTTCACGTCTTTCAAGTGTTTGGGTCACCATCCCTAGAGGTTAGGGAGTCCCATGCCCGTGTCTTGTTTTCTTCGACATGCATGCCAATTTTTTTGTCGAGACCACAGATTGACATCGAAAAACATTGAGTCTATGGGTACAAATATACCCCAATAAATCTCCCCCCCCCTTTCCCTCCGAATTTAAAACAAAAAAAGAAGGAAAAACTCGAAAACATGGAATCCTGTTAGTAACTGGTAAATGAAAAACAAAAAAAAGATTATCAGTAACTCAAGGGGGGTGACAATTAACTGTGAGAAGCTATCGCTAGTTCATAAATAGTGCAAAAAATGCAAGTGCTTTATAGAGATGCCTCTCATCGTTAAGCATTGAACGAAACTCTTAATAAAATAAGAGGAGAACACAACAGCCAGTAGAACAACGTCCCTAAAAGAAAAAAAAAGCCAAAGTTGCGAACTTCGATAAAAACTAGAACTGCAGCCAAAAAGGTGCAGTTCTAGTTTCACAGTTCCAGTTCTTCCACAATGTGGAAGAACTGGATGCAACAAGCGCTTACCATCAATTGAACATTTCTGAACAAAAAGTCGGGGTGCCATTGAGCTGGTGAAAAATAGACGAGCACTTTTCGAGCTGAGTAAATTTTAGCCGCGTGTGATACTTCTCCCATGTGTGTTCTCCTTTGCTTGCCCGCAGACTCGGGCTTGTGTCATGACTAACTGAATGCTTACTGAGGCAACGCCCGTTTTGCCCACCCAAACTCCCACCCCGAACTGGCTCAGTTCAGAGGCACAACAGCAGCGGGCCCAGAGAGGGATTAAAAGGGCGGATAACGAGCGGTGCTTGCCTGGCATTCCCGTGGAGCTCCGAGAGGTCCCCCACGGTGGAGGAGAGCTTATAGAGGTGCTGCTGGTAGAGCTTGAGGAAGCGCAGCAGGAGGTCCAGCTGCGGAAGTGGAGTGCCAGGGCCACGGATCCACGACGTGGGCAGGGTTAGCACCACCTGCGTCATGAGCCCCGAACACTGACATCCTCCCCCGGCCTCAGCGACAACCAATCTTGGCCAAATGCACACTGATCAATGCCGTAAGACATGGGTTCTCCAACTGGGTTCCTAGGAACCTTCCCCGGAGTACCCTCAAGGGTTCCCCGAGCCTCCGATTTCCTCAACTGTTTCCAGAACCAAGCAATGCATCTCACTTTTTGGCCCGGTGCTGTTTGGCGTAAAACCTCAGTATGGATCAAAACCAACTGGCCGAACTTGCAGTCTTAACTAAGTAAAATGCTGTTCCGGTTTATTTGAGCAAACCTGGGCCACTCACTGATGTCTGAGACAAACACTCCCTTGTGTGTAGATTTTTGTTTACAAGGTCCATAGGCTACTGCACGACTTGACCGCATCAGCGCCAAAACCAGATAGGGTCTCCTCAAGATAGTTTGAAAACCCCCGCTTTAAGAAAAATGTGCATGTCGTGAGGATCGTGAGGAAGAGTCGAGCCCAGATATGCAATCTCATCATACTGTCATAACCGGCAAAGGCACCTCCTGGAAGCCTCAGACTGGGTGCACACATTTCGCCAAAAGACTTCCTAGCTTCTTCAGGATCATGTCTCCTAGGGAAAATCAGCTGCCACTCTTTGAGGCAGCCTAGCATACCGAGTTATGAAACCAAGCATATGGGGAAACAACTCGATTTTAGTCAAGGATTGCTTTGTGCCAACTGTGCCTCCGGAATGGCACACACCTATTGCTTTGCAGACAAATGCGTTTAATGCAATAATGATGGCCGCATACCTGGAGCCATTGGGCAGGAGAAAAGATGTTGAGGAGGAGGAAGTAACGTAAAGAGCTCGTGGCGACAAAAATGCTTTTTTACTTTCAAGAACCAAACCAAAAAATTAAGCCAGAATGACATTTCAATGTTCTTCTACACAATACCTATCCTCCTTCCGCAGCTAAAAGCCCAGAGCCAATTGAAATGCTTCAGTGCCAAGGTAAAAAGATGAAATCTAAAGACCAATCCAATTTGGTTGTCGAAAGGGCCGTCCGAACGGAACACGCTAGACGGCAAAAAGCGACACAGCACCGGCATAAGAAGTAAAAGTTGCTGTCCGCCCATATGTTTTTCAGTTTGGACATCAACCACGCAAACAGCATGGCATTCCCCCTCACCTCCTCTGCTTTTCTGCGACGTTGGTGCTTGTCACAACTGACATCAGACGCGACCTGCCAATGGTGTGCCTGTCTATCTGTTTTGGCGCAGCCCGTGGTCGCCGTCATAAAGGAAGAAAGGCCAAAGAGGTTAGGCCTCTTGGCCCTCCGTATCCTTCACTTTCTCCTTTTCGAGAGGCTTACACCTGAACAACAGTGGAGGCCTTGTATGAGAGCCAGCAGAGCATGTGAGTGGCTGTCCAGACCCACGTGATGAACGCGTTCCAGGCCGCCGTCAAGGACAGAAGCAAAACGAAGCTTGCCCCCCGGCAAAAAAAGATACTCAGACGAAAGTGGACTGCTAATGGCGGTGCTGTGTCGCAACATGGCATCCTGCTAAGTTCCGTTTGGACAGCCCTTTGAACAACTTGTGATACTTAAAACAACAGAGTAAGCAGACTCTTGGCTGGAGAGGACCTTTGGATGGTGCTATCATTTCAGCTCCTAGCTAGAAATAGCCAATCAGCTAGAAATAGCCATTCATGCAATTAAATTCACAAACTGATGCTAAGGTATTGTATTCCTTAGCATCAGACTTGTACGTAACAAGTTACTGCAAGTAACTGATTACTTGTAATCAATTGCATTTTATTGTAACTTTTTAACACTTCAATTACTTTTTTTCTGTAAAGTTACAAGTATACAATTATATGTTTCTGGAAGAGCTGAAATTATTGAGTTGAGCTTTTTAATGTAAAAAAAATTGCTCTGTCTGCCCGTGCGTCACTCGTCTATGTTGCGCCAACATTGGACACAATTTTCGACCCCCAAAACAAATACAAAAAAAGACACCAAGATATTAGAAGGATTAGAATGTCAACGCACTCAGCGACGTTTTGACTGTCGAGTTGTCGAGAGTGCCTCGTTTCCATTGTACAGGTTGTTATGATCCGGGTTCGCCACGGCATAAGTGACTGTGTTCTGCACCGACCTCATTTAGACACGACAAAGACCCCACCCCCTGTTTGCGTACAACGCACTGGTATGGAAAGTGTTTGTGCGCTACAACAAGCTCATCCGTCAAGAGGGCCTCCAACGTCGTGGCAGATATATTCACCAGGAATCGTGGAAACATGACTGACAAGAACTTCGACCTAGAACTGCTGTTGAAGCTTAACAAGGTGTGAGTACAAAAAGAAACAAAATGTAACCACTTTGAACATATGTATGCATGCATAATTTCGTAGTAAAAAGTAAAAAAAAAAAAGTAACATGAAAAGTAATCAATTACTTTCTGGTATTTTTTCAATTACTTTTTTGATGCAGTAAATGATTCTGGCGGCAGCGGCGGCGAGTGACGGGACGAGGATTTAATCTCTTCTGTACGCCCTTGCAGTGATTTGCAACTAGCAAGATTACACAGCCTCAGCCAGACCGCTGTTTCAAGCCCCATCGCTACAGCCGATTCAGCAAGAGCTGGTCACAACGAGGGAAAAGGATCGGCCCGCTGACGGCGCTGGAACCCGCAGACATCCACGTGATCCTGCCATCCTGCCTTATAAAGCTGCCTACTACAGCGGCGGCGTGATTTGCAACTAGCAAGATTACACAGCCTCAGCCAGACCGCTGTTTCAAGCCCCATCGCTACAGCCGATTCAGCAAGAGCTGGTCGCAACGAGGGAAAAGGATCGGCCCGCTGACGGCGCTGGAACCCGCAGACATCCACGTGATCCTGCCATCCTGCCTTATAAAGCTGCCTACTACAGCGGCGGCGGTATTCTGGCGGCAGCGGCGGCGAGTGACGGGACGAGGATTTAATCTCTTCTGTACGCCCTTGCAGGTTGGTTACTGCCTCCTATACTTAAATTTTCCACTTGTCACTGCCGCTGCTGCTGCCTGGGTGTGTTTTTGTTTGTCACGCGTTTGCACGCGTAGATGGCTGTAACTTTGTGTCAAAAATGCCAGGAAGAGGTAATCGATCAGGAACTGTCGATTTCTTGTTCTGAATGTGAGTGTTCGTATCACTCCGGGCCATGCGCGGGGGTGTCCGAAGTGACGCTGAAGACGAAAGGGGAGGCGTACCGTAATGCATGGAAATGTCCAGCTTGCCGGCTGTCACAAAA
This sequence comes from Ixodes scapularis, assembly GCF_016920785.2. NCBI lineage: Eukaryota > Metazoa > Arthropoda > Arachnida > Ixodida > Ixodidae > Ixodes > Ixodes scapularis. Next base: position 2,123,531 of record NW_024609857.1, on the reverse strand, counting down.
GGGGGGTAAACAAAAATGCGGGGAAGACATGTCTGTGCTGTTAGCAAATATTAACAGAAAACTGGATGACCTTCTGACCTTAAAGGAGACAGTTGTTGGAATCGAAACGTCGGTTCAGCTAATGTCTGATCAATATGATAGCATCCTAAGCCACATGAAAGAACAGGACCGTGAGCTAAAGGACCTAAAAAAACGCATCGAGGCAATCGAGCAAAGCAAAAAAGAGGCAAAGCTAAAACAACTGCAGCTCCAAGTGAATGACCTCGAGTGGCGAAGCAGAAAGCTTAACTTAGAATTCCAAGGCATCCCGAAAACTGAAGGTGAAGATTTGATAAGCAAAGTGAACAATATAGCAGAAAAGTTGGAAATGCCCGAACTGTCTCAAAGTGACGTCACAGCTATCCACAGATTACCGTCAAAGCCTGATAAAATTCCGGGAATCATTATCAAGTTTGCATCGCAGACCACAAGGGACGCCTGGTTGGATAGGAGGGCTAGGCTGAGAAACGCTGGTATCAACGCGTACGTCAGCGAAAACATGACCACGTATAACAGGGAGCTGCTGGCCAAGACAAAAGAATGGGCGAAAGGGAAAGGATTCTTGTATGTCTGGCACCGGAACGGGAAGCTTTTTGTCAGGCGAAAGGATGGTGAGCGCTCTTATATCGTCAAGAATGAAGATGATTTGCGCGCACTTGACTCCTAGTTCTGCCTACGTGATTATGACGCGTCAGTTATTACTTGATGGATTCGCCTTATTTACTACTTACTGATTTGAAACAACACCTAAGCTCATGTTCTAATATTTCCCTACGGGCTTTCCATTTAAATGTACGTTCTGCAAAGAACAAAGTCATTGACCTCGAATGTCTTTTTGGACAGTTTGAAATTCCTTTCGATGTAATTATGTTAACTGAAACTTGGTATTCTGATGAAGGGGACGTTTTTCATTTGCCATCCTACAATGCCTATTGTTTAAATCGCACCACTAGTCGTGGTGGAGGTGTGTGTGCACTAATAAAAGAAGGCATGGACTGTGAATTGTTACCATGTTTTTGCTCTATCTCTAGTGATTATGAAATCCTGTCTTTGCTGACAGATAATACGCTTGTTTCTGTAGTTTATCGTCCACCTGATGGCAACATTCCGAATTTTCTTGCCTTCTTTGACACTCTGCTGGGATTCTGTAGCGACAATAAGCTAACTGTGATAATTGGAGGTGATTTTAACATTAACATGCTACTTAATACCACACCTAAAAATGATTTCGATTTTCTGCTTGCTACGTATGACTGTGTTAATGTGATAACCAAACCAACTAGAATCACGGAAAACACGGAAACCCTTATTGATCTCTTTATCACAAATGTTGATAATACTTGTGTGATTAGCGGAATTTTGAATTATCATATAAGTGACCATTTGCCAACTTTCTTTTGCATAGCAGGCAAGCGATGCCATAAAAATAAAAAAAAAGTCCATCAGTCGTTTTCAAGATATCACGCCTGATAACCTTGAAACGTTTCGTGAATGTATTATAAATGAAAATTGGTCTGACGTTGTTAATGAAACAAACCCTGATTTAGCATACAATCTTTTTCTGGACAGGTTCAAAAAACTGTATGCAAGCACTTTTCCGTATAAGACATTTAAAACATCCAAAAGAATTCGTAAGCCCTGGATTGCCCCAGAGCTCTTATCAAAAATTAATATAAAAAATCGATTGTTCGAAAAATTTAATAAAACAAGAGATCAGACGGATCTAAACAATTTCAAATTATACAGAAATAGGCTAACAAAGGAACTTCAAAAGGCGAAGGCGAATTACTATCATAGGAACTTGGACTCGTCGAGTGGACGTGTTGATGTTCTATGGAAAAGGATTAATTCAATCCTACAATGTGACAGGTCTCATGTTGATGTTGAAAAGCTTTGTGTGAATGGTACAGAACTTACAGGTATTGCTTTAGTTAATGCGATTAATGATCATTTTGTAAACTTAGCTACAAACGCATATAGTAATGAAGCCTGTTCATACATTGAAAAAAGGAATGAGAGTTCTGTTTTTCTAGATCCCGTTATTAATACCGAGGTGTTTTCAGTGTTTATGAATTTAAAGAACACTACGAGTAGAGATGTTGATGATATCCAGGTTAAGCCAGTAAAATATGTTCTAGACATTATAACGCCCTATGTAACACATATTTTCAACTTGTGCATATCGACAGGAATATTTCCTGTCCGTATGCAAGTAGCCAAGGTTTCCGTTCTGCACAAGAAGGGAGATAGAAATGATATTAATAACTATAGGCCTGTGTCAATACTGCCAGTCTTTTCAAAGGGACTTGAAAAAGTTATTCATATCCGCTTGTCGAACTTTTTTGATAAACACAAGCTAATTACAAGATCCCAGTTTGGATTCAGAAAGCATAAATCAACTGAACTTGCCTTACTTGAACAGAAAGAATTTATTTTGGGAAATCTAGAGAAACGAAAACTAGTACTTGGTATTTACGTTGACTTTACAAAGGCTTTTGATTTTCTAAACCATGAACTATTATTGAAAAAGCTGGAATATTATGGAATTCGCAGACAAGCTTTAACTCTTCTTCAATCCTATCTTGGAAACCGCAAACAATACGTTTGTTGTAATACTTTCGTTTCCACAGTTAAATCGGTAATATCGGGCGTACCTCAAGGCAGTATTTTGGGACCTTTTCTTTTTAACGCTTATGTCAATGATATTGTGAACATTGACCAGACAACTAAATTTGTTATATATGCTGACGATGCGACGCTTCTTTTTACTGCTGATAAGGCAGACCAACTTATATCTATGGCCAACACAGTACTAGATAAATTAGGACAATGGACCGATAAAAACGCTTTAAAAATAAATATCAATAAAACAAAAGCTATGATATTTAGGCCGAAAAATAAAGTTATTTCTGCACTAGAACACATTTATATAAACTCAGTAAATATTGAATTGGTTGAGTCTTTCAAAACGCTTGGCGTTGTGTTTTCACAAAACATGTCATGGGACCATCATATTGAGTATTTAAAAAATAAATTAGCAAAAGTTGTAGGTCTGGTATATCGGAATCGATATATATTTCCGAGGTCGGTTAAATTATTACTGTATAAGTCTCTATTTTTGGCTCATTTAAGTTACTGCCACCTAGTTTGGGGTACTACCACGGCAACAAATCTTAAGATAATACATTTACTTCAAAAACGAATGTTACGTATAATTGCCAATGTGCCATTCTGCTCGCATACAGAAAACCTGTTCAGAATTTATAATATATTAAGTATCCACAACATGTATAATTATAGGCTGTCTACAAAGTATAAATATGAATTGTGCAGTAACAGTACTTATATAATTGAACTGTCTGGTTTAAACCAACGCGTCCCCAATTATCAATTTCGAAAACCTGATTACTGGAATGTACCTACTTGCCGATTGAACCTAGGAAAAGAAATGTTGTGCTATAAATTATCTAAACTGCTTAATTGTTTTATTCACAGTGATGTTGACGTAGGCACTATAAGCATGAAAGAATTGCGTGCGTTGATGTACCATTTTGTTGTAGGCGACTAATGTTTTTGGTGTGTGTGTTTTTGGCGTGTGTTCTTAACGTTTAACGTGTGTTTTTTTTTTTTTTTTTCCTTGTCTCTTTTTTGCCTTGTCACTGCTGCAGAATGTAGTTCGGGGGCCGAGAGCTCGTCAAGCCGTTTCGTGCGGCTTTTTTTCTCGGCCTCCACCATTGTAAATGGAAAATAAAATATATATTATTATTATTATATTACTGTAATCAGTCACATTTTTCAATAAAATGATTGTAATTGTAATCGGTTACTCTTTTTCAGTAATGCGTGCAAGGCTGCATAGCATCTGCTGGAGCCAGACGACTGAGTAGGTCGAGCTGTTTAATTAGTTAATATCAACACTTTTTATGCCGAAAAAAAAAAGAGAGAGATCAGGGTAAAGTGCAATCCTCTTATAAGTTATAACGATGTACTGCTCATATTGATCACTTTCTAGAGTTTCTAGACTAGAAACTATCAGTTCCTAGTCCCCATACAGCGATAATCGTTTATAACTAGAGTTCCGCGTTTTCGGTTTCTATTTTTTCAAAGTTCGGCATACTTTTTTCGGTGTTTATTTTAAAATTCAATTTTTCGTTTTCTTTTTTTGATGTATATTTATTTTCAAAAAAGTTTTTCAATGAACATGAAAGGAACACCATCGGACATTGGATCAGATGATCCTTGTAGCTGTGATATTCGTGATCACTCAAAGATTAACGGCACATATACATACATGGTCTTTCGCTACAACTTCCGTCAGGACACACATCAAAATCACGGAATTCGCGGGCATAATGTACGGCACGCTTCTTTTTCCTTCCCATTCTGACGACGTGACCATCTGAGGTGATAACCGCACAAAAACCAGCGTAATGGCAAAAAAAAAAAAAAGATCCATTGTATTTATGTTTTCAACCACAGGGAAGTTTGAGAGAAGTTGTTAAGAAAGGCATTAACGGCTCTCCGCGATGTCCTCGGAAGTGCATGAAGCGAAAAACCTTATACTAGCCCGCATTCAACATTTTTTTTTTAAGACCGGGAACTTGACACTTAAGCCCAATCAAAGAGAGGACACAGATGTCCAGCAAAGGCCAATCCAAGACCTCTTTTGTTGCATGTTCTACCTTGGAAGAGGGCAATCACGAAGACGTCACACAATGTCGAACCTTGCAAAGCCCCCTCTCCGTCTCTCCTCTCTCTCAGTCCCAACTCCACCACCAACCTCGATGCGGCCCTAAAAACTGACCTTTTTCAGTTTTAGAAAACGGATTAGACATACTTTTATCGGTTTTTACAGGTTTAAACTGAAAACGCTGAACCTACAAACTGACGTTTTTCGGTTAAAACCGAATTTCCGAAATAAATTCGGCATACTTTTATCGGTTTTTATCGGATTAAACCAAAAACTACGAACCCTAGTTATAACAATTGAATTTTTGGGTTTTCCTATTATCGTTATAAGTGGATTGAACTGTTTATAAGATGCTCATGTGGTAGCTCTTAAAAGCCAATCAATTATGGCTCGACGGAAGGCGATATGCCTGTTTATTACCATAGTAAAAGATTTCCTATCAAGTAGCCTACAATCTAGCACATAAGAAAAGAGTGGCAGCCTGTTTACCCACCCCGATATAACTTCATTTCGAAGTGCTTGATTGCTGCAGAGGCATCATGCAAACATAGTTCTGAAATGCAGCTGGAATACTTCGATATTTTATAAACACTCAGTGCTAACCAGGCATTTCAAAATGAGGTACTGCGACCCACCGTTTTACACTTTTCCACGGTGTCTCTCTGCCCGATGCAGGACTGAAGGGCAAACACGAGATAGCGGTTCAGCAGGCTGCACAGAGACAGCTCCTTCAGCGGGTCCTCAGCTAGCAGGCCCTGCCAGCTCAGCACATTCTTCATCAGCTGCACCACGAAGAAAGAAAAACCAAAGCACAACAATTTCTAACGTGCCAAACAGAAAAAAGGGATAGTGTGGCAATTCAACTCCTGAGGGAAGAAACAGTGCTGCAATTTAATAACGTCCCTAACAAGAGGTATAGCTTTACCCGTGGAAAGAACATTTAGAAAGACATGGCATGCAAGACGTACGGTTACCATGGCCTTTCTGTTGGAACTTTATTTTCTTTGTCTCCTGATCTCTATGTTTTCACAATGTCGAAATGATTTTAGGAGCATATATGCAGAGGACGCATAAATACATTAGGATTGCCACAGATATGCAAAAAGGTGTTTGTTAAAACAACAGTTTCTGTATAGAGACAAGGTGAGAGCTTTTTTGGCCATTATTGTAACTTTGATGTACCGTACTAACTAAGAAATCCTAGCTACTGCAGTAAGTACTAGTAATTAAAAGGGGGGAAAACCAAACAAGCCCTAATAGGGACCCGACGTTTCGAGTCCTCCTCGGCCCTTTCTTCGGAGGCGACTGTGACATTGGTCGTAGAAGAGCAGTATCTTTTGTTTTGTTTTTAATGCGAAAGCATTAACAGTCCCATGGAGCAAGTCGAGGTCATCAGCAGCGCCAAACGGCACACAAGTTCCCGAAGCTGCAATCTGAGGCATCCCAGCTTTGAAACCACGCAGAAAGTCACGCAAAACAGCAGTGAAATGAAGCTGCCGCGCATCAGTTTCAATTAGTGCGATCCCATGGCGCTGCGTGTCCGTGAGGCAGCGGCTCCACCGCTCCACGCCCAAGGTCGGTGCAGCGAGCAGAGCGTGCGTGCTCGATTGTCGATGCAAGTACACCGCAGACGAAATAAGGGAGCGGAGGAACGGCACGCATGCTTTCGCATTCACAACTCATAAGAAGTGCTCAGGTGTACCTCGAGCTTTTTTCTTCTTTTATGATGGTGCACTTCTCTTTGGGTCAGTGATATCACAAAGCCTGTCATCGTAGCCGGATTGACTTCAAGAGCACCCGCATCCTCAGAATTAAAATTAACCACTGAAAAAAGCTTTGCTTAAAATCATGGCACGTACAAACTATGCCAAAAAAACATCAATGCAGAGTGCAAGTTCGTCTGCTTCTTTTGCAGGGCTTGTGCTCCGCATAGGTCTCCCGGCACTTTAACATCTGCCTACGTCAACAGGCTTTGCGATATCACCAACCCACAAAGAAATGTACCAACATAGAAGAAAAGCTTAGGTTCAGCTGGTTATTCTTAGCTTTCCTGGATGTCTAGGATTAGCTTGATTATCATGCTTAATGATACACACGGTACACGCATTGTGTGACTACTTCGGGATCCGATGAGTTAAGCTTGTCCGCTCTTCTTATTGCGGAGGAGGCGCTGTGTAACCGAGCTTTCAGTTGCACGTCAAAAGATCCCCAGGTGGTCCAAATTAATCCTCAGTCCTCCACTGGGGTGTGCCAGATGCCCGTTGCTGGTTTGGCCAGCTGTGCGCCGTGTTGCTATGTATCAAGCAACCAAGCTGCCGCCCAGAACAGACGGACAGAGTGAGCCATAATCTCGAGCGCGTGCATCGGGGACTGACCTAGGCGCCATACCAGTCCTGCCCGTTCCGTCACTGCTCCTCGCGCATGCGCAGCACGGCTCTCCAGGAGCCACGCGAAACTGCTCAACCTCGGCCAGTGTAGCTTACGCTACAAAAATTGCGGTGTCTTGGCTCGGCTATGCCAGGATATACGTAGCGCGAGTTTATGCGCACAGCTGGGCACGCGGCGGCGCCAGTGCATCTGCCATGGCTATGACGTCACTCCTCTGGAATGCACAGACTGGCCAGGTGCGCACGGCGGCGGCAGCTCTGGTGCGCTGTGTGACGCCACTGCTCCTCGCGCATGCGCAGTACGGCCCTTTGGGAGCCATGCGAAACTGCTGCGATGACCATCAAAGAGCAGAATACTGCTCTTTGATGGTCATCGCCAGAATGACCCCTGAAGAAGGGGTCGAGCGGCCTCGAAAAGTCAGGTCCCTAATTAGGGCTTGGTTGTAATCTCCCCTTTTATTTACTCTTGGTCCAGCCAGACAGACATCTGCCAAATGTTCACGTTCAAGTAAATACTAGTAATTTGTCTCAATAAAAGTTCCCACGACACTAAAATAATGAAAACATTTACGGGGCTTGACACATAGACTCCCAAAAGAGAGAAAATGCATCTTTTTTTATGTACTGGTGTCTTCATACTTCACAAATACATGAGACAAATTAAAGAGCAAAGTGCAGTGCGGGGCCTTACCTTGAGGCAAGACCAGAACTGTCGATGGAAGAAGGCTGCTGCCACACCTGCTCGGTTCTCCAGTACCCTGCAAGGGTTGCAGAAATGAGTAAGTGACTCCAATACAATTGCACTTGCGTAATGCATGACAACAGGAGTAAGGACGTTTTTCAGTGGATAAAAAAGACAGGCAGCGCTCACTCCTTGGGGTAGAGGGGGATGTAGACGTCTTCGTCGATGGCCCTCTGAATCCGAGCAGCCACCTTGGCCAAGAAATTCTGGGAGTAGAAGAAGAATAAGGCATTAGAAATTCTGTTTACGTTGAAACACAGAAAGTCACCAGTTATTAGAGCCTCGCACAAATAACAGTTTGATCATCCACATACTTTATATCTGCATCAGAACCACTTCTGCAAAATTCGGAACCGCATCCGACCCGCAATCCATGATCATTCATTTTACATTGTGAAATTCATTTTGAATGAAAGAAGAAAGCCGTCTAGATAGTACCTTATAAGCCGTTAACTTAGCTTTGTACAAAGAACTCCGAGTTAGAATACGGTGAAAGTTCATATTTTGTTTCATCATATTTATTTTATAAGTGATCATCCCTTAAGAGACACTTTGCATCGCTGGAAAGATGATCACAGCTTTGAAATTATCCTGGAAGTGTGTAACACTGCCCAAAAAATGTAATTAGAAAAAAAAAAATTTAGATTTGTTTTTTTTTGCATTTGAAATACTTTTTTTTAAATGCGAATTTTCTAAACATGAAAATTAATGAAAGATAGACTTATAATATTGTTTCATTTTATTTAGGTGAAACAATCAAAAAGTGGGAGAGGAAAGATGGCCACTCACCGCAGCGAGGCACTCGTATATATGAGGTAAGACGCGAGTACAGTGCAGGCCCACTTACAATGATACCACATACTATAACGATGTACCGCTTATAGCAATCAGTTTCTAGGGTTTCTAGACCGGAAATGATCAGTTTCTAGTCCAGATACAACGATAATCGGTTATAACGATTGAAATTTCGGGTTTTCTTATTATCGTTATAAGTGGGTCGCACTGTAGATCACTGGGAAAATATCACCATATATTCTATAACGGTAGCACCTCCATTAGTTTCAGTTTTAAACATGAACAAAGGAAGGAGGCTTCTTCGCTTTCTTGTGGCTTGTACGTTTTGGGTTTTCCTTGCCCGAAGAACACTTCCCGGTCTTTCACTGCTAAACAAGAACATGTTTTCCCGGGATGACTGATGACCCGGCATTCTTTCATTTATCTAGGGACAGCATTTTTGGTGAGATGGAACGCTCTAAAGAGATCTTTGGTGAGAATCGGGTCTTGCTTGGCCTAAAAAGCAATTTTCCCCCCGATTGGAACCATTTTTCTTGAAGAGTAATTTTCTCCCGTAAAACATTCGATGATGCACTCCATTGTATCATTCACTTATTCACTCCACACTCTGCGGGCATACACATTTATGGGCCGTCTCGGCAAAAATGTAGGTCCGGACCCACAGATATCCGCATCCAATACGCAGTCCGCCAAATCCGATTAATTTTTATCTGGATCCACCAGTTGACTGCGGATAACCGCAGGTGATCCACGGGTAATTCGTGGATATGCAGGGCTGTGGTGGTCACGGATGGCCAAAAAGTTTGGTTACAAAATTCGGTGGCACCAACCGAGCAACATGAGATGTTGCCAATGTACCACATTCCCAAGGTAAACATTTTTCTAAACACTGCCCACTTGTTCACCCTTGCTAAGAGTGCATGAGGAGAGGGAACAGGTCAAATCGTGATCAATATACAGACACTAGGGCACTTTGCTACTAAGGCGATTTTTGCACTTTGCAACGACCATACTGCGACAGTACAATCTTTCGGCATCTAGCTGCATCAGAAACTCACTCACCTGCATATGGCGGCTGTGTCCCCCAACCATGGGGTAATCCTCAACCAGTTTCTTGGCCGTCCGCACCAGGTTCAGCGTCTGGTTGCTTGACATCGGATCCCACACTTTCTCTGCCAGGGCTGGAGACACAAAATTCCAAGCTAAAGGTGCTCGCCATGTGCAACCAAATTTTAGAAGGCAAGAAAACTGCCTTCTAAGAAAACCATGGATGTTGGAAGAGTAGAAATGTAGAGGACAAGGGGCAGGCATCTGTCATCCCGCAAGTTTTCCTTCTTCCATGTTGACAATGAAGCTGCATTCTAAAAAAACACTTTGACTTCGTTTTGAGAAGAAAAAAAAAACCTAGCCCTCAAGTTGTTTGCTGCCACTGGGATGCAGAATTGCTAGTTCTTTTCCCCTTTCTTTCCCTGCCTATTCAAAGGGGTATGGGAACAAAAAATTTAAATATTGAAATTTTGTTTGGAAATGAGTCAAGCATGACGAATAATAACCGTAAATGATAATCGCACGTTTGTATTTTAAACAACTGGATATATTTTTTGTTCCAAACGGTGCACTCGAGCAAGCGCTCGAAGAAAAGCGAACAGAGAGCGCGATGCGTCATGGGATATCCGGCGCAAACAAAAACAGAAAGAAAAGATTTCCCGCGTTTGTGGAGTAGCAAGGCAGGCGTGCTTATGAGCTTCGCCCTTGGTGGCGTTGTCAGCGTTGTGGTGGTGTCAGTAGCGTCAACGCGTTACAACCGAGTCGTTCGAAGTACCCGTGGGGTGACGAGCATGTGGCTGGCCCAAGGAGAACGTAGCTTCCACAACACTGTCAGCTTAGGGCTGAAAGGGGGGGGGGGGGGGGGGGGAAGCAACTTTTGTCCGAGCTTTGAGCGACGGGCTAATCTTCAAGGGGGAGAATGGCTGTATCCGGGTGTACAAACGAGGGTCCGAGAAAGAGGGGAGTCCTTCTATTCCGTTTTCTTGGACTGTTTGGTACAATACGCGGGAGGAAAGCTAAGAAGGAAAATGTTGAAATGCCAAAGAGCGGCGATGCTTCGATGGAGCTTGCTACGTCATGACTACATCGCATGCATCCACCAAATGCAAATTAAAAGACCGTTTAATTAGCTTTAAATTAGTTTGTTTGTGCCTTTCAACGAAGGTCTGGTATTTTTGAGGTTATGCTGCAACATGCAACGCATTAAAGCTAAAAAATGAGCGCCGGAATTTCGTTTCCCTACCCCTTTAAAAGGTTGATAACCTGCAGTATCTGACAAATACAAAAATTAACCAATTACAATAAAGGTTGAAAACCTATCTTAAAAAAAATGTTGTCTCTTGGCTTTGTCTTACTGCACAAGAGCTGCCTTGCAAAACAAACACATTCACGCAAACAAAAACAATTTATCTTAAAGGCCGACGTACAACCTCGGTTTTCTGCAGGGAAGATAATCCTTTCAGCACTCCCCTCTCCTAAGCTGCAAGAGGGAGCCAGGTTGGGGCAAGGTAAAACGTGGGGAGGATATAAGAAAGGAGGTGGCGGGCAAAAGTGGAAAGCGCGAAGTGTACGTCGGCCTTTAAGGTAATTTTCGTCTTGCCCAATTTCAGCAAAAGACTGATACAGTACTAGGGTCATCTGACACCCCAACCAATAAGAGACACCCGGCAAAAAATGACCAACAGCAAAAGAAAAAAAAAAGGATCTTTTTATGTTTCAAAAATGTATTTTAATAATTTTTTTAGGATAATTTTTACTTTGTTAATAAATAAAAGCCCGCTGATCGAGTCCGTTCCTCTAGTGGTGCTCACGCACACCCTATTTTTTCCTGTATAATAACTAAAAGGGTATTTTTTTCAAAATAACCTTTTAATAGATCTCTACCATTTTTTTTTTTTTTTTTGAAATTTAAGTTGGCATTGTCCCTCTACAGGTGGTACCGATTAAGGATTGTTATTTTTTCATATTTTCACTCGCCTCACACAAATAGCCCTTTCTAAGGTAAATAGCGAGCACTCGGCAAATGGATTATTGTGCCACTCGCGAGATGCAACCAATCTCTCTGTGCACCGCTTAGAGATCTGGAGTTGGTGCAGCGCTAGCCGAGCACCTCCAACCGATCTGTGAGAAAGTGGCAGAGCACATCGAGCAGTCCGGAGAAAATATCTGCGCTGCATTTTTTGGAGGAGTTTGATCTGTAGTCACTCGCAACATTTCAGTTTTGATGTTTGCGTTAGCGACGTTGTGGCAAACACAAAAGCGACTACACCAGTAGCATTTGGCGACAGAAAGATGCGGGAAGCTACAAGCCTCGTTACAAGATGTTCCAAAGACGGCGAAGCGATAAGACGCAGTGCCAAGGTGTTAACGTTCCCGCCAAAGAGCCAGGGTTGCGATCAAGATGTGTAAAAAGTCATTCTTACTCGAGGGTATGTTTATTACTCCACGGGAAGGGTACATTGATCGGAAAGCTTCTAAGGCAGTAAATATGAGCTGCACTTGTCCAGCACAACAAGGGCGGCAGTGGTGGAAAGAACAGCCGCAACGGTGCTGTGGCAGCGACAGTGGTGGCCATGCGGCAGAAATGCCAGCGAGCAGAGCAGCTCCGTCTGCTCTGCTCGCTGACATTTCCCTCTGCTCCATCTGCTCCCCCACCGAGACCGGATTCTCCATGTCCCAAATGTGCGAGCGCTCGCTATTTGCTAGGGGAAGGGGCTGTAAAAGGACTCGAGTCTTCTGACACCAGCAAGTCTGAGCACACCCAGCAGGTTTATAAAAAGAGAATGCTCGGCTGACCCACCGGCCATCTTGGGCAACACCACTCGTTCCACGATGCGGGGAATGAGGCACAGGTCGGGGTCTTCGACGTCCAGGTTTTCGCTCGAGTCACCGTAGAACAGGAGGGCCTCGTACCAGGGACAGCTCTCCAGGCTCTCGGGTTTCTACGTCGTTTGCCACGAGTCAAAATGTTGTCGCGCGACGTCAGTTACTTACTATACACCCCGATAAACGCAGTGATAAAAGCGGCATTTGACGTTTTGCAGCAGTTTCTGTAGCCGGCAAAATATTTGTTTGGAGCAGCCACTCACGCTTTTGGAGCAGATGCCACCATCTGTTAGTACATCACTTGAAAATGAAAAAGTGACTGCATCACTAAATCTCTTTGACACTGGAGCATATTACTTATTACCTTTTTGTAATAAGAATAGATGGGGCAGAAAAAGAACACAGAGACTTCTTTCTAGTCCTAAGGCTCTGGTTAGAGAAAATTCCATTTACAAAAAATACTCAAAAAAATTTTTGAAAAATGAATCATAGTGCAACATTTCAGCTGGGATAAATACTCTCACCTTTCCCATTTTTACACACGGTAGCTTATTTGGCCTGTAAATATCATTTCTGTAAAATGCCAGCCAAAACCAGCATATCTGCTAAAACAATAAAAATGCATCCTCCAGTTTTATGAACCTACTGAAATCAAGACTCCGATATTATAAACTGCAAAAACAACTGCCCACAAATGTTATGAAAACCTACACTTGTGCTTTAAAAGTGACACTGCTGTTTAGCAGTCTTAGAACCAGAGTGAAGTCAAAGTCCGCTGCTGTTTCGATCAACAGCTGCGCAGGAACCTTGGCTACCGTATTTATTCAAATATAGACCCACATTGTTTTTCCCCCTCCTCTTTCTTGACATACCGTAAAAGACCGCAAAAGTGCCCACTATTAACATCTCCCAAACTTGTGAATTCTGCAAATCATACGTTAAGCGCCTGATTTGACCGGACAAGCGCCCATGTCTAGATTATCCCAGTTTTCAGTGAAAGTTGGATGGGCGCTCCTACGGTATTTTACGGTAGCTTTTTTTATTCTTTTATTAGAGATTAATTTACAATTAAGATTAAATAAGGTAGACCTGTAATAGTGATAATGCAACTAATGCAAAGGTGCAAGCGAGCTGAACAAGAGCGACACTAATGATCCCTGGAGAAGGGGAACAAGGGGAACAAAGGACCAACACAAATCTCCAAACAATGCTGTAACCATACTGAGCATAACTTGCAATCCCATCGCAATGACCCAGGGGCTCACCCATGTAAGCCACAGCTCCTAGCACTCTGGTGCAAAAAGGTGAATTTTGATGCGCGTGCACACTGGTGAGAGGCGGTGAGAGTCGGCACAGAGGCATGCATCTGACATGATAATCAAGAGATCTCATCAGGAGTACAAGACCCTGGTTTGGTCTTATTACAGTAGCCGCCATCCTACGACTTTGCAATGCTTTCTCGTGAAGTTTAACTCCTGACGTCACCGACGTCGTCTCTAAATTTAGACGATGTTAGCGATCAACCTGCCAGCGCGGTTGATGAGCAATCTCTAAACTTTGTTTTGCATTAATTCACAGCGCAGCGAAAGCTACGAGCCAGTAGGACCAACCTAACAGCGTCAAAGCGCGATATCATGGCATTCGTTCATCTTTGTGTATGTGTTCTTTCATCGGCTAAACCATGACTTGCGCTTTTGGTATGTTTGTGGCTAAATGTGTTCGAGCCTTCGACTGTGTTCTGACTTATGATGAAAAATTCTATACGGTGAATAGAAACATTGTGAAATACATATTGTAGTCATGCCTTAAAAATACATTGTTTTTTTTTCCTCCTTCTTTTCTGAGTATTAGGGTCGACCAATATTAAAATATTCTTATATTTTGCTTCATTTAAGCTCATGTCGAAGCAGGTCTGGTGGAATTCTTAGCAAAGATGCCATTTTGGTGCAATATGTAGCAGACTTTCGTTCATGGCACAATTTGGTGTAGCACCTCCATCACTGTAAACGCCTATTTTTCTTTTTACCAACACCGAGAATAGACACTTAGTGCTGCCACAACGTTTATCACGTTAAAACACAACTGCCAAAATGCATGACCGAAAGGAAGGACACAGGCACCAAAAGGTGCAAACTCTGAATTCATTCTGGCAGAATAGGTTAATTTTCGTAACATCTATGCAAACAAATAGCGCAAGCTGTGCTAGACTCTTTTTGATGCATCAGAGATTACTTTTTAATTTTCACATCTCGATATACGCTGTTTACTTAAAGCCTGATATAATGAAAAATCTTACACTGAACTGTATGTCGGTACTCTATGATGTCTCTATCTGTCGTTTGTTGACTGTATTACACAAAGGACTGTACAGTCTCCTATGTGCATTGCAGGCATCCATAACACCACCACCCTGGCGCACGCGGTCCAGCAGTTGTTGCGCCGACAACCTTTTCCTTTTCTGCTTAAAAGGGCAATAGTCACCATACATGTCCGGCAGATTACACATTTGGAAGTGCCCGGCTAAATGCGACAGTGCGCGCACCGCTTGAGGAGTTGCTATTTGTTATGTCTTTGGCGAGCTATAGACATTATATTCGCATGGAGCTTTGCTTTGCTGGAGCTATTTATGTTTTTGAGACTAGATGCCTCATGCACGCAACACGTGTGAGATGGTCCAGACTTTTAACGCCTCTCAAAATTGAATTCAGAGAATGAGAGCTAACCATCCAATGGGGAAGCTCTGTAAAGTGCCTCCGGTTCGGAATATGAAGCCGCTTCGCAGAAGCGGACGCACCCAAATGAAACCAAATAGAAGAAAGGTGACAAATGTTTGCCTTCAATATTTCCATTTGATGTTTCTAAAACTTGAACAGCTTGCAAGCACTGTACGTGCTCCCGCTAGATAATGAAGAAGAAACCTGCGCACTGACCCTTTCTTTGTACCGGGGTTCTCGAGCTTCACAGTGTCGATGAGCACCTATTATCTCAGTTGACAGCTGAGGAACCCCTCCCAGTTTCGGTGCTGTTGCTATAAAGCAGCACAGAAGCCCCACAAAACAAGCCTTGTAAACAATAACAGATGTACTACACCAATAAAAGCCTCAGATCCGCTAAAACTTAAACAGGAAAAATGCTATCCCTCAGGGTAGGGGCGGTCGAGGACATTTGTGGGCTCACCCCAGAGGCTACTCCGGGGAAACAACTTTGAGATTTATAGTATTCCTTTGGAAACAAAACCCGACCACTGGGAAATATCGCTTGGAAAGAAAACTTGACCGTCAAGGGTTAAGCATGTTTTAATGATTAATTTGACCCTATTGGTCCTGTAACCAGTCCAACTGTGGCAAATGCACGAAGACCCAAACTGTAAATGGGCAGACAAAAGGAATGACACCAAAAAAGGCGCTGAGCCAAGACTTGATGCGGCGTCGGTGGGAAGGGCACTCACGTCGACGGGGTTCCAGGTGACCAGCTGGAGCCGGACGAAGGGCACGAGCAGCTTCACCAGGCACAGGGGGATGTAGGCCTGCTCGTACGACTCCTCAAACTCCAGCTTCCAGCGCTCAAACTTCAGCTTGAGTGCAGTCACGCTGCTGAAGTCCTCCGTCACGTCCTCAAACACGTGCCGGGCGTCGTCCAGAATCACCTCTGTGGCGCACACCGAGGAATGCATCTCGTTAACCTGTCTACTCAATCGCAAAAGTTCCTTCCACGACAGTTTGAAATAAATGTACTAAAATGTATGTCGAAACTATGCTAGAGGCATGAGCCTTAAAGCACCTGCCCACCCCTACACACATTTTAAACCCTCAACCCCCCTTTTCTTTTTTTTTGAAGGACATATTGAATAAGGTATGGGTTTTGGATTTTTTTGTGAGGCTTCAGTGGCATGTCTCGTTGCCACCTTGAAGACAATCCTATGCATGGGTGCGTAGGAGTATCTGTTTAAAAACGGGTCAGGTGCCACAAGATTGTAAAGTAGCCAAAGTAGTGCCTATACATTAGAGTGGAAAGAAAAAGAGTGTTTGCAATTATAGACCAGTGCCGTTGTTGAGTACATGTAGTAAGGTTCTTGAACATTTCATTTTCAAGCACATCACAACTTTTCTAGGAACTACTGCATATCTAATAGGTGAACAACACGGGTTCCTTAGAGGGTGCTCGACAAAGACACAACTTCTCCACACGGTCCATAATTTTGCAACAGTAATTGACAATGATGGTGGAGTTCATGCTGTTTTCTTAGATTTCACAAATTCGTACGACAGGGTTTCGCATTCGAAGTTATTGCGTAAGCTGAAACAGGCACTAGATAATGATTGCCTCCTGAAAGGGTTAGACTCTTACCTTACCAACTGTAAACAGTTTGTGTCTGTGGGCAAAGTAGAATCCATTGAATTACCCGTTCTATCTGGCATCCCCCGGGCTTGGTACAAAGACCATTGCTTTTTCTAGTTTTTATCATAATCTGATGGTAGATGAACCTTCGATACAGTGTAGATTTTTCACAAATGACTGTATACTGTTTTCCAAAATAGCTTGCATTAATGATCAAAAATGTTTAGATGACAGCCTTCAACTGATCTTTCTGTGGTGTAAAAAGTGGCAAATGGACTTGAACGCTAAGAAATGCATGCAAATGACAATAACGTGGAAGAAGGTACCACTTTTTTTCCCCCTAAACTATCAACTCAAAAGCTGTAGCAGTAGGCAATGAATACAAGTGCCTAGGCATTACAATTACCTCTAGCTTAAGCTGGACTTCTGACATTGGGCAGGTAGTCATTGCCAAAACGTCAAAGAAACTGTGGTCGCTCCAAAGGACTATGATACACTGCACTCCTGAAACCAAGCTAACAACATATAAATCTCTAATCCCTCCTTTACTAGAATATGCCAACATCTTATGGAACCCTAATTCACAATTGTAAACAAACCAGTTGGAGGGGATTAAAAAAAAATAACTTAGACCCATTTATAATTTATATGGCAAAGAATCAAATGTTCCACCATTGTATGCTGCATCTGGACTGCCTGAGTTGTCATTTTTATATTTTATTTTATATAGCATAATATATAACAAAGCTTGTTTAAAGTTTGATGTCTATCTTCAGTTTAATATAGCCGTGACACAAGACAGAAGCATGAGAAACTGATTCACGAGATTTGTTGCAGGAAATACGTTTAGAATATTCATTTCCGAATACCGAGTTGCCCCACAGCGTGACAGGTGTCGTCCTTTTTTGCTACATTTTCTAATGAAGTTGATGAGCTTTTGTGCGTTAAAATGGACTCCAAGAACTAAACAGCTTACTCGTTTTACTGAATGCTTATGCATATTTAGTTGCTTTACCGACCCTTTTTTTACTGCTCTGCTTACACCCTGCCTTGGCTTTCAAAAGTTAGCCAGCAGTGTCTTCAAAATAAGTAACACTACAGGCACCTGCGCTCCCATCTCTCTAAAACAGTGGCACTGGCATTGAAACAAAGCATGTTCAGAAACTTTGCTCTTTCGAAATTTGCTAACCACAATACCTGCAAGCAAATGCACTAGATTATAAACATTCAACTGACATGTAGCGTACCAAACGCACCGTTTGGAGACGATTTCCAGGCACGGTAATGATACCGATCGAGAGGCGGTGCAAGATTGGGCAGCCTCACCTATCTCTTTGTTGAAGGCGAGCACCTCCGTGTCTGGCTGCTCGTCGTCCGTCGACATGCCCTCCTGATGCGCCAGGGTTGTGCAGCTCTTCTTGGCTTCCCGGGCTTTCCGCCTCCGGACCCTGAGCAGAGTGTCGGCAACGTCGAGACATGCCTTCCAAGCAGGAAGTGACCGGAGAAACAAAACAATGACAAAAAAAAAAAAGGCTGTCTCATTTCAGGTTTGTTTTTATTTTTATTTATCCTCGAAGCAATGTGCCAACTGTCCAAATTAAATGTCTTAACTGTCTTTGACTCTAGAACAATTGACCATACATGGTCGACGGGACTCTTGTAAAGCGAGAACTGCACGGGACAGTGAGGTGCACAAAAAAGAGCCGCCGAAGGATGTGGAACCAGTCGCTTATATGAAAAACTACAAATTCTCGCAAAAAATGGTTGTGTTGAGAATTTGCTATGAGTGGACGAAAGCTTACGCACGGCAAGCCTCACTCTAGATTCTGCGGCTCCTCAACGCACGTCTCTTATGGCAACGGTACGCTTTCCTAAAAGTGCAGCGGCTACGGGGGATTCGCGGTACGGTACCTGCGGCCCTCCCGCTCGGCAGCTCTCCAGTTGCGCGAGTTGTTCCCCTTCGGTCCGACGTCCGCCAGGTTGGGTGCCCCCTTCAGGTTCTTCACTGCAATGACAGAAGCAACCGAGTCAGGCGCCCTGCCTCCAAAGACGGATGAAGAAAGCGCTCCCTCACCGGCCAGGGTGCACTCCTCGGCCTGGTCCTTGATGTCCTGGTGTCTCCGCTGCACAAGACGCTCGCTGCGCTGACACAGCAGCGACATCATGCGGCCCTCCAGCGCAAGGAGGACCGGCATCTGCGAGAGCTTGACTTGAAGCACGCCGAACGTTCTGTTATAGCGCTCAAAACGTGTCTCCGACTGGCGTGTTTAGCGTCCTGCCCATGCTTCGAAAGTGGTTCCCAAGTGGCAACAATATATGTCGCAAAAGCCAGAGTGTCATGCTGCTGGATGTCACAAGCCTGACGGTTGGTCCTAGAAGTGCTGGCGAAAAGCAGGAGCGAACAAGAGTGTCGTCGTCGTCGAGGCGTCCCCACTCCTGGCTGCTCGAAGTTCCATGAACTGTCAAGCTAGAGGCCGAAGTCAACACACCAATCGGAGACACGTTTCAGGAAGTTTCGAATGGAAGTGCCGCCCCAGTGTTTGCACAGTCGAGGTCACGAGGGAAACGTCAATGGACGCATTCTGCTCTCTCTTCCTTGTGTATCAAACGAAGGTTCAAAAATATTGGTTACAAATCTGCAAAGTCGTTCACTATTGTTGTGGTTGCTTTCAACCACAAAAGAAGATGAGCCACGACTAAAACAAAAGAGTGAAAGCGGCCAATATTATTTCGAGTCTGGCCAGCGTGCAAGATTTAGCGAGGGAAGTAAAAAGAAAGGCGGAGAAGTTAAAGACGGGCCAGAAAGACAGGCTTTTCGACTTTGCACGCAATACAAGTGGCTAAGGTTTCCTTGAACTGAGGCAAAGTCGGACAAATCAGTACTACGTACCTTGGCATCGATGCATTCGATGAGGTCGGTGGCGTAGCCCCGCATCTCCTGAAAAAAGTGGAAGCGTGCGGCCAGCTTGGGCTGCTCTTCCTGCAGCTGCTCTATGGCCTCAGCAGAGGCTTCCAGATCCAGCAGGGCCGTTGTCTTCTGTTGCTCATGGAGGGCAAGCAGCTCCCGGACGCTGGCCAGCCTGAAGGACAACCACAACAAAAAAACATGTCACATCACGCTTTCCGAGGCAACAAACATGATTTCATGTCAAAAATGCACAAATCAGAACTGTAAAGTAACCAATTTAAAGCCCTTACTGTAATTAGTTGCAATTTCCGCAACTAAAAGTATTTTAGGAGTTGTAATAAAATTTTCGTAGCATCTAAGCTTGGTTATAATCTCGGAGTAGCTTACAATTTAGTTCAATCATGGTCACCTTCAGGGGGTGTAAGGCTCTGTGGGTGGGCTGTTAGCACCAGAGGGACTTGGCTGGTAGGAAAACGGTGGCGTAAACACCTGCCCGTGGTGGGTGACCTCGAGAGACAGGCATAAGTTACGACGCGAGGATCGAAACGCGCATTTTCTGCGAGAGAATCAGAATGTGTGTTTCGGGCTGGCAGAATGTGGTGGTTCTGGCTGGTGTTGTCTACGTCAACGTAGTCCTTCTCGCCCACGTCTTAGGGGGCACTGTAGAACGACAACGTCAGACCGTGTCTCGCGGAATGAATGACGGGCTAGCCCAGTCGGCACTATCCACACCAAGGTCAACTGTCTGACTCGCCTTGCGAGTTCTACATAAAGTTTGCTTGCATCCGAATCCGCCTGAGCTTTGGCCGTGAGATACACATGCAGATCATAAGGTCTCACGCGGGAACGTAAACAATTGCCCCATGGTGAGAAAGTTAGCCGATTGATTGGTTGTGGACTTTCAGCCAGTGGGAAACACCTGACTGACAAAGCTTCGAGGATTCGCCAGTTCACCAAAAGTGGATGGGCCAACGAACAATTTTTAGTGGAAATGCAGCAGATGGTTTCAATTTGTGCTGGAGCTTGGGAGCTGACGCTCCGTAATCGAGCCAGCCCAGTCGAGGGACTCTGAAGGGCAATGTCTGCGCAGTCGTAACTTAATCCCCCGAGCTTGGATAAGCTAACACCCGAGCACCTCCCTCCAAACCCCGTGCAGGGTAAGTTACCTTTTACAGTAATATTTCGCTGATGTATTTTTAATTCACTACAAAAATATCAAATTGTTTATTGAAAAGCAACTCCCGAGTTGAACAAGTTAGTCGTCGAAGGCCAAAGGAAGCAACTTTGTTCCCGACAAGAACCACCCCAGCTTCCCACAACGAAGTTCGTCACCCCATCTAGACCTGGCAACCCGGACAGTGCAAGGTGGCCCAGCAAACCCGGACTGGGGGGATCAGCAGACGAGCAATTATAACACACCACAGCTCAAGGCGCGTGAAGCAAAAGATCATGCAGCGGGCGATCCCGGGTCCAACCCCCACCCCTGCCTATTGGATGGTGCTTGTTAAAGACCCCAGGCTAGCGGTTGTATTGCACTGGCTAAATTGCTCACCTATAGCTGAGACACGAGATGCCCATTGGGGCTAACTAACTTCCGACTGAATAAACATACATGCAACACGCAAATTCACTAGTTCTAGCCTCAACACCAGTCTTGTCCCTGCGCCAAACTCTGCTCTAAACAAAGAAAAATGAATAAAAAATCTTTTTCTTTTAGCCTATTTGTCTTTATAGCTGACTTCTTCCAATTATAATTGCAGTACTCTATTCCTGGAAATCATAACTATAGTCCCTTCAGTTCTTTTCTGCTCCAAACTGTAGTATTGTGCAACTTGCAAGGCTTTAAGGTCTTAAAATACTTAGCAATATGCATCGAGGGCAATGCGTAGACTTTTCTCACTCTATTTTGGAAGCCGTCATTAAAAACAAACGCGGCAGAAACTCCGCAAGCAGAAAAGAGGCCAAGAAAGGCAGTGGCGCTCACCTGTCAGTAACTCTCTTGGTTATCATTTCTGTGGTGAGATCCCCCTTGTCCTTGGGTACCTGGTAAGTCTGTACGGTGTCAGTGTCAGCTTCGGCAGGAGGGTAGTTGGTGAAATAGTTTGGGATGCTGGGCTGGGGCACAGCGGTGCTGCTGTCTGTCATTGCAACCTGCAAACAGAAACAAACACATTTACCATAAAGTTCCAAAAGAATGTCCACCCAAAATTTAGAAATAAATGGTGAAAAATATGGGGTGGGCAATGGGTAGAAATGCACTCCGAAATTTAATAAAACAATAGGTGATAAGCACAAATTGGGAGGGGGGGGGGGGGGGGGGGCGCTACAAACTATATGAAACAAGGACGCGTTCCATGGTGCGATAAGTATGTGGGAATTCACAACAAACTCTCCTGTCACGGGATTGGAAAAAGCAGAATGCGGATGCAGCACATTCGTGCTTCACGCTGCGATAAACACTCAAGAACGTGCTACAAACCCGGGTGTCATGGGAACCGATGCCATGCGCGCAGATCATGGACAAAAGTGCGCTAACCCGCTACAAATTAATGTCATGGGAACAGATACCACAAAATGGGGATGCAGCAGATTCCCGTTTCACGGTGCAAGAAGTATGTGGGAATTCGCTACGAACATAATTGTCATGCATACCGATACCACAGATAGCACGGTTGATGTGATTCCCGTCAGATATTGCGCGATCGATATCTGGCGAGAATCGAGGGGTGGGCAATCTCTCGCCAGCCCAAAAAACGGGATGAATGATCTTTCAGGGGCGGGTATTCCCTCGCAACTTTACGATATTACTAAGCTCTTCTCTGAAAGTCATTCCTTCCTTCCCCAGTCCCAATGAGGGCTGCCGTATTTTCTCAACATTTGGCAAGATTGGAAGGGCTGATCAGCTGATCATTCCAATGTCATGGGCATTATAAAAACCAGCAGAGTGGGAAAAGCCAAAAAGAGTATATGTCCAAACCTGCCCATAGTGAAAAGCTGTGAGAAGAGGTATGGCAGTTGGAATGCGTCTCGAACCGGTGAGTTTGCCCGAGTTCTAATTTGATCTCCCCGATTTCAACTTGGCGATGTTATAATAGGAAGGTACTGCAGAAAGCTACAATCCTGGCAGTGTGGCAGCAAAAGTGCGCACGGCAGACACCTGTCGCAGCTTTGCAGTTGGCCAATTGACATGTTGGGAGCAGTGGCGTAGCCAGAACATTTTTTCGGAGGGGGGGAGCTGGATATTAATGACGTCTAACATTCCTCGGCAGGTCTTGTGACACACTAGTCCATTCAATGCTTGGGCGGTCTAGAACACTCGAAAAAACACCGATAGGGGATGCGCTAACATAGCGTGGGCTACTCACAATGGGGGCCGTGCTCACGCCCTTCTTCATCTGCTCCTGCTCCCAGCGCTCCAATTCGGCCACATCTTCATGCTCGTTTTCGTGGTTGCTGTTCTCTGAAAAGACACCGATTCGAACCTTGGGTCACGACAGGCCTCAGTCAAACTTTCCCCAAAACCGTCAATCAAAACACAAAAAAGAGCCTTTTGGGGCTCCTACGCAAAAACGCACATCAAGTTCACCCAATTTTTGCCTTATCGGTGTCCAAATTTTTCAATTGCAGCATGCCGCTAATCATCTATTAGCACAATGATTTATAGACATATTAGACACTTAGGGCGAACTGCAGCAAGCCAAGATCTGCACACATCAGCCACCAGCTGGTTTCACTTGAAAAGTAATGAGGAAAGTAACATCTTGAGGTCAAGTAACAGACTTTCTTTGAAGCCCCGTAACGAGCAACATAATCAGTTACCATTTCAGTGAATGACAACTAACAGCACTGATTTAGTTGCTTCTTTTTGCAATTTGCACGTGTCCACATCTTACGCACCTTCCTGGGCCTGTATCATGGCCTCACGGGCACGCTGCTTCTCCAGGGCGCCCGTGTTCACCGTGAAGTTGATGCGGCCTTCTTCTTCGTCGCTCTGGTCTTCGTCCTCGTTCCTGAAATGACCCAAATGCCACAAGGGTTGGTTCTGCTCCACTCTCAACATGCCCGGGTGACTGGATATCGGTGTCAGGGGTAAGCTGCAGTTGCCCAGAGTTCACAGAAAGAAGACGGAGGCAGCCATACCACTTAACAATCATCTTGATGCACCCACCTGGTCAGACGCGACTTCTCCTCGGGTTCCTGCGGCTCCAGCGGCACAAAGTCGCCCATCTCTCGAGCCATCTGCCGCTGTTTCTTGAGGGCGTAGATGGTGGCTGCGTCTGGGATTACACCGCCTGCAGCAGAGAAAACGACTTGTAGCTATCACAATAGTTTTGACTACAGCTTAAATGGACATATACTAACAAAAAAACATCAGCTGACTTCCGGCAACCAGTACTGAACTCTCAATATAAAGGCATTATTTCTTACGTTGCATCGAACAATGTCCACTCAAACTTTGCGCCAATTAAACTTTGTCAATTAATATCAGTCAGTAATGCCAGGTGGCCCTGAAGAGGGCAAGACACTCAGTAAAGCCAAGGTTGTTAGCTAAAAAGTCATTATACCGATCACTGGCTCCTGCACACCCAGTCAGTGCTGTGGACACCACTGAAAGGCCATTGCAAATTTGGGGCAAGCACCGGCTCTAATCCACAAAAAGGTGTAAGGAGCATTTGTAGTCACTAGACAAAGTTCCCGAGCATTGAGCTTAGATCGTTATTTTTTAGTTTTTTATTTCATAATGAAGACATTCAACAGAATCATTTGCAGGTTTCAGAAGGCAGAGACCTACAAAAGTGGCAGTGTCAACAGCGTTAAATGTGCAAAGACCAGCCATTCGAGATAATGCGGTGGATTCAAGGGAACCCCATTGGCTGGGCTCACTCACTCTGTATGACGTTCTTGAACCTGCGGAACCTGATGCCCTCGCCATTGTCGTCTCCGTCCTTGTCCGAGCCCGAGCTGCCGTCGAGGTCTTTCATCTCTTCCGAGTTCAGTATCTTGATTGTGTTCTGAAAAGGCATCCTTTTTAAATGCAGAATGTGTCTTATCAGCTGATATCCATGGAGTTCTGTACCGTATGGCTGTAATGGCCGGCTGTAGAGGAATTTAATTGAATTCAATTGAATTTAAAACTAGCATTTTTTTTTACTTTTTTTTATCACACGTTGAGAGTTAGCTTACTCTTTATTTTCACCTGATTTGCTTTTGACTTTAGATGGGCTATTTCTTGAGATATTACGGTAATTCGCTCCTTAAACCACTAAGTGCAATGAACAAAAAAAAATAATGTCTGGGAGACTTATTTTATTTTAAAATAATTTAAAATCGCAACAATGCCATTTGTAAGAGGCATAGAAAAGTTTCTTAACTGTTTTTATAAATGTGAAAAATATAGATTTTACCCAAACCCTGATAGTTGCATGCTACATATACTAAAGTATATGCATGCCAAAATTTGTTGTGATAGGAGAATATTAAGAACAAAAATTCTTGTGTACAAACTGTGAAGATGTCCCACAATTGTATAAAGAGAAAAACGCAATCAAACGCTAACATAGATGTGTATCGGTACACTTTCGCGGCGGGAACAAGAATATTTGGTTAATGATTTGTTGTGAAAAATTCAAGCTGAAGAAAACTGTGATGGACAGGAGACGGCTACAATGTAAATGTGATGGTGCAAAGTCACCAATTGAAGAACCATGAGCAGAAAAATGGCTCAAACTTATGCTGTTTTGGGTTGCCGGGCAGTCTCCAAATGCATATTTGACTAATCTTGCTCTCATAACTGTAACTTATTATTTTTATGCATAAAATATGAGGATTCAAAGATAATGAAACACCCTAAAACCCGAAATCACATTTTTTGCAAAATATTGCCATTTCTCGATTGGCATGTCTGCTATAATCCATGAAATGTTTGATACTTTATGTGAAAAAGCATTCGCTGCAAGTTAAGTGGAGCACCATGTGCACATCTTCTAAGCGTAGTTCGGTAGGCCAAATGGTGCGGCAGCGCTGTCAAGTTTAGAAGCACATGCCTACACGATCTGCAACACCTTCTCAGGGCCATCTTAGAATGTGCCCGATGCCAAGGATGAGTGAAAATGGTCGACAGTGCCAAGAATAAACAAGTAAAAGTTTTAAAAAATCAAGCTACATTGAGCACCTTTTTAATTCCCATTATAATTTGCACTTGACAAAGGTTTCATCTTGATTTGGATTAGGGCAACACTTTGTTTCTGCTCCTTTTCAAACATAATTATTTGCAACTAGCAGCCTGTTGCAAAGAGTTTGTAGCCTTAGCTGACAAAATATCAGCTAAGACTACAAACTCGCGTCGACAACTTACACGAGATAAGGTGTGACCCGAACAACAGAGCAAAATGACGTCAAGTTCAAAAGGACAGTCCCTGAAGCTTTATAAAAGTTTTAAGCAGAGCTACGTATGTTAAAACATGCACTGTAAGCATCACAGTTGGGAGGTTGGCTTACGAGTGATGTCATCGCACCATGCTAGTGGCAGTTCCCACGTAATCTAGCCAAGAAAAACAAATTCGGTGGTGCGAAATGTATGCTGCCAAAGATTCATGCTCAGGGGCAAGGCCACCGGAATGGCAGTCGATGCTATGTGTTGGGTTGCAGGCTTCGGTAAGGGTATGAAGGGACGTGAGAGCACACCTTGATCTTGATCTCCAACTCGTCGCTGAAGGGCCGTGGGCTCTTGCTCTCGACCGCCTTTTCGACGGGGACTGCAGCGGGGGGAGGGGTGGCCTCCTTCTCGGGCTTCGTCTCCGCCTTGACGGCCTCCTTGAGCTTCTTCTTGCGGTCCCGCTCCAGCTGCTTGGCCAGACGCCGGCTGTAGCTCGACTTCTTCACCTTGAACACCTCCGTCTCTGAAAAGATTCAGAAAGGAAACTTGTAAACGAATGCCAAACTCGTTTCATGGCTCACCTGATTTCTGGGATACTGAATCGCCACTAAAAATATGTATTGTTGCTAGCCTAGACAGGCACCACACATTGCACTCATGTTATAAACAAGAAGGAAACTTTGCACGTTAATCAATGTTTCGCATTATCGGTACAATCTCTTTTTCTTTTTTTTGCTGACACTAAATCATTGCTGTAGTGTCATTGGAACTTGTTTTAGTTCTGTGCAGGCAATATGCAACACACATATCAGAGTGCCACTCTGTGTACGCTCCTGATGTACAGGGGGAACAGCACTGTAAGCACTGTGTTAACAACTGTACGCTCCATATTTGGCAAAACGTTTGCTACCTATTGCTGTACAAAAAAAATAATGTAGTGTCTAGAGTACCGTCCGACGGCACTCTTGTAGAGCGTTCAAGTGCCGTCCGACGGTACTCACTCAGGCGTTCAAGTGCCATCTGAAAGTCTCGTATAAAACGAGTTCTCAAAACGGGTTTTTGGAAGCGGAGTGTGGCTGAGTGGTAAGATGTCTGACTCATAAGCAAGTGACCCCGGTTGCGATCCCCAGTGTGGGCTTACTTTTTTGTTTTTGTTTTCTCGAACATTTTATTTTGCTGACGCATTTGGCGATATTTACATTTATTTTTTTACGATTATTACAGGAAAAGAATGATTGTTGTCGCCTAAATTTCGCTGAACGAAATGGTATGCGACTTCGTTTCCGGAAGTGTATCGGGTACAGCGGGGCTTGGTTTGACGACTGGACGCCGCGAAGCGGCGTGTACAACGGGGCCAAATGGTTCAATAGTTTTGTATTAGCAGCCACATACTGTCGGCGCGAAGCGGCGTGAACGCAGGCGGGGGAGTGTGTTGAGAAGTTGCCCAGTGATACACGCGCCGTCCGACTCTCTTTCGGACGGCACTTGTGGGCGCGATTGGAGGGCCGTCGGACGGCACTGTAGACACAGCCAAAAAATAGCCTTCGGAAAAATAAAAATAAGAGCGATGCTATATGCACTACGTAGTGCACTTTGGACGGAAATTGCTATATGCACTACGCGGAGAGCTCATGCCGCTCGGGCCACCCTTTTTCGAACTGCGCGTGTATCACTGGGGAGCTCGTAAACACAGCCCCCCGCCTGCGTTCACGCCGCTTCGCGGCGACAGTATGCAGCTGCTAATTAGCGTAGTATTGTAGTTTTACATTTGTGGTCATATCAGCTTACAGTCACATTTCGAGTCACAGATTTTGCGCTGGATAAAGCACAGTGACTCTAGGTCTAACCGATGAGTAAGAAAAGCGACTCTGTAGAAAGGAAGTTGTTAAAACTTGAGGGCACTGGCGGACGCAAGAAGTTCGTTGTTGCTACA
The DNA here is from genome assembly GCF_016920785.2 of Ixodes scapularis. Classification (NCBI taxonomy): domain Eukaryota; kingdom Metazoa; phylum Arthropoda; class Arachnida; order Ixodida; family Ixodidae; genus Ixodes; species Ixodes scapularis. Next base: position 2,095,450 of record NW_024609857.1, on the reverse strand, counting down.
CCACGGCTTGTGCTTAGATCTGCAACGACTCACCATCCTCGTCATCTCCGAAGCTCAGGAGTGAGGCAGGGGCTTTGGATTCTGCTTTGTCGACGTCAACCGCCTCGGAAATGTTCGCGGACACGGGCTCCGGCCGCGGCGGAGACTTTTCGACGAAGCTGACCACTGCAATCTCTTCTCTCTCGTCTTCATCCTCGCTGTCGCTGTGCTGCAATCGCTGTCGGAACTTGCGGTTTGGCTTCCGAAACAACGACATGCCTGCACACTGAAGACAGCCTTCGTCAATCAGATCAAACGACCCGTCATATGTAAGTAGGATCCACAGTGGTAGGATCTCTGCACCCGCAGCAAACTCGCGCAAAACGTTGCTCACCGGCACCGACCAAAACAAGCATGGCTACCGGATTTGGAATCGGCCGGAATCGGCTCTGGTCGATTCCGCAACTTGCGACGATGATGATGATAGCTGTCAAACTGCAAAAGGAAGAGCTGGAAAACTTAATAAATGTGCAAAATAACTCATATTACGTAGAAAGGTAATTCAAAATGGTGGAATTAATTATTTTAGTTCAGTTTATCATAAGAAATAAAAATGACACTGGAGCGCGCTCCCGCTCCCGCGAGTGAAGCCACCAGACAGCCATCATGCTCGTAAATAGGGGTGTCGCGAACCGGCCGCGGTTCGAGTTCGACCAGGTTCGACTTTTTCGAACGTTTAGTGTAAAGTTCGTCGAACTTTGTATTGAGGTTCGACTCGTGTGCGCATGCGCGACAGGTTGGCCAGTTGGCTTCGGATTGGATGGTAATGGCTAAGAGATGAATTAAGTGCAGCGCTGATCCGCTATTTCAGTCAATACAGCACTAAAACTTAAGTTATTAACTTCTTCAGTGAATAGAATTAGTTTCTTTTAATTGCAGCTGTTCACAAAATAAAATAACCCTTTGCATAAAAAAACAAAATCTCCAAACCTAGACATACTTGTTTCAAGGTCTGGCCACACTGTCCACAAAGTCGAACCGTTCGAATCTGGTGAAAAGGTCGAAGGTTCGTCGAACCGGTTCGACCCAGTCGAACCCCCAAAGTTCGACCAAAAAATCTGGTTCGACAAAAGTTCGCGACACCCCTACTCGTAAATGATTTACAATTTCGCTAGTGTCGCAGAGGCTGGCGGCAGCATGCTGAAGACACGTTTTCTACTCGTTCGTCATCATTCGTCGAAGAAAAGTTTTGAGACCATATGTAAAAGCTGAAACTTTCCGTTGAGAATATGTGGAAAGTTTTACGAAAGCGCAGTGCCGCAGGAAAAAGCCACAACAAAAATTAAAATTCTCTACTACTAATTTAAATGCCATAAGCGTCTTGTAAAAAAAAAAAAAAAAAAAAAAAAGAAATACGCGTTGCTGATGCCGTTTCCTTCCCCTCCCTTCCCCCCACCCCTCTTCCGTCGCCACTGGACTCTGGATCAAGCTCGTTTCTAGACCGCGAGTACCGCAAGTTACAAATACAGTGGTCAGAGTAGAAGTAAAATGCTGCCCGGAGGAACATACGGCTTCACGCACATTGCACTCGCAAAACACATCCACACGGCGTCGATCCTTGATCGGTATCGAAACGTGCGAAGGCACAGAGACGCTGCACTTCGGCGTGTCAAGGAAGCTTTGATCCCGCCGCGAGACCGGCGAAACTTGTTTTCGACGAGTTGTGCCTTTTTCCTGCGGCACTGCGCTTTCGTAAAATTTTTCGCGTGTTCGCAACGGCAAGTCTCAACAGTTTCAAAGGGTCTTGAAAACTTTTTCGGCGAATGACGACGAACAAGTAGAAAATGTGTCTACAGTACGCTGCTGCCAGCCTGTGCAACACTAGCAAAGCCGCAAATCGTCTATGAGCAAGACGGCCGTCCAGTGGCTTCACTCTCGCTGCAGCGAACAAGCGGTGAAGCGGGGAAGTGAGGTCCAGCAATTGTCATAGAGATCAGTGTTAGAACCTGACAAGCGGATTCTTTGTTTCGCAGATCAGATACATAAAAATAATTATTGCGATTGACGGGAATTCAATTTCAAACACTGGCTAGGTGATGCAAGCAGCCGCCCGATTCAAACGATTTTACATCCATCCAAAAATGTCAGATGACAGCCGCACTAGACACCACAGCCGTACGGCGCGCAAGTTCGACTGGTAACACTTCTGGCGATGACGGCCCCGTCTCAACTCCGGTATGTAAACATATATATTACATTTCTTAACTAACTCAACAACCATATCTGGTTATCTCATCAATTTGAGACTGCCCATGAAGGAATAGTTTCTCCCGTGAATCGCATAAAAAAATGGTTCGTAACGCTATCAACGCTCCTAACGTTTTTACAGCGAAGCTGTTTATGGCTAGGGTTCCGTGGATTTTTCGTGTGCAGTGGCCACCCGGGGAAGGGGGTACCCCCTCTCATTCACTTCAGTTCTTCTCCCGCTCTGTCCTCTCGTCGTTCGAAGCGCCATCTAGATTTTCGTTTACGAAGTGTTTTTTCCACATATTTCACTTTATGATGTACCACAGGAAAGGCTACAAGCGCGAGCTCCTTGCTCTGGGGCCCATCTTGCTATGAGCTCGCGCTTCTAGCCTGCGCTGCGGTACAACATAAAAGCGAAACGCTGCGCTTCGAAACGTACGCATACCATAGAATACACTGCACCATAGCAGCCGTCCGGCGCGTCGAGCGACGGGAGGCGAGTGTGGTGAGTGATGCAGCGTCTATGAGCAGTTCCGTAACTGAGCTAATCTAATAACCACGGCGGGAGGCACTCACTTGATCGAATGACGTTTTAGCGAACGCCCACGTTTCATCGAACGACACTTTAGCGAATAGTCCGACGCCGCGAAGCGGCGTTTTCGGGTGGGCCAAATGGGTTCACATTTTTGTAATGAGTTGCCGAAGACTGTCGCCGCCAAGCGGCGTACAGCGCAGCGCGACGGATGGGTTAACGCGCGCCCCCGTTATTCGCTAAAACGACCATTCGCTCAAATGTCGCCGTTCGCTAAAATGTCATTCGCTCTTGTGATATGGACCCGTTTCACGCCGCACGCGCGCGCCTTTCCCGTGTAAAAGATTCGAAGTAAATAACCAAAACTAAAGTGTTGACGAACGCGCGTGCAAGAGGCCATTTGCTTTAGCATAGCCTCTGCTACACTGACAAAGCCTGGCAGATCGCCACGAGAAGCGGCCGCCGAAATTGAAAAGGTAGAGCGGCAGACAACGGATAAGAGGAGAGCCATGTGACGGGCGCCTGCTGCGGCGAGACGCTGAAATACGCTGTCCGTTCGTGTCCTTGTCTTCCTCGCGCTACCGCTTCTTTTCTCGTGGGGTTTGAAAACCCTGTTTCGGGTCCTCGCTGCTGCAAAAGCTGTGCGCTGACGTCCAGGTTCTCCGAGAAATGCTCTGTGCTACCAGATCCTCGCGCTTCAAATTTGCGACCGGGCACTCCGTCGTTGAACTGCCAGACTTTGTGAGTATAGAGGAGGCTATAGTTTTAAGCTTTGGCTTTAGAACAGTTATTGCTGCAGACGTGGGCACGTGCGGCGCGTAGAACACCATTCTCTGCAGTCTCCTTGATGCTTGATTCCCACCCCTGCCCGTTTCGATCTGGATGAGCATCGTACCGGCGTGCGGTCGTGTATCACCTGTGTGGTGCACGTTAAAGACCCCAGGCTAGCGGTTGTACTGCACTGGCTAAATTTCTCATCTACAGCTGGGAGACTCGTCGCCCGTGGCAGACCAAGTTCTTTAACATACACACAACCCCCCCCCCCCCCCCCCCCTTGATGCTTGGGTAATCTAGCAATAAGTCTATTCGGTAGATTAGTTATCAATAGGCACCATTATCAAGATCAGTAGACTCTCAGGTAATAAAGGTTTCTCAAAGATGTGCCGCTGTGCGACCTGCGCCGGCCATATTTACGCTCGCACCGCCCTCTCTTTCAGTGTTGGGAAGTACTTGAAGTACATTGTACTTGAAGTACTATTTCAAGTACTACTTTAAGTAGGTTTAGGAAACTTGTACCTTACTTGAAGTACATTCTTTGCGTATGTACTTGTACTTAAAGTATTTTTCTCTGGTACTTTCCGGGGAAAGTACAATTCCCGACTTCAAAGTGCGTTCCCCAAATTGGGTTTTGTTAAATTTTTATCACGAAATGATGCTTTGTCAATTCCAAAGAAATACTGGGAGGGATATTCTACTCTCACCGGAAACGTGAGCAGACGACGCATCGCTCCGTTTGTTCTGGGGGCGGCTTCCCCGTAGCTTTTTGAACTCTCGCTACTTTTTAGTCGATCAGCACAAGGGAGGAGGTTTAAAATATTAAGCGAGCAAAATTAACCATAATGTAGCACCTGAAACTGTGGTACGGAAAAATTTAACTTTCGAGGCGAAGAAAAAGACAACAGAAGAGAACGTCACGATGTTTTGAGACACTCCCTTTTGTCTTTTTCTTCGACTTGAAAGTTCCTTAATTTTTTTTTCACACCCCAATCTAAGGTGTCACATTATGATTAATTATCACAAGCTCGCATGCACACACACTGTTTTTTTTTTTTTTTTTTTTTTTTATTAAGGAGAGGACACTCCTCTACGAGAGGATTGCTTGCGGAAGCTACAGGGCTGACGTCATGCTGTCTCCTAGTACATTTAACCCCCTTGGTTGCAAAAATCCAGTGCGAGAAAATCGCTATACAGTTATTTTCAGGAATTTAGCTCAATTCATGAAAATAACTACTCTGTGGCCACTTGGTCAAATATTCGCCGCTGTTTTTGAAGATAGGTCATGCAGCCCTGATTACTCCTGGGCACTGCATACCAGTTAGAAAATCACTGTATAGGGGGATTAAAGGGCATCATGAACGATTGTGTTAAAATAGTTGCAATTTACTTTGAAAGTACATTGTATTTATAGTACTTTACATCAAGTACATTGCACCCACTGTACTTACTACTTTAGTTGAAGTACATCACGTCTAATTTACTTTGTACTTTACTTGAAGTACCTTTTAAATGTACTTTATCCAACACTGCTCTCTTCGCCGTCGTTCCAAGCCCGCTTGCGTGCCTAGTTTCCTTCCGCTCTCCCGGGGTGTCGGTCCCACCGCGCGTGTCTAGTTTCCTCTGGCTCCTCGGCGCGGGTCTGTGTCGTGTGCTAAAGAGCTTCGCTAGTCATCCCCCTCCACAAAGTGGAATGGCTCACGATTACTTTTTGTTTTCTTTTGTTATAGTCGGTTACAGGCTAAGAGTTCGGGGGAAGCTCCTCCCACCCCTTTCTACTTTAGCAGAGCGAACGCTATAGAGAGGAGCTTCTCTCCAGCGTTCGCTCTGCTAAAGTGGAAAGAGGTGGAAGGAGGTTCCCCTGAACTCTTCAGCTGCCACCATCACTGTCCGCCATCGTCCTTCTAGGCTTTTAGTTCCCAAACACGGTTTGGGCCTCAAGACTAATCATTGTGCTGTGTGTATGTTTAGACAGCCGGAAGTTAGTCAGCGTCAGTGGGTACCTGGTGTCTCAGCTATAGAGGAGAAATTCAGCCAGTGCAGTACAACCGCTACACTCCCAAGAAAAAAGGGTGTAAAAGGGTGTATCCCTTACACCCTTTGTCCCATATAATACACCCCAAAACTTCAATTCGATGTACAGCGCCCTATAGTCGAACAGACGTCCCCAAAGTTTACGAGGGTCGTGATGACGGTACGATATAAGTTATAACTTATTCAATAGCTAAAGTACGTATCAAAGACCACATAAAGAAAACATGTTTTTACAGTAGGGCCAAGAAAATCCCGATTATTATTATTATTATTATTATTTTTTTTTTTTTGTTGTAGCCAGCAAGACGTACATTAGCTATTTTAATAAGTTGTACCAAACGGCTATCAAGCCCCTCGTAAAATTTCGGGCCGTCTGTTCGACTGTAGGGTGCTGTACGTCGAATTGAAGTTTGGGGGTGTATTATATGGGACAAAGGGTGTAAGAATGCACCCTTTTGACACCCTTTTTTTTTTAGAGTGTAGCCTGGGGTCAGCCTAACGTGCACCACGCAGTAGTGATATCCGACCGCACGATGCTCATTCAGATCGAAACGGGCACGGGTGGGAGGATCCCTGGTTCTGCAGTGCGAGCTTTCGCTCCACGCGCTCCGGGCTGCTGGCCGTGGAAACATGAGATGTGCAGGAAACCCTCCGCCTCCAGCAGGCGCTACTGGTTTTCCGTCGTGTATTGACTGCGCCTGCGTTCAAGTGTTATCCAAGGTAAAAAAGCTCGCGCTGAAAGCGGGGCATCACTGCAAGTCTTATGTTAAAACATATTATGATGGCGCTATTAAAAAGCAACGACAAACGTTGCCTTCTAATATATGAGGCTTGAGCTGACCTCAGAGATAAACGAAAAAACCGAGAGAAAATCCAACGCGCGTGGCGAATTCCTCCCGTAGCAAGTCCGTCCTGCCAGCTGGTATATTTGGGTGGACGTGAAGACGTTGCGCATTGCGACCAAAGTCAGACCGCGTTTTCTCCCTTTCAGTGGAAGTAAACAAATGCGCTCGCCTAAGAGCTCTTTTTTTCTTTTTTTACTCTGCAGTTGAGAATTTCCTTGAGACTCAAAGGGGTGGACCAAGCCGCGACGTGGCAACACAACGACATCCCTAGGCTCGCGCTGCTTTGATTGGTTTTGTTACGGTCGTGAAGACGTTGACTGACTTTGAGGCTACGAGGGCCGTCGTGGGCGGCCGTTGCTGAAACACCGTCCCACGCCCGCGGCTTCCTTGACGGACCGGCCACGTCAATAGGCCCTTTTGGAAACTCACGTGCCGAATGTTGGAAGATTAGAACCGCCGGACAATAGCGGAGCAACCGGCAACGTGCCTGCGACGTCAATCCCTCTGCTCTGCGCCGGCTTTGCAACCCCGGCGCCCAGCTGTCTGCGCCGTGGTAACGTCAGTAGCGTGAGCAGTGCGACGCAAGTGCAGAGCAAAAGAAAACTGACGTCACAAGCACATTTCGGCGGTTTAGTTTCGGCTTCTAACCATGTACAAAGATGACATTTGTCGCCCCGTAGCGCCCACTACGAATTTTGTAATGAACGTTTTATGTCGCGCCTTGACTATAGGAGGTCGAGTAATGCACTCTATGCCCCAAAAAATCAAAGATTAGAAGATTTAACTAAAACATTTTAGTTAATTAACGAACTAATTAGCGAATAGGTGTCTTTCCTAGTGGCCCCCAACTTAGCCCTAGGGATAAAAAAAAAAACAAAAAAACAAGCACACAACCTAACTTAAGATTTTTTTTCAAAATCTTGTTTTCATTAAAAATAAATCCTGTGTAGTAATTGACAGCCGCAGCCAATACCTCATTGATGAAGAAAGAATAAAACAATTAAAACAGGGACAACACAACCACATCTTTCACAATGTAATATTTCTAATGTATTTACCTTTGATCTACGCACAATAAAACCAACCTGAAATTCTGAAAGATGTGGTTGTGTTGTCCCTGTTTTAATTGTTTTCTTCTTTCTCCATCCATGACTTAAACCAACACGCTCTTCTCCCAAGCCAATACGATTGCGGTATTATCCGGTAAGGAGGTTGAAGAATCAATCAGGGATACAGAATTGCCACCGTTTGGTAGGAACGCACAAATAAAGACGATGAAAACGGTGACGTTGCAATTTCGGTGTTGCTTGATTGGCCCCATCGGCACCTGCAGGCGTCCGCTGAGCTCTAACCGGTGGAAAGTATTCCTCGCCCCGCCTCTTGTTCGAGCGTGTGCCTAGTGGCGACGCCTGGATTGTTCAAAGAAGAGAGCAGGCGGCATTCTTCGATAGATGCCGCTACTGAGTTGCCGGAGGCAGAGCCGGAGGATGCGCACAATGAAGCCACAAAGATCGAAAACAATAACGCAGAAAAAGAAAAAAAAAAAAATTAGTTCTGCTCGCGTCGCATGAAGAATCCTGTGAGACGCATCAAACCAGAACTTGCAACTATAATAATAATATTACCGTGCCAGCATTTTTTTTTCTCTTTTTTTTTTTTGTTTTTAGACTTAATTTGCTTTCTTGCTCGGCGGCTGCTTCGATGACATATCTGTTCAAAGTGGCGAAAACTCAACGATACTAGATTTGGTACGTTTGGTTTCTTTTTTCCCATCTAACGCGTTTATTAAACTGTTTGTACTCGCCAATTCATGAGCGTTACTGCTACAGATCTGCCCGCACTGTGTAACGAAGTTTTCACGTGCCTAATATCCACGCATGTCTTTTTTTCTTTATTTACGTGGTTTCCGAGTTTTTTTTTTTTGTGAAAGAGCCCTGTTGTGTAATCTGCGGTTCTACACAACAATACACGACATTACGCAACACAACCTCGCTGGTACAGCAATGAATATACCCAGCAGTGCTCAACAATGAAGATGTAGCTTTTATTCTTCCTTGACACGGACAGGGAAATGAGCAGACAGGAAGGAGGCTAGTGCAATTATATTTAGAATGGGGTTGCTCGGCAGAAGCCAAGATGGGTCTTAGTTTTATCGTCAGATCATGCTACCTAAACGGCTTTTAAACATTTTTTTTTATGTTTTTTTTTTTCGGATACTCGGTTCGGTACTTCAAGCAGCCTCAGGCATATTGTGGATGTCCCTGTGTCCACACCCTCCTTTTTAGTATGGATGACCTCGCGTGAACTAGCATCCTGAACTGCCAAGGCTGTGGCGGGCAGAAGGAGCGCTGTATTTGTTCATCGAGCAGCGCCTGGCGTTTTATGAGCACTTCCTCGTTGCCGATATTGAGCTTTAAAAAGAAGCGCGGCCGCTTTCGTTTCTCGTGTGCTCGAGAGCGACGGTTTTCTTTGTGACAGATCCACGTGACCGGAGGCGCGTGTCCTCTTGAGGGCCTTCGTTTTTTAGGATGAAGAGAAAGTGGGGAAGTACCTTCCACCGTTTAACGTGACGTCACTCGTTTCTGATAATTATACCGGATTGTTAAAATTTTATGGGAGATAAGTGTTGTAATGAACGAGTTTCTTAAACTAGTTGTTTACAGTATCCAAAATTTTATTTTCATTTATTTATAATGTAATATTTATTTACGACCCATTTATTTATCCAGCGTGCTTTCTTGCGCTCCGATGTCTTCCGCATAAAGGGCCACCCACACTAGCGAGAAAACGCGCGTGGCACGCCGATCGCGGCAAGTAACAAAATGTCGCCGAAGCACAGTCAGCGCCAGGAGCGCGTGCAGAGACACGCCCTTTATCTTCTCGCTTAACCGATTTATCGGCGCGCCGGGCGCGTTTTCTCGCTAGTGTGGGCGGCCCTTTATGCTCACCACATCCGACCGTAAAGCCAAGGTCACATTGCTCATACCATCCTACAAAAGACAGTCTGCCAACATAAGTCACCGCAGTATGCGCGGTTCGAATGCCACGTGCCAAGTGTTCTCCTTGAACTCATTGTCATGCGGTATTCGAAGTACAAATCTCGTGGTGACTCGCGTTTAAATCTGTATGCAGACTTTCCTTTGTATGGTGTATAAGCAGTGTGACCCCGGTGTATGGGAACCAAACAAGAACTGACACTCGCCAACGCTGCACAAGCCAGTCAAAAATAGAAACACACACAAAAAAAATGGGACGATTGAGAGCCAGGTGAACGTACAGGTATACGTTCCCCAGAACCTGAGCATGAACACCGGGTGAAGCTTGGCAATCCAAACCGTAAACTCAGCAAAAACAAAAAAAAAAAAAAACAAGAACGGTTTAGGAGGCTACTGTGCCGGCTGATATACTAATGCAACTGCCTCAGTTTGAAAAAAATAATAATAAAAAAATAAAGCACATTGTTTGGAAGCTGGAATGCTCGTGATAATTGGGGCATCGATTGCATGTTCGGAAAGTGGCCCGAACTGCAGAGCTTCCTTGAATATGGTCAGCTGAACAATTACAAATTAGAAAAACCGTGAAAAAACAGCGGTGTGTATGTCTTTCCTCTCACGGTTTTTCTAATTTGTAATTGTTCAGCTGACCATATTCAAGCATGTACCAACTAGCTCAAGTAAAACCTGTAGTGCAGAGCTTGCTCTGTCTAAAGTCACTGGATCTGGGGAAGTAGCGCGATTGCCCTCCCACTTGCTAACTGGACACAAACAATTATCAATATACAGACGAAAAAACCTCTCAAGGTGATCGGCTCATCGCTGTTGGTTGCCATGACGATCGCCATTTTGGACCTTTTCAAAGCATCGAAGCTTCGAAAGGGTCGTTGAAACCAGTCGCACCAAGATCACTAGGGAGCATCATCGTTTTGAAAGCGTTCTTCGGCCAATATGAGCGTTTTTGGCACTGTGCATCCAATGAATTTTTCACTCATGCTAATTTCCCCAGATCTCTTACAATTATGTTGCTCTTCTTGCATGTTTCAAGACAGTAAAATTATTTTTCAATGCCTCCAAGCACTGCGTTGCGTGTGATGGCGGTACGAAGATGTACGGTACACTCTTAGAAAAAAGGGTCAGTATAGTCCTCCCTAAAGGGAGGAACGCTCTTGACACATATGTTCCTTCAGAAAGGGAGAAACTTTCGTCCCTTAATCAGGGGAGGAAAAGTTCCTCCGTCGACTGCATCTCATTATGGCGGCCACGAATCGAGCAAATCGAGCTCGGTAAGGCTTAACGAGAACAGTAAGTCTATTGCACGAAGCGAGAGGAGCAGGAAATAAAACGTAGCACGAGCTTTCCGCGAACTGTATTTATTTCCGAAGTTTCTTTACCCCTGCAGGTAAAGAAACTTACGTTTCGAAAGCATGCAGTCACTCAGTCTTCTCATCGTCAGCACTGCGATGTTCAACGGAGACAACCGGCACTCAGTTCGCGCACTTTATGTCCTACCTTTGCTATTCCTCGAGCCACAATTCCTTCATCAACCGTTGCGTCAACCGCACATCACGGAGGAGTGAAAATCATTCACCCGCAAAACCAAAAGCCGCTCTCAAAAAAAAAAAAGCAAATCCGAAGCAACCTCTTGGCTTAGCTCAGCACGGTAACACGAAATTATGGCGTAGCCGCGTAGCGTAAAAGGATGTTAAATCGCTTGCCACCAGATGGCAGGGTCAAGCAGAGTAATCGCACGTAGCTAGGCTAGGTGGCGCTAGGTACCACCCAATTCATGTTTTACAAAAAAATATTTATATTTTTTTACGCCACAATTGCGTTTCCTTTTCTTCGGAATCTCTAACACATGTAGACACCTTGCGCACACTACAAACATCAGGTCAACATATATATTGAACGCATATACAGGCATCACACATACAAACATCAATACAACAGCACACTACCCCAATGGGCGCGTTAAGTTAACGCGTTCGAGCGCGCTCCAGCGGTCAGAGTGCACTCGAGCTAAACTAAACGACATCGTCTAACTTCCGGTGCACGGTGGCGGAGCGCGCTCCGCGAGCTCCGTCGTCGGAGGTCAACGTTACTAAAACACTCAGTTGGGAAACTCGCCGTCAAAACCTGGGCCGCTGGCGTCCACCGAGACCGAGCTAAATGCGACAACAGCGGCACTCTTTATCGTTTGTCTGTACTGTAATCACCTTGAGCTTTTTGAAAGCCTGTTTTTGCGTAAAAACAAACGGAAAAGACTCTTTTTGTATGAAATTTATTGGAGTTTAGTACCAAATGATGGGCGCGTGATGTTTTTTTCATCTTTAGTTCGCAAGGTTTTGCGGAACAATTAATATTGTTTTTATAAAACCATGCCTCAGCGGGCCTTTCAGGTAGCGCGTCCCGACCTAGGTGCATTTTAACTTCGGCAGTTTGACGCGGCGCGTCCGCCGGGGAGACGGGGGTTCACCCTGTCAAAGCCAAAAATAGAAGTCTCGTGCAGTTTCTCGAGTGGCCGCTGCGGGAGAAATGGTGGCGTTGTGTTCGTCATTAGCTCGATGCTCGGAGACAGATTGGGGCCATATTTTTAGGGCTGTCTCTATGGGAGTTTCCCAACTGAGTGTTTTAGTAACGTTGTCGGAGGTGGTGCGCGAGAGCTCGAACAGGTTGGTTTCCGGTGTAATGACGACGTTTCCGCTCTCGCGGCCAGTCTCGCGGTTACTCGAGGTGGTTTCACGCGGTGGTCTCGCACGGGACGGAAGAAACATCAAAACCCCAAGCGTTTTGGGCTCCGGGCCGGCCCGCCGGGGCACTCTGGACCAGAGGCGTCGGGTGTGCGCAATCCCCGGCGAACGAGTTCGCTTCCGAACGCTCCGAGGATGCCACTGTGCTCGCCTCGCCAAACCTCGCCGACCGCGACCGCACCAACCGAACCCCGCGGCCGAACGGCTCCGGCCTAGCCAGGAACGGCACCGAGGTAGGCCCGGTCATGGGTAGGAGCTGCTCGTTCTGCGCTACCATGCAGTGCTCGAAGCTCTCGGCGTCGTTCGTGCTTTCGCCGAAGCCTTTAGGGACTCCCTCGGACGCGCAAGGCGCGCCTGCTTGGATGCGTGGATACTTCGACGGCGATCGCTTGGCAGCTCGTGCAATCGTTCCGTCATCGTGGAATATATAAAAATAAAAAAAAAAGCATGGTGCTGGCGTAGAAAGGTATGCATACATCCTTCAAATGCTTGTCGAAGTTCTTCATGTACCGTACCGCAATTTCACGATCAGGCGAGCCAATGAATTCGGCCATTCAGCCGTCATTCTTTAAGGCTTTTGGGAATTCAGAAGGCGTTCGGCGTACCTTTAATCGCCGCACCAACAGCGTGCAGCACAAATACAAGCTCTTGCTGTTGCCGCCGTCTCCGCGCACTTATTTCATCGAACTCCTCGTCGAAGAAACACTTTTTCGACGTTTCGATATACTGCAGTTTCGACGAGACGGGAGCCATGTTTACGCGCGCCAGAAAGCCGGAACCGGAAACGTTAAAAAAAATAGGCGTCAGATGGCGCCTCGGTACTAAAGTGCGCCGTTAAGCTACGCTCCGAACCCGCGCGCTCGAGCGCAGATGTCCGGAGTCTGGAGCTCACTAACTTAAAGGACACATGCAAAGAAAAAAAACATTTTTTTTTAGACAGCTTAGATGGAAAAAGGATGTCATAAAACGATTTTACAACGAAGAAACAAAATTTTTAGAGCTATATTTACGGCGCTATACGAATTTGTAGTTGGCGCTCGCGGGAGCCGCCGCTGGTCACGTGGTAGGCCCGCGCGCCGCCGCGCTGCGTCGCCGCCGCACGCTGAGCGTTGTGCGAACGCCGCTTCAACGCGTTTCTCCACGCCGCCGTCGCCGCCGCCGCACAAGTTCGTCTGCTTCGGGGCGCCGCCGCCGTCGTCTGGCCGGCGCACAGGTCTATCACGTCTGCTTGCGCTTTTTAAGAAGTTTCCTTTGGGCTCTAAAAGTTACCTATTCGTCTTCTTTTTTTGTTATACTTCAAACAAAGATGAATAAGTTACTTTTAGAGGCCATAGGAAGCTTCCGAAAGAGCGCAAGCACCACGTGATAAATAAAGACCAGTCACGTGATAAATACAGACCACTTTTCCGCGGTGCCCGCGGGCGCCAATAGGTGAGCGGCGTTAGGCAACTTCCGGTTTCTTAGGAAATTTTGTTTAGCTGTTGACAAACGACGACAATAATCTGCAAGCCTGTCTAACCATGGTTCTGAAAACTACAGTCTGGATGCTTCAGAATTATGCCTGCACAGGCTTGCAGCTCATTGTTGTCGTTTGTCAACAGTGAAACAAAATTTCCAAACGAACCGGAAGTTGCCAAACGCCGCTCACCTATTACAAATTCGTTTTGCGCCGTAAATATAGCTCTAAAAATTATTTTTCTTCGTTGTAAAATCGTTTTATGGCGTCCTTTTTCCATCTAAGCCGTTTAAAAAAAATTTTTTTTTCCTTTGCATGTGTCCTTTAACGCGCCCAATCACTACTACCGAGCCCTGCGTTTCCGCCTTTTATAGTGGTCGTTTTGAACGTACGGAATTTTTCGGTGACTCCCTAAGCAAAAAAAAATATTCCGAACATGTTCATTTTTTTTTCAGCAATGTCATACATCTGAGGCTATTTTTAATGGCTCAGGGGATGAATCTCTTATTAAAAAGAAGACGCTCGATCATGACATAATTATTTGAAAGCCAATAAATCGAGCCGCTCCAATGTGGTTCCAAGCCATGAGTTTGTTTGCCCGCATGGCCCTTCGTAGCCAGTATTTATACTGTAGTGTTAGTTTTTCTATTTGTGCTGTTCGCGCAAAGCTGCAATTGCCGTCTTGAATTAATCTCTGTAGAGCGGATATCCTTTCAGCTGGAAGTGATGCTTCACGGGCACAGAAATCGCTTTTCGATCAACTTGAATGCAGTCAAAGCCGCGACTTGCGACAACTGTTAAGTGTACGGAGCTGCGCCGTTGCGAGCTCGAAAACTTCTAGCGCTCATCCCAGCGCGCCACTTAGAGGGCAGTTTCTACAGGAACCGTAATATATTTAAACAGTAAAATAAAGGATAGCGTTTTTTGTTTTTTTCGATTTTGCCTGTCTTTTTTTTATGCTAAACTTCCATTATAAATATACGTACTTTCCGTCATACTTTCGTAGTGTTGTCTTTTCTCCAGAGCGCAATCGCTCTCGGGGACCGACAGTCACATTAGCCAATGTACGATAGGAGCTTACCGTTCAGACCAGCGTTCCAACATGACTATCCACACGTCGATCGACTGCACCTAATCCCTCAAGTGGTTTTAAACTCTTTAACGTAAAGCGGAATGTCATCCTGCGACACCCCGGCCCCTCCGATAACGGCCCGACCAGCGGCATCAATGCCCGACAGTTTACGTCATCTCATCTTGTTGTTACACCACTGATACGCGAACACACGGTCACATCGGCGATAATTCCAGTCTTCTGTTCACAACCCACAACACTGCCATCACGATGTCGCTGACACGAAGAAATACGGAACCACGTTGACGATGTTGCTGACACGCAGAAGAATCACGTTGAACGCCGGTTGGCACTCGGCACGGGACAACGAAACCGAACTCAGCACGGAAGGCACCCAGGCAGCCGGCAGGAAAACCTGCCTTCCTTGGACGCAGTTCCCGCGATTTCCATAACGTCGAAAACGTCGAAACAGTTCCTCGTGGTTTCGCTGCTGTAGTTTTGCGTGTGTCCCACAAATTGGAGACGGCCGTCCACTGATCTCAATGACAATTGCTGGATCGCGCTTGCCGCTCCCGCAAGTGAAGCCACCGGGCGTCACTCGCTTGGGATACGATTTGCCGTTTTTGCTAGCCTTTGCTGCGGTTTTCCAGCGTGCTGACGACACGTTTTCTACTCGTTCGTCGTCATTCGCCGAAGAAGTTTTTTGAAGACTCTGTGTATTGTTGAGACTTTCCGTTGTGAACACGTGGAAAATTTTACAAAAGTGCAGTGTCGCAGGAAAAAGGCACAACGCGTCGAAAGGAAGGGCTGGCGGCGTGTTCAAAGCATCCTTGGCACGCCGAAGTGCCGTGTCTCTGTGCCTTCGCGCGCTTGGATACCGACCAAGAACCGACGCCGTGTGAATGTGTTTAGCGAGTGCAATGTGCGTGAAGCCGTATCAAAAGGTACAACTCGTCGAAAACGTGTCGCCGGTGTCGCGGCGTGATCAAAGCTTCCTTGGCACGCTGAGTGATGCATCTTTGTGCCTTCGCACGCTTGGATACCGGTCAAGAATTGACGCCGCGCCAAAGTTCTGAACGTGCGTCGCGCGTAGATGCCTTTAGATCATTTATATATATCGGCCACGGAGTTCTGGATCGTCCAGCTGTTCCGGTGAGTTGCTATCAATAAAAGGGGGAGATCTGTACGTATTCTTATGTTCTATATTAACCATGGCTATGTCCCAAATCTACTCTAATAGATTCCGTGGGAGCACGAATAGGGCAACGTTGTACGTGGAGCCAGGGGGGTTTTCGAAAGCAAAAGTACAAGACGGCGAGAATGAAAATCTTTGAAGCGCGGCCGATATGGTCGTGTGCAATCTGTTGACCAATTACAATTAGGCGAGTCGCGTAGGTTGATAATAAGCCAGCACTGATCAGTGATGAGGAGCTGTTGTGCACGGTATTGTGTAAATCGTCTAAGGACGAAAAAAAGACGTACCTTCTCCCCATCCTCCGTCGCTAGTGGACGCTGGATTAAGCTCGTTCCTAAACCGCGAGGGGAAAAGACGCTGATCCAGAGGCACGAACAGCTTCACGCACATTGCACTCGCTGAACACATACACACGGCGTCGGTTCTTGGTCGGTATCCAAGCGTGCGAAGGCACAGAGACACGGCACTTCGGCGTGCCAAGGATGCTTTGAACACGCCGCCAGCCCTTCCTTCGACGCGTTGTGCCTTTTTCCTGCGACACTGCACTTTCGTAAAATTTTCCACGTGTTCACAACGGAAAGTCTCAACAATACACAGAGTCTTCAAAAAACTTCTTCGGCGAATGACGACGAACGAGTAGAAAACGTGTCGTCAGCACGCTGGAAAACCGCAGCAAAGGCTAGCAAAAACGGCAAATCGTATCCCAAGCGAGTGAAGCCCGGTGGCTTCACTTGCGCTGCAGCGAACAAGCGGGGAAGCGCGATCCAGCAATTGTCATAGAGATCAGTGCGGCCCGTCCACTGATCTCAATGACAATTGCTGGATCGCGCTTGCCGCTCCCGCAAGTGAAGCCACCGGGCCTCACTCGCTTGGGATACGATTTGCCGTTTTTGCTAGCCTTTGCTGCGGTTTTCCAGCGTGCTGACGACACGTTTTCTACTCGTTCGTCGTCATTCGCCGAAGAAGTTTTTTGAAGACTCTGTGTATTGTTGAGACTTGCCGTTGTGAACACGTGGAAAAGTTTACGAAAGTGCAGTGTCGCAGGAAAAAGGCACAACGCGTCGAAAGGAAGGGCTGGCGGCGTGTTCAAAGCATCCTTGGCACGCCGAAGTGCCGTGTCTCTGTGCCTTCGCGCGCTTGGATACCGACCAAGAACCGACGCCGTGTGAATGTGTTTAGCGAGTGCAATGTGCGTGAAGCCGTATCAAAAGGTACAACTCGTCGAAAACGTGTCGCCGGTGTCGCGGCGTGATCAAAGCTTCCTTGGCACGCCGAGTGATGCATCTTTGTGCCTTCGCACGCTTGGATACCGGTCAAGAATTGACGCCGCGCCAAAGTTCTGAACGTGTGTCGCGCGTAGATGCCTTTAGATCATTTATATATATCGGCCACGGAGTTCTGGATCGTCCAGCTGTTCCGGTGAGTTGCTATCAATAAAAGGGGGAGATCTGTACGTGTTCTTATGTACTATATTAACCATGGCTATGTCCCAAATCTACTCTAATAGATTCCGTGGGAGCACGAATAGGGCAACGTTGTGGAGCCAGGGGGGTTTTCGAAAGCAAAAGTACAAGACGGCGAGAACGAAAATCTTTGAAGCGCGGCCGATATGGTCGTGTGCAATCTGTTGACCAATTACAATTAGGCGAGCCGCGCTCAAACGTCAAGTGCAATTAAGTAGGTTGATAATAAGCCAGCACTGATCAGTGATGAGGAGCTGTTGTGCACGGTATTGTGTAAATCGTCTAAGGACGAAAAAAAGACGTACCTTCTCCCCATCTTCCGTCGCTAGTGGACGCTGGATTAAGCTCGTTCCCTAAACTCCGAGAGGGAAAGACGCTGATCCAGAGGCACGAACAGCTTCACGCACATTGCACTCGCTGAACACATACACACGGCGTCGGTTCTTGGTCGGTATCCAAGCGTGCGAAGGCACAGAGACATGGCACTTCGGCGTGCCAAGGATGCTTTGTACACGCCGCCAGCCCTTCCTTTCGACGCGTTGTGCCTTTTTCCTGCGACACTGCACTTTCGTAAAATTTTCCACGTGTTCACAACGGCAAGTCTCAACAATACACAGAGTGTTCAAAAAACTTCTTCGGCGAATGACGACGAACGAGTAGAAAACGTGTCGTCAGCACGCTGGAAAACCGCAGCAAAGGCTAGCAAAAACGGCAAATCGTATCCCAAGCGAGTGAAGCCCGGTGGCTTCACTTGCGCTGCAGCGAACAAGCGGGGAAGCGCGATCCAGCAATTGTCATAGAGATCAGTGCGGCCGTCTTACCCAGTGTATGTAGCGCTGCTGGCACTGCTCCGGAACTTCGCTGTTTCTAGCGGCTTCGTTAGCTCGTTTGATAAAATTAGTGGTAAAAACGTCAATGCAACCGAAATTTTCTGCACGTTTGGACTAGAAGACGGAATTACAGGCGGCCTTCGCTGCCGCTGAAGCTCAATCAACTCAACATTAATTTATTAAACAACGTGCGCGATGTGCTCGAAAAACGAAACCGAAAGAAGATGGGTCGGGAGGGCTAAAGCTTTCTCCGGCCTGCCTGGAGGAGGAAAACGTCTCGGAGAATAATAAGGACTTTAATTTTCCTTTCATCGGTCTGGGTTTGTTTATGTGTGTTTTGGTAAGAAAAAAATAAAAAAAAACGGTAAAAAAAAAACACTTTTCTGGGGGGGGATCGAACCGATGACCACTTGGTCAGTAGCGCGATGTTCTACCCCTGCGCCAACTGAACAAGGAGGAACTCGCCCTCCTCCTTTCATCTGAACTGCCGTTCCTCCCTTCTCTGGGCAACTTGTCCGCAACAAGGAGGAACAGTCGCTTTTGCTACCTTTCTCCTCCCTTTTTTCTTAGAGTGTATCATACGCGGCGTCGGTACTTGGGTGCATTGAAAAATAATTTTATTGTCTTTGGTGCTTAAAGTCTGGGAAGCCTCAGGGAGTCCTAAGACCCCCCCGTTTTACCTAACTTTCCTCTGTCTTAGCCAGTGCTTGAAGAACAGAGATGACAAGTCCTGGATAAATTGAAAGAATACTTAGCTGCAGAAAGAAGCTGTAGAAGTGTCGGTTTAATGTTATCGAAGCAGCACAAATAGACCCCCCCCCCCCCCCCCCCCCCCCTCCTTTTTCCGGAGGCCTCTACCTGCGTTCGATCTAAAAGGGACCCCCAGACCGGAGGGAGACTTTGGGCCCTGTCTTGAAACACCCAAGAAGACCAGCATGAGTGACAGGTTTATTGAATACACAGTGCCAAAGACGCTCACACTGGCCGAGGAACGCTCTCAGTACGATGATGCTCCGTAGCGATCTTGGCGCGACTGGTTTTAACGACCCTTTCGAAGCTTCGAAGCTTTGAAATGGCCCGAAATGGCGATCACAATGGCAAAAGACAGCGATGAGCCAATAACCTTGAGAGGTTTTGTCGTCTGTATGTTAGTATTTGTTTGTGCCCGGCCAGCAGGTGGGAAAGCCATGGCGCCACTTTTCCAGATCCAGTGACTTTAGCTCTGTCTGCTCTAGTCACTGACAGATTATGCAAGTCTAGGCAGGGCTTATATTACCTTCCTTCCTGATATGTGATTGGTCCTTTGGCGTTCTTATCGGCTGATGCCACACCTTGATTGGCTGCGGCACGGTGCTCGGAACTCCCTCCGTCTCTCAGGCTGTCGGTGACAATGACAAGAAGCCGGGTGGTCCACCGATGGACCGAACTCTGCTTCAGAGAAAGAGAGGGCCACCGGCTCGCTCACAGCTGATACGATTACGATTGGTCGAACCGCTACGACGCGCAAAAACGTTCTTGAAGGTTGCGCATGCATGGACGGCGTCTCGTTGGCCGCGATCAAAAAGATAATCCACAAATCGGTTCTTTACGACACTACTGTATTACTCGAACGACAATTTGGATCGTTTTTGGAGCATGCGCTGCATACAATGCAAAAAGAGCCATATTTGTGAGCGGTTTGTCGGTAGCCCAGTTGTCATCGCGATGTGCCCGACAGGAATATTGTCGGAACGATCTACTGAAACTCCCTAATGGGTTTTATCGGATCGCATAGTGGTGCACTAAAACATAACTTTGCGTGCATTGCACGACGAAGTTTAGCGACTTGTGTCACACACTGGTTCTGATCCAAGTCTTGGACTTCCTGTATGGCAAAAAGTAAATTAAACAAATGTTTCAGCTTATGAACTCTCTTGATGTCAACTATATCTGCTGCTGAAAAACGAATTTTTTGTGTCATAAAAGTTTGCTGCAAGGTTTGCGCAAGCTTGACCGAATGCAAATTGCAGTCAGGACAATCTAGAGCTGCCCAAATACTCCCGGTGGTTGTCCCGGTATCGCGCAAAGTTGGATACTCCCGATATCGTTTGTTCGAAATGCCCGCTAATGCTGTATCGAACAGACAATGGCGCAACTGCACAGTGTCGCGTATTGTTATCGGAACCCGCGGTTTGACGTCGTTTGAATGAAGAGGCAGAGACGACATATATACTGCTGTCTATATATCCATACAAGAAATTTCACCTTTGTTCTATTTTACACATCTTATGCGTACGTGCCACAACGTTCCGAGAATCTCTCAAACTGTGCTCACATCCTACAAAAGACAGTGTGCACTGTCTGAGGCCTTCCTTGTATCACATTGATCGTACAAAAACTGTCTGAAGACATGTTCAAAGCATACATACGTGGCAACCATGTTTTGAACATCCGTGAGGAGTGTCCACAGGTAATTCTGTTTCCGTGTCTGCAGCGAAGCATGTGTTGTTTGTATGCTATTGTGACAGCGGCTTTATGTCGATCGGTAAGGATCAAAGCCCTGTGAACTCATAACCAGCTCATGGCCAGCTCTGTGAACACATAACTCTCGGCGAATCGGCCCTGACTCCACGAAACATCAGTGTGAGGTTTAAAGAGCTTTCACCGTTTACCCAGCGGACCGCCAATCCATGTAGCGCCATTGCGAACGCAGTAAGCTGTGACGAGTGGCTGACGCTGATTAAACCACGTGACACTCCGAGCGCCATGGGCAGGTAGGCGTATTGAGACTTTCTCAGAGAGTAAAACCATGGAGCAAATCCGGGGCCCTGATTGACCTATTTGAACGGCTCGCTGTTTCGTAATCGGGAGACGACCGTTTTGAGCGCTAAAAGCGTCTAGACAATAATCGCACGTAGAAGCACACGCGAAGATGGGGCCACAAAGCCATAAGCAAGCAAATCTTCGATACGGCGTCATCTCCGAGGCGACATCCGTGACCGTAGGAAACATTGGGGCTGTTTGACCCCAGCCTCGAGCCCCTCTCCGCCTCTCTCTACTGCGAAATTAGGAAAACGTGCGGAGTCACAAAATAACATTTGTGACGCTGTGATGCCACCTGACGGTGGCTTATGGGTGACACAGAAGTGAGGCTCGGTGTGGAAGACGTCACTTTGTCTGGGGCTCGGCCCAACATGGTGGCAATTTATTATTCCAGAAATACGATTTCCATTGCCTTTTAGAGGCACTACGGCAATTGGATATACGGCGAGTGAGCGAGTACTTGTAAACAGAAGGATGTTTAGCAACATGTGAGGACCTTAAGAAAGCAGAGCGATTACTAAACAGGGTACGTATCGGCTTTGTAACATGTTCGCACTATTTTTGTTTTTTTTGCATTCTGATTTTTTAGTGGTAGTAAATGAATGAAGGAATGAATTTATTCGGTTAAGGATAGCTCCTCATCTCAGGCATTTGCAGGTATTTTTGTACATTATTTCGGGACTTGAAATGAACGAAAGTAATGTTAACACACGCCTTACAGAGACATATGGACCTCCTCAATTTCGCATGCACTCTAACGTTC
Source organism: Ixodes scapularis (assembly GCF_016920785.2). Taxonomy (NCBI): domain Eukaryota; kingdom Metazoa; phylum Arthropoda; class Arachnida; order Ixodida; family Ixodidae; genus Ixodes; species Ixodes scapularis. Next base: position 2,073,712 of record NW_024609857.1, on the reverse strand, counting down.
AGTCGCTACATTATAATGGTACCTATTAAAAAAGCATATCAGAAACAACATAAACGCATACGTGTAAAATAAAGTAAAAACAACAACAACAACAACAGCAACCTCCGCTTGTGCCCTGTGTAGCTTCGCGCACAGAGATTTTGAATTGCATGTTTCTGTTGTGATTTTTGTTTATGTAACATGTATTTTTGAATGTCAAAGTTGCTGCCAATGTAAAGGGATTCCACACCCAGTCAAGTTGCTTTTTTAACATCTTTTTTGTCTGGCGATTCCTCCAGTTTTCTGGAAAGTAAAGTTTTGATTTGGGGGATTTGATTTGATTTGATCCTTCGCCCAGCAGGTTTGGCCTCGCAAGCGGACCGCCGTAGTGTGATACACGCGTGACGAAATGCCCCTACAGCGTGCAATTCGCGTAATGAGTGTCGATGAAACAATCGCGTTGACGAAACGCGTGTCCATAAAACGTGGGCCCATGAAAAGTTGTCCACGAAACGTAATTCCACGAAACCAGTTTCTACGACATGATAGGGACCCGTTTGAGACACCTGCTCTAGGAAAATCATATTTGTTTTGCGACCGAAGTTAGCCCTTGCTGACAAAGAGTGCAAACTATAAGCAGGAGGGTATACACTGAAGGACTTCTCTAGGACTCCAAGGAAGCACAACGGAATTGGCCAGAAAGACACGCATAGAAGAGCTCGGTCTCCCTGACCGTTCGCCACCGGTCACTGCGGTCATTCGAGGCGGCGAAACTCCTGGCGACGTCGTCGACTGTTCAATCCATGCGTCCAGTTTTCCGCCGATCGAACAAAGGAGGGCGAAGGAAAGAGGCGAAAGTGGCCCGTACACCTCCTGTACACGGACGGCCGGTTCGGAGGCGATCGAGCGGGACGGGGCCCGCGCGGGAAAATGCAGTGCGAGGAAGCGGAAGGGGCAGGCCCGCGCAACTTTCTGGAGCAGCTCGGCCACCGCGAACCTGGCGAGAGGTGCCGAAAAAAATAACAGTTTTCCGCGGCATTCCGGGACCTGGCGCCGAAGGTTTCTAAATGCCGGCACTAGATCTGTTCGATTGCTTCACAGGACCAGTTCTCCGGGAGTCGTCGCGTACAAGCGGCAGTATATCTTTGCAAGAAGAAGGGAACCGAAGTCGTTACGATATTTCGATGCTCGTACATTCATTGCTCAGCACTGCGATTGTATCGAAGGAAACGCGCAGAAAGCGCCAACGAGGACCCATTATGGTGCCTGGAACGCGTCTCTCGGACAGCTGCTGAGTTTCCGTCCTCGCCCCCGTACGCGGGGTTTCCTCTAAACGGCATCAAGATACGCCACAAAGAGCCTCCGGGGAGTGGAATTTACGGCACTTTACGACTGCCGCGAGACACTCCGATGCAGGGAAGCAACGACGGCGTGGAAGACGAGCGGACGCAAGCGTCGCTTTCGCCACCGACGTCTTTCTCCACCCGTGGACAACTTTTTATGAACAAACGTTTCATGGACACATGTTCCATCGACACTGCGCTGCTTCGTGGAAAATCGTTTCGCGGACAAACAGTCCTGCAAAGTTTCGTCGAAAACCTTTTTTCTTTCTTCTTTTTTTACTGAGTGAATTTTATTAAATTACAGGGCCTCACTTGGTTCACTAGAAGCGTACCGGAACTAATGCGGAGTTACCCAAGTGGCTATTCTGCTTGCCCGATTCTGTTTTGGTGAACCAGCAAGCTGAGATACCATCCGGATGCCGCGATCGAGGCGATGTGCGCGGAAAGATGCTTTCGACGCAACGTTACAATATATGCGTCGATGAAGGGGACGCTTTTGATGGAACGAACTGTCGATGAAATGTCGCAGTGTCGACGAAACGATATGCCGATGAAGCGTCGTTCGACGAACTAATAAACGTTTCGGGAAAATTTCACAAGGCCTCTCGTCAACCCCAGATTGCACCGCGCGGTGCGGGAAATTCTGGGGCCATTCCGATGTTACGCTCGAGCCGGCTCGTATACGGTCCGTTTATTCGGGATGCGACTCAATTCCTTCTTTATTACCAATGAGGGAAGCCGCGAGGGGGCGCCAACGAGCGTTTGGACTTTAAACGAGCTCATGCGTTAAAGCCCTCTTTCCATAAGATCAAGTCCAGGTAGGACGACGAAAAGTTTATACAAGCGTTCCTATTACTCGACAACTCCAGTCGAAGTTAGATAGGCGCTCAGTTGCTTTAACCCAGTTACCGAGTGTAAGTTTGGTCAGACCACGCCTATAGCTTGGAGAGCCGGACTCGGCGACCCGGCCGGCCGCCATGACGGAAGGCAGGGCAACCGCTATGGGAGTCCACACTTCCAAGGCACCGAGATACCATTCTACAGAAGCGAAGATGCGTAGGCACGAACTCGCAGAACAAGAAACGAGCGCAGGAGGTCTCGGCAAGCGAAGGAGTTAGATGGGAGACGGTAGGGCGGTCAGGCAAGCCCCCGCAGAATACAAGTCAAGGAACGAATAAACACAGATAAGTATATGGCCCTCATGCGCCCCCGGAGACAGAAATCGATCTTGGACATAAAGAAGACCCTCGGTCAGATACTGATGAAGTTGGCGCCCAAAGTCCAGCTCGGAGCCTATACTTCTCCACGAAAACGGATCGTCGCACCAACTCAATAACGGTAACACTTTACGACCTGGCCGAGCGCGTCGTGGAACTGACAAAAATCCAACAGGAAGGCTCCGATCCCATCGAAATTGAGGCCCACCAATTCCGCCCGAAGGGCACATCCAGGCGTGGTCAAGGTGGAAAAGGCGAAAACGACGCCGAATTGAAGAAGAGTATGCATGCGCTGCGAAAGTGCAACGATCCTGGACGTGCGGCGAATGATTCAGAGTGAGTATGCAATCACAATCGATAGCTCTCGACCACCAAAAATAGTGAGTGGAGCTTTGCAGCGTAGCACCGTACGTGCCGCGGACGCTCGTCTGCTTTCGCTGTACCACGAAGAAGGTCAAAAGCAACGTCACTGCCCCAACGGGGAGGTCTGCAAGAACTGCGGCAGGAGACACGCCGACAACACGTGCGATACAGCCGCTCACTGAACGGGTCATTTGGAGACGGACTTAAAGTAAGTTCATTTCATTTGAGGGCATTACATAAGGAGGGGGCAAGTACAGTAAGTTATACAATGAAAAAAGAACACAGCTACGATGAAAAGTGATGCACACACTAGTTTGGTAACGAGAGGGTAGAAGGCAACAGACGAAACTACATTTCGAAATATAAGATGATGGAATCCCTAAAAATAACTGGGTCAGTGATTGGAACGAGGAACTCTGGGAGATTGTTCCAGTCCACATTTGTGAGAAGTAGAAACGATTTGTTAAATGTGTTAGTTGATCCGGATGTGCACTGAAAGTTATGGGAGTTGTTGAGGCGACGTGATTACCGTGCGGGAGTATGCAGGAACATAATACTAATAGTGGGATGACAATGACAAAGTTTGTGGAGTAAAGACGCGCTATCTTGCGGCGTGATTCGAGGGTAGACAAATTAAAGTTTGGTTTTATTGTAGACACACTAGCTGTATAATCGTAATTTGATGAGATGTAGCGGGCTGCTCGGTTTTGTACTGCTTCAAGTTGAGTGATAAAATAATTTTGGTAAGGATTCCGAATTGCAGCGCCGTGTTCTAACTTTGGTCGAATGAAAGTTTCGTACGCAAGTTTCCGGAGTTTCGGGAAAGCAGCACCCAGTCAGCACCGGATGTAGCCAAGGGTCTCCGCTGCGTCCGATGAGATGGCGTTGATGTGGGTGATCCATGACATGTCGGAAGTTAGAACCACACCAAGAAACATGTGTTTGATGACTTCTTCGATGATCTCGTTATCTAACTTGTACTGAAGCGAGGGAGGGACTCTCTTTCGAGAAAAAGCGGATTAGTTTGCACTTTGATTTGTTTACTGGCCAGTTGCTACATGACTGAGTGACATGAAGTATGTCCTATTGAAGTAGAGCCTGATCATCGGGTGAGGTGATTTCGTGATAGAGTACGCAATCATCTGCGAAAATGCGTATACGGTATATTAGAGGCGATATGGTCCGGAAGATCATTAATAAATATTGAAAAGAGAGGACCAAGGAGTGTTTCTTGGGGCACACCGGACGTGACATTAGTAGGGTTAGGTTCATGCTCGCTTAAGACAATGTACTGGACTTGCGAAGTAAGAAAAAAAAAATCGTTTTGAGGACTTGAGGATTTAAATAAATACGGAAAGCTCTGAAATTAAACGAAGATGAAGAACACGGTCAAATGCTTTCAAAAAGCCTAAAAATATGGCATCTGTGTCATTACGAGATAGAAGGTTACGGTGGAGGTCATGAATGAATTCAGAAAGTTGTGTTTCGCAGGAATAACCTCTGCAAAATCCATGCCGATGTTTGTAAAAAAAAAAATCGTTGTTGTCTAGATGAGACAGCAACACCTCTTTCTCTTAGTCTCTTTAAGAAACTAGTTTGTATAGACAAGCATTTCATTATTGTAAGCCCAAACTTATTTCAATCGGCTCACTACACCTATTTAAAGTAAGTATAATGGCGCGCGTTTTCAAACGCAGTGGTCGGGGAATAGTGTTCAGGATGGCTCAGGCGGTGTGGAGCATGCTGTTGGCATGGTAGTGTGGTCGCACCCCCACGCGGATAAAGGAGTTCATTGCGCCTGAGCGAGAGTGAAGGCCGCAAGAAAACATCGCCCTGTAGCCCGGCCATAGAAGAACATGGGAGGGCGGCACAAAGCATCTAGCTTGTTTTTATTTCGGAAAAATGATTGCGGGCACTTGCGAGAACAAAGAGAAATCCGAGGAAACTTCACGAGTCATGACCCTGGTCTGGCATATTGCTAAAACAGCGTCTCAGCTGAGAGTGGGTGAAAGAAAGCACTGCAAAGGCTGGGGTGCGGGAGCGTCTAGAGACGCGGTTTGAGTCCCGCTCAGCTCGTGCGCTGGCTTTGACAGTGCCATATAGCCTCCTCTATACTGACAAAGCCTAGCAGATCGCCACGAGAAGCGGCCACCGAAATTGAAAAGGTAGAGCGGCAGACAACGGATGAGAGGAGAGCCACGTGACGGGCGCCCCACTGCGGCGAGACGCCGAAACACACTTCTCCCGAGCGATAGAATGTCCGCTCGTGCTGCTCACGTTCCTAGCGCTAAGGCTTCTTTTCTCGTCGTGTTTGAAAACCATGTTTCGGGTCCTTGCCGCTGCAAAAGCTGTGCGCTGGCTTTCATTCCCGCAGTCCCAGCTGAGGCGCTGTTTCTAGCAAGTCGGCCCTGGCAGCGTATCATTATTTTCAAAGGACAAGAGTCATGGTGGGAGTAAAGCGCAGAGCGGAAGCTTGGAATCGTTGCATTATTAAACCAACAGCGTGAAAGTTGATCATCTGACAGTAATCTTATTTCAATAAATGAAGTAAGAATTAATCCAAAGAAGGACGACCTAGGTAGGGTTTCGCCCATGTGCGAGCTTTTAATAGCGGACTTCACGGGAAATGGATTTATTGGACCATTTTTCTGAGCGTCAGATTTGAGCGACGACAAGTTTTTTGTTGCCATACCTTGATGCCCGTCACTTCGTTTTGGACGTAACACTCTCCGTGAGTTGCCTACGAGTTATGACGGAAAAAACAGTACCGGCGCGGTTGCAAAAAAAAAAAAAAAAAAAAAATGTTTGTTTATCTTGGAGTGAAGGTAAAGAAATTGCGCTTGGTCATCGCTATCATATGTAGTTCAATATTTGCACATTTCGTGGTGTCGGAACATGGTGGGCAACACTGAATAGCTTATTTATAGGCACTGGGTTTTTTTCGAGAAGTTGCTCGTGACTCTTGTGACGCGCTTCTCGCTTCTTTTATTTTTTTCTTTCGCAAGACTTACTGTTTATCACTGGGAAGAAGCGCGAGAAAATATTTTGAGACAAGAATCATCTGCGTCAGGGACTGAATGAGCGCCACTTTTTCTGAACTTCTCAACCTCGAATTTCAGCAACCTTTCTAACGATGGCGCAAGTGCACGTCGTCTGCTACAACATAAGTCTTTTCTGATATTTGGGACAATTACAGTGATGTCTCATTAATATGGACACTTCCGCCCCGCGCGGCTCTGCTTGGTTTCTGCCTGACAAGCCACTTCCGGAGTCAACGCCAAGATCTGACCGAGAGTCAAAGACACGTGTGACACAGATCCCGCCCAATTTCGTCCCTTTTATCTTTTTTCACTTCGCGAATGAATTTAACCGAAACAGACGTCGGCGCCTCGCGCGCGTCTTATTGTTGCGAGTAGAGCACAGTGGACTCGAACGACGCGCCCCTATTATACTCCGTTCACACTTAAGCTGAGATTAGAAGCTCATCCGCCTTCAGCGCGAGCTTTCTACCGTTGCTAACACAAGTGTGAACGTGTAAGCACGCGCAACCAAAGCACTGCGGAGGCCAGCGAGCTCGGGCTGGAGGCAGAGCTTCTAGTCTCAGCTTAAGGATGAACGGAGTATAGGCGTCTCCGACTCGTGGTCGTGTGTTTACCACTCCCTAAAAAGAGGGTCCCTCGAGTTCCGCCTGATCACGTGATAGAAGTGCCACGCCATCGCTCGCCGCGATCCTGGCGTAGCCACAGCAGAGGCAGTGGACGTGGCAGACGCCTGTTCTGCTGCAGGTCGCTCTCCAGTTTTAACGTCCACAGAAGCTTCAGCAGCGGACTCTGGGAGGACAGCGACACTCGCGTTCGTTCGTACTTTTTGCAGGGACTTCTCGTACCAACCGCCAGGACTGCGACATCCGCGCTACCATAGTTTTATGGTAGCGCGCTCACAGTCTGACGAAAGCTTAATCTGTCACCGATTGAAGCTAGGCTCAGCAAAGCATTTTCCGATTTACGCTATACATCGGGACTTAATACCTCTGAACTGGTGTAGACCAGTGCAGCCTAAATTTGGAAGTTGGATACATTTGAAGTTAACAGCATTTTGGACCACAAACTACCATTGCAGCGCGCGGTTTTGTTCAAAGAGAGGAAGTCAGGTGCAAGCGGCCTCGTTTTCAAAGGGTGGGTCTTTTTTATCGTTGTTTTGATTTTGACTAAACTTCTCTGGGCTTGGTCAGAGGATACGTTCGCTCTGATTGCCTGGGTCAGCAATTTGTTTTCTTAATTAGACACTAGACACAGTTTTAAAGAGCTTATAGGCCAATCTGGGTCCTCTTACTTAGAATGCGGCTCGGTGTATCGTAACTCGAGAGATGTTTTCTAATTATACAGCATGTTGCTGGCCTCCTCATGCAGATGGGATCGAACAGTCCAGGTGTAATCTCATTTTCGTGAATAATGCTTACTTGAAGTACCATTGCGCGTTCCTGATTTTTACACAAAACGTTGAAGTAGTCAAATTACACCATTGCAGCTAGAACCCTAGAACGTCGTAGACCAAGGCTTTTTTCAAACTACATAAAGGTCGGTACAATTTTTTGTGTTGTTCTATTTATTACCAGAGTACCAACGGAAATCACGCAAACGTTGATTTTTAAACGTTATAAGAGGCCCGCATATATAACGATATAGTAATTTAGTAAATATTCCGGGCTTAACGCAGGGTCTGTTCCCGCTTACTAGTCTAGGCATTTTTTTTCTACTAAAGTTTATAATTGTACTTAAAATTAATACTTTCCCTATGTGTTTAAAACTACGTATGCAGATGAGGCAATTAAACGTGAAGTTTTCGCACGAGGGCAACTCCTGACACGTTACAAAAAGCTGTAATTTTAATGATTTTATATATCTGTTGATCTAGAAACTCTGCGGATCTTACGGGGACAACCCAGGAGGCCCACACTCAATACATCTAGAGACTTCCCTTCAACTGTCTCCCGAGGAATTCCCTTCCACGCTCCCACCACTTGTGGAAAAATACACAAATGGATAACAATTACTAGGTCTAAACGGAATACAGGAGAATCTTTGCATCTGTCTCAATGAACAGCCCCCATAAAATGTGTAATCATTAATATTGTGAGAATAAGATGGACACTTCTAGGGTCAGATTTATTGAGCGACCGCTCTCGGGAAAATCCAAGGACAGACGCGCATGCTCGAGGGGATCAGAGGCAGACGAAGTGAATATAAAACAATTTAAAACGGCAGTGATGACGATCATGATGAAGATGAAATGGGTGTTGTCCCTAAGCTAGACTTAAGCTATCTGAACACCCTCACATGTTCCCCCCTGGCGGTTGAAGTATGACTTCCTGGCCATTCGATTTTTACGGTGGTTTCAATCAGCCAAGAGTGAATTGTTTGAGCCGGCGGACATAAAGAACTTCGTGTGTGCGACGTCTGCGATCCGAGGTATACGAGATTGCTGACTAGGGATGTTTGGGGTGAGTACTCTGTAGGGGCAGATGTAGCGTGGAAGGAATTTTTCGCAGCGGTCTGGTTGGCGCGTTGGCAACGAGACCTTGACGAGGTCTCCTGGGTGAAAGACGTTAGTTTTGTGTCTGGAATCGTAGCATTATTTACGGTGCTGTTGATGTTCATTGGTTCGAATATTCGCAAGTTGACAGGTGTCTTCTGTTTTTCGGAAATAGTCATTCAAGACAGTGCTGTGATGCCCTATGGGCGGAAGAGGTAATAAAGTATCTAGCCTAGACCACTAGTTACTAAAAATTAATATTGTGAGGGTGTTGTCCCTGAGCATCATCATCATAATAATAATAATAATAATAATAATAATAGCTTTATTTAACATGTATAAGCATGGTGGGGGCTGTGGAAAAAAGCTGTCCAAGTAGCTTGATTGCTCCTCAGCCCCCCTCAGGTACACACTGTGGCGACAAAGACATTTAAAAAAAGCACAAGAAATTATATAAAAATACAAGGTACTTTTATCATAACAATGACCAACAGGCAACTATCAGCAATGCATCAAACAAGAATAACACTTCCCTATAAAAGAAATGGGGAAGTTGTACACAAGAAAGGGAAAACTATCCAAAATATTCTAAGATGCTTCAACACAGCATAGATATATATATATATATATATATATATATATACACACACACACACACACACACGCACACACATGCATACGCATACACACAAATACACAAACATATATTATACATACATACATACATACACATACATACATGCATACATATAGACATATTGTCGCGGGTGGTGAGTCGTGACCAATAAACAAGAAATAAACAGAAATAAATAAACGTTTAATGTGGCGAACTTGTGCCAAAAATAAAGAAGGAAACAGAAGAAAGCAGAGCGTCGCGGGCGTCGAAGTCGGCGTGTCAGCAGAATCGAGCGCTGGGGCGAGACTGGCTCGACAAGATCGCGGGCGGCCTCTTATCTAGAGTGCGTCGCTATCTCGAAGATTCGGCGAAAGCGGCTCGAGCGTCGCGTGATCGGGCGAGAATGAACACGCACTTTCTAGAAAACAAAAGCAGGAATAAATGATAGAAGTTACGAGCGGTACATGAATAAACGAGAACTTTCTGGAGGTCCGTGACCGAGCGTTGCTTTCTCAGCCCTGGGCGCGGCATTATCCCCCCCTTTAAAGGGATACTGAACCGAAATTTCGAACTAACAAAACAAGGCTGGACAGATAGGCGGGACGATGCAAAACCCAAAAACATCACTCATACAGCGATATCTCTAACGGATCGCCATATTTTTAGAAAAGAAGCGCCCGACTAAACCCGGCCGACGAGGCCGACAAGGCAAGGCACGTCACGATTCTTATTCCCTCTCCTTTTCACTACGTCCCGTGTCGAGCTGGTGAACCGAAGCGAGGAGGAGAGAAGCGAGGCCGCTCCCCCTCATTCTCAAATTCTCCCGGAGGACAGTGATGTCAGAGGCCTCCCTTGATCGCGCCCTTCTTTTCGAAAAGTGCAGCCATCCGTTTGAGATATCGATGTACGAGCAATGTTTCGGAGTTCGTAGAGTCCCGTTCAACGCTTCTAGAGCCTTATTTTGCGAAATTCAAATTTCGATTCAGTATCCCTTTAAAAGTGCATCGTCCCGATGCAGCACAAAAACGGAAAACAAAAAAACAAAAGGACAGCAGAATTGCTAGCCGGAGTTCACAGTCCACAGTTCACTCGTCGACGAGAGTGGAGAGTCCTATCGTTCGTAATACGGCTTCAGCCGGACGACATGCACCACCTCGGTTCGCGGCTGACGTCTTGCAGATGGGCGCGTTCCGTCGGGTAGAACTTCGTAGTTCAGATCGCCGAGGCGTCGGATGATCTTGTAGGGCCCAAAGTAGCGCTTCAGGAGTTTTTCGCTGAGACCGCGACGACGAATCGGCGTCCACACCCAAACTCTGTCTCCGGGCTGGAAGTGGACGTCGCGGCGACGAAGATTATACCGGTGAGCGTCGACATGTTGCTGGTCTTGAATTCGTAGTCTGACTAGCTGGCGGACCTCTTCTGCCCGTTGAGCAACCACCTGGGCGTCATCGCTCCCGTCATTGACTGACTCGTGCGGCAACATTGAGTCTAGCATAGTCGTCACCGCCCGGCCATACACCAGCTGGAAGGGCGTCACTCCTGTGGTCTCTTGCACGGCTGTGTTGTAGGCGAACGTGACGTAGGGCAGCACTTCGTCCCAGGTCTTGTGCTCCACGTCGACGTACATAGAGACCATGTCGGCGATTGTTTTGTTGAGCCGCTCCGTCAACCCGTTGGTCTGCGGATGGTATGCCGTTGTTCTACGGTGTTCCGTGTGGCTTAGACGCAGGATCTCTTGGGTCAACTGTGCCATAAACGATGACCCTCGGTCTGTGATCAGTACTTCGGGGGCGCCATGGCGGAGGACGATGGACTCGATGAAGAACTTGGCGACTTCGACAGCAGTCCCCGAAGGAAGGGCTTTCGTCTCGGCGTAACGAGTGAGATAATCGGTGGCGACGATTATCCAGCGGTTCCCCATCGTCGACGGTGGAAAAGGACCCAGCAAATCCATTCCAATTTGCTGGAAGGGCTTGGTTGGCGGGGTAATCGGCTGAAGGAGACCTGCTGGCTTTGACGGTGGTTTCTTGCGTCGCTGGCACTCATGGCACGATCGTGTGTAGAGATGGACGGTCTTCGGAAGCTTTGGCCAGTAGTACTTGTCACGAATCCGGGCAAGGGTCCTGCTGTAGCCGAGATGTCCGGCCGTTGGGTCGTCGTGGCACGCTTGAAAAATTTCTTCTCGGAGGCTGGCGGGGACAACCAGTAGCCAGGGGGTTTCGCTGGTTCCGAAATTCTTTCTGAAGAGCACGCCTCGCCGCAGGACAAAGCTCGGTAGGTTCCGAGAAAAGACCCGTGGGACAGAGCCTCCTCGACCTTCGAGGCTGTCGATCACGGAGCTAAGTTCCGCGTCGTCGCGTTGCAGTGCCCTCATGTCGGTAGCGTCACGTGCGCCTAGAAAACGGGCGTCGTCATCGTCGTCCGCGCCGGAGATTGGAGGTTCGACTGGAGCCCTAGACAAACAGTCAGCGTCATTATGCTTGCGGCCGGACTTATGAACAATGGTTACGTCGAATTCCTGCAGTCGAAGGCTCCAGCGGGCGAGGCGTCCGGACGGATCCTTGAGGTTTGCGAGCCAGCAGAGGGCGTGGTGGTCTGTGACCACGCGAAACGGGATCCCGTACAAGTACGGGCGGAACTTGGTTATCGCCCAGACGACAGCAAGACATTCTTTGTCGGTCGTTGAATAATTTTGTTCTGCCTTAGACAGCGCCCGGCTTGCGTAAGCGATTACTCTCTCTGCCCCTTCTTGTCGCTGAACGAGTACCGCACCGAGACCGGTATTGCTGGCGTCCGTGTGGATTTCAGTCTCCGCCGACTGGTCAAAATGTCCGAGGATAGGGGGCGACTGGAGCCTTCGCTTGAGTTCGTCGAACGCTTGCTCTTGCTCCTCTCCCCACTGGAACTGCATGTCGTCTTTCGTCAGATGCGTCAGCGGTGCAGAAATTTGCGCAAAGTCACGAACGAAACGTCTGTAATAGGCGCACAGCCCAAGGAATCTTCGAACGGTCTTCTTGTCTGATGGCTTCGGGAACTCGGCGACAGCGGACGTCTTGGCGGGATCAGGGCTTACACCCTGAGCACTCACGACGTGGCCCAAGAATTTGAGCTCACCATAGGCGAACCGACACTTGGAAGGCTTGAGGGTCAGCCCAGCAGCTTTGAAGGCCTGTAGCACGGCTCGCAGTCGTCTCAGGTGCTCGTCGAATTCGCTTGCGAAGACCACAACATCGTCGAGGTAGACGAGACAGCTTTGCCATTTCAAGCCGGCAAGGACGGTGTCCATAACGCGCTGGAAGGTTGCCGGCGCTGTGCACAGCCCGAACGGCATTACTTTAAACTCATACAGTCCGTCCGGCGTGACGAAGGCCGTCTTCTCACGATCTCGTTCGTCGACCTCAATCTGCCAGTACCCGCTCTTCAAGTCCATCGACGAAAAGTATCGGGCGTGGCGTAGTCGGTCCAGGGTGTCGTCGATGCGTGGCAGTGGGTAGACGTCCTTTTTTGTTACGGCGTTCAGTCGGCGATAGTCCACGCAGAACCGAAGAGTCCCGTCTTTCTTTTTCACCAGGACTACCGGTGAAGCCCACGGACTCCTTGAGGGCTGGATAATGTCGTCGTCAAGCATTTCTTGTACCTGCTGCTGGATGGCTTCCCTTTCTTTCACAGAGACCCTGTACGGCGGCCGATGCACAGGGAGTGCGTCGTCATCAGTAATTATCCGATGTTTCGCAACCGTCGTTTGGCGCACTTTCGACGACGTGGAGAAGCACTCACTGAACTCGGCGAGAAGGTCACGAAGTTGTCGTCGTTGTGGGGCTGGGAGGGATGGGTCGATGTCGAGCTCTGAGGACGTAATTGTCTTGTTCTGCGTCGGAGAGGCGTCTTCTGAGATCACGGCGATCGCGGCTGAGTCTTCAATTTCCTCGACGTAGCCCACAGTTGTACCCTTTGTAAGGTGCTGCAACTCTTGCCGGAAATTGGTGACAAGGGCTACTGTACGCCCGTCCTGGAGCTCAGTTACGCCTCTTGCAATGCCAATCCCTCGTCCGAGGAGAAGTTGGACGCTTCCTTCCAGCAGTGCTACACCGCAGGTGGCTCCTTCGGTCCCGACGGGCACAAAGACACTCGACAGCGGCGGCAGGTTTACGTGGCTGGCGAGGACTCGCACTGCAGCTAACGTCGGTTTGGTATTTTCCACCGATGGGGCAGGCTTCCGAAGCGTCAGCTTGTTCTCCGCAAGGTCGATGATGGCGCCGTATTCACACAGGAAGTCCATTCCGAGAATGACGTCCCTCGAACAGTCTTGCAGAACGACGAACTTCACAGGGCATGTTTCGCCGTGAATCTCGACGCGAGCGGTGCATCTCCCGACTGGTGTAATCAGGTGTCCTCCGGCGGTTCTTATTTGTGGTCCATCCCACGGCGTCATGACTTTTCGAAGGCGGCGAGAGAGCCTCCCACTCAATACTGAGTAGTCTGCCCCGTTGTCAACGAGTGCCGATGCGTTTTGGCCATCGATAACAACGTTTAGGTTGTTGGACACCGTTGCAGGCGCTTCAGTGCAATGCGGGGCGTCGAGAGAGTGGGAGCGCTCCGGCGTTCTTAAAGACTGTTTGCTTCCGTCGTTTTCGGCAACGTCACCTCCAGGCGTTGCCGCACTCAGTTTTCCCGACGACGCAGGGGAGACAGGCTCTCTCGGCGGGATCGTGGCGCTGGGGAGGCTGAACGTCGTGGCGATGGGGAGCGGGCTTCACGGCGGAAAGACGACACTGGGGAGGGGGAACGTCGGAGGTACTCCTCGATGTCGTGAGGGCGTTCGCCGTACCTCGGGCGTGGGTCGTTCGGGTGGAACCCACGCAGGCCCATTTGCCGGTAGGGACAACGACGGTAGATATGGTCGGCCTCCCCGCAGTGGTAGCACAACGGGCGTCGATCGGCCGTCCTCCACACGTCGGTCTTTCGTGGAGCAGCTTGTTCTGGGCGGACGTACGCCCGATCTTCATGGCGTCGTGAATACTGCGGCGCTAGAGGTTCACGTCGAGGTGGCGCCGTATACGGGTGAGCAGGGGGCGGTGGTCGTCGGGTAGCTGCGGCGTAGCTCAGCTTCGGTGGTTCAGGAGCGGCGCTGGCGAGAACTTCTGGCTGCAGCGCCTGCTGAAGTTCTTCCCGGACAATCTCGGCGACTGAGGGCGTATCCAGGCTTGTGGCAGCAGGTAGCAACTTCTTCAACTCCTCCCGGACGGCTTCACGGATAAGGTCACGGATGTCGGGGAGGGTGGTGCCCAGGTCGGATCCAGATGTCGCTAGAGTAGTTACGCCAGGGTGTCGTTGGTAGTGTCTGGCGCGGGCTAGCAAGGCCCGTTCCATATTTGTCGCCTCCGTGATGAACTCGTCGACTGTTGTTGGGGGATTCCGGATGAGACCGCCGAAAATCTCGCTCTTCACACCCCTCATCAGGTGGTGCAGCTTCTTCTCCTCGGTAGCCTGAGGATCGGCGCGGGCGCTTAGGCGGAGAACATCCTCCACGAAGCCGGTGATGCTCTCGTTGGGGCCTTGAGTCCTGGTACGCAGTAAGTCTTCGGCTCTCTCTCGGCGGTGCTGGTTGACAAATGTCGCCTTCAGCTGGCTCTTGAAAATGTCCCAGGATGTCAATGAAGACTCGTGATTTTCGTACCAGCTTCTGGCAGTCCCCTCGAGCGAGAAATACACGTTTTGCAGCCGGTGCTCGTTGGTCCAGCTATTGTGGCGTGCGACGAGTTCGAATTGGTCGATCTAGTCTTCAACGTCTTCGTGGAGTTCGCCGTGGAACGGAGCCGGTGTCCGAGGAGCGACGGGTAGATAGACGACGGCAGGAGCGGCGGGGGCCTGCGACTGGTTGTCCATCGTCGTCTTCTTCGGCTTGGGTTTGTCCAGGAGCAAACCGTACTCCGGATCCTCTCCCTTGGTGCGGCGGCTGGTCCGAGTTTCAGGTTCCGCGCTGAGTGGTCTTCTCAGCGAGCTTGGAGTCGGGCTTGCACTGCGGGTCCTGGGAGGGGAACGCTGCACAGGCATGCGGTACCCCGCACTTCCACCAGAATGTCGCGGGTGGTGAGTCGTGACCAATAAACAAGAAATAAACAGAAATAAATAAACGTTTAATGTGGCGAACTTGTGCCAAAAATAAAGAAGGCAACAGAAGAAAGCAGAGCGTCGCGGGCGTCGAAGTCGGCGTGTCAGCAGAATCGAGCGCTGGGGCGAGACTGACTCGACAAGATCGCGGGCGGCCTCTTATCTAGAGTGCGTCGCTATCTCGAAGATTCGGCGAAAGCGGCTCGAGCGTCGCGTGATCGGGCGAGAATGAACACGCACTTTCTAGAAAACAAAAGCAGGAATAAATGATAGAAGTTACGAGCGGTACATGAATAAACGAGAACTTTCTGGAGGTCCGTGACCGAGCGTTGCTTTCTCAGCCCTGGGCGCGGCAATATATATGTGTGTGTTCTCATGTTTCGTACATTGTGCGTAGCTCACTATGTCTGCAAGTGTACAGATCAAAATGAACGCGATGATAGTTGTTTAAAAGGGATGGTAAAAGATAACGGAGACATTCTTTTCCGGAGTTTAGTCGAGTTGTAGGGACTACCCAGCTCTCTTTGTGTCTTGTAGAGTAACTAGAGGTGTTTACTTGCAGTTGGGAAAGATTGCGTATATTACTTATATTTCTCTGTGTTTCTACTTTATAGCGAGTACTCAAACGATATCTGTATAGGTTGTGCGCCCTGATAACGCGAGAACGACGAAATAAAATTGAACTAGGTGTTCCATAAGGGGCGTTATAGATGTGGCGAACATACTTCTTTTGTAATAAATGAATGCGCTGTAGGTTTGAAGATGTCGTTGCCCCCCACACTAGTTGACAATAGTTTAAGTGTGAGTAAAACAGTGAATTATAAAAAAGCAACTTAACTTGGGGGGGAAGGAGGTATCGAATGCGTCCAATTATGCCAGTAATTTGCGCTATTTTTGTTAGCAAGTAGTTTACATGAGCGTCCCATAGCATGTCGGCGGAAAATATGATACCGAGACACCTGAAGTTATCTACCTCTTCTATACGACGTGAATTAAGAAAGATTTCTGGATGTGTAGGAACGGGCTTGTTTTTGGGTCTGAATATAACCGCCTTTGTTTTTCTTTCATTTACTTGCATAGCATTAGCTGCCGACCAGTTCTCGAGTGTTTTCATTGCATCATTACATCGATCTATAAGTTCATAAATGTCATGGCCAGAGAGAAATATGCTAGTGTCATCCGCATATACTATAAATTTGGCTGTGCGGCTAATATTTACAATGTCGTTAAAATAAACGTTGAAGAGTAGTGGCCCTAATATGCTGCCTTGTGGTACACCACAAAGCACTGGTTGCGCCTCTGAGCGCATATTGTTAATCTGGACAACCTGTTTTCGATTAGATAAATAAGATTTTAGAGGCAATAAAACCCGTCCTCGGATACCGTAGCAGTTCAGCTTTTCAAGCAAAATGTCATGATTTACTAAGTCAAAAGCATTTGAAAAATCCACGAATACACCAAGAACCATGGCTTTGTTTTCAAATTGTGTGAGTATATATTCTTTTTGTTCAAGTAATGCTAGATACAATAATAAGGGTGCAGGCGAGCTGGTGGATGTTAACCATGTTGAATATACCTGAGACTGGGGTAGAAAAGCATAAAAGTCGAAGAAACAGAACGGGACAGGACGACGTCTCAAACTCAGCTACCAGGTTTATTCAGTCCTCCTCCTTATAGATTACGTGTCAGCACATCCATCGAGCCAGTACATCCATCGAGCCATTACATCCATCAATGGATGTAATGGCTCGGTGGATGTACGGGCTCGATGGATGTATTGACATGCGTATGGATGTAGTTGCTCGATGGATGTAGTTGCTCGTTGGATGTAGTTGCTCGCTGGATGTAGTGGCTCGGTGGATGTAATTGCTCGCCGTTCCTGTTATCATGCCTAGCGTACCATTACATCCATCGTGCTAGTACATCCATAGAAGCCAAGATGGCCGCCGTGGGGCCGCAATTATATTTAAGCTGATTACTTTGTTTGCGTTATTCATATTCTCATTGGTTCGGAGCCTCAGCAAACAAGGGGTAAGCCACAGAACATTAGTGAATCACAACTGAACTCAACGGGGCATTCAAACTTCTTTTTTTTCTTGTCGAAAAGCGAAATAAAAAGTAAGATTATGTGTACCGTCCTAATCCCCTATTAAAGTAGTTTACTGTAGAACATTTAATTTTCGCGATGACCTAATATTCGCGAGGACCCGAATTTCACGATTTGATCAAATTCGCACAAAATTGGTCACGCAAATAAGTCACCCCATGAATACGAATACATTGCGTATATCTCCCTTTCACGAAATGTTCTGCCCGCGAAATTTCCGAAACCGGCACTTCGCGAAATATCGAGCCCGCGAAATTAAACTCGTTTCTATTGAGTTAATTATGAGAGTTAAAGAGCAGTAACTAATGTTTCATACATGTGGAAACAACAAACAAGGAAAATAACGCCTTGTCATTAGGATCGGCTCCCAACGGCGGAAGTGGTGGCGCATGCGCAAAGCGGGAATACGACGGCCACGTCGGACCCAAACACTTTCGAGACGGGTTCGCGGAGTGTCTTCATATGGCATGACACCCATACTCCCTCTCGATAATTTGAAGTTGGAGCTCCGTTAAATCCGGTAAATTCATCAGGGGAGGCTCGTGCGGCTTCGGTGAGGCCGAGGGCCGCACAAGGTGCATGCATGACGCACAATGGGTAATTTTACTTGCTTTTGTGCATTATTCATTTTTTTGGCGTATAACTCCTGAAATAATGTGAACTATTGAAAAATATATGGCTCGTTTGCTGCTGCGTTCACTGAGGTCGGGCTCAGGGCAAGATGATAGGCACGCTAAGCGGATTCGCTCTTTGATCTTTTGCCTTGCAGGCACTTTATGGTGAAATTGCGTCACGCGAACCATGTTTACAAATGTACAGATAGCAGAAAAACCTTCTAGGCTTGAGTATGGAAAACTCCGAACATATTCAGGATTGCCAAATTCGCCTGGGCTAAGGCTACACCGCTCCCTACATCAGTATATCTCGTGTTGGCCCGTTATTATGATGATGCGTTTTGCCACCTCTCGTGACGATGCGACTACTTGCAACCAGGTACTACCGTGAGACAAGACCGATTTTTAAGCCTCTTGCGACGGCGGAGGACCGGATGCGCTGCCGCGGAGCAGGTCTTACGCCGTCTTTTCTCTCTCGGTCGTACTCGGTTGCAAGTGTCTGAACAGCGCTGAAAAGAGTCGGTTCAGACATTTGCGTTTGACTGCGTTACGACTGGTTTCAACCAATGGCGTCCCCCACGACGAGCCAATGGGGAGTCAACGCAGTCAAAGCAAATGTCTCAACCATCCTTAAGAGAATTACACTAACCCTTTCGCAATTGCTGCTCGCACCGGCACAAGCGGTCGCAAAGAGTCGTTCATAAGCAAACGCAAATGTCTGAAGTAGCTTTCAAGAAAGAAAGAAACGAAATGTGTAGCGGAGAAAATTTGCGTAACTGATGCATGCAATGGCACGTTTTTGGATGAAGCTGCTTGATGGATATGATAACACGATGGATGTAATGACACGCTTGGATGAAGTTGCTCGATGGATGTGATGGCGCAGCGGATGTAATGGCACGATGGATCCAATGGCACGTTGGATTTGGTTACACGCTGGATGAACTGGCCCGAAATGGATCTACTGGCACTATGTATGTACTGGCACTATGGATGTACTGGCACGATGGATGTAATGGCACGAGATTGGACGGATTTGCTCGATGGATGTAATGGCACGATGGGTGTGCTGGCCCCAAGCCCTCCTTATATAGTCCACAAACAGCCCACCACCAACACAAAGGGGCAACTCTAACCAGTTCAACCGCCAAACCCTCCAGACAGTCACTACCAACACAAAGGGACAACCTCTAAACAGTCCAAACGCCAAACCCTGTAATTCCAAACTAGCGCTATGGACGGCCTTCATGCCGATTCACAAAGATAACTCAGCAATCTCCCCCAAAATATAACAAAAGGACCATTACCTCTTCCAAAGTAACAAGAATCCACAAAAAAAAAAAAACTTTTTTTTTATTTAAATTGTTTTCCTTTCCTCCTCGACGAAAGGATGACACGCACTTAACGTAAAACGGTGCAAAGTTGAACAGTACAGCTTTCCCTCTGTCCACCCCAAAAAAAAAAGAAAAAAAGAAAAAAAAAATATATACATATATATATACACATAAATATAATGCTAGTTCACTTGATTTGTTTTTACAAAAGCCGAATCGGTGTGGCGTCAACAAGTTATACTTATCAATAAATCCCGAAAGTCTCGAGTGCAAAACTTTTTCAAATACCTTTGAAAAAACTGGCAGGATGGAAATTGGTCTATAATTTCCCAGATCATTTCTATTTCCTTTTTTGTAAAGTACTGTAATCTTTGCTTTTTGCATTTTTCATGGGAAGACAGCTGTCTCTACACAGGTGTTAAATATATCAGTGAGGATAGGCGCGATTATATCAGCTACATGCTTTACAGGCCGTATCTGGAGACCATCAATATCACAGCTACTGCTATTATTTAGACTTTTGATTACTGATATCACCTCAGGCGCGGTGACCGGTTGTAGAAACATTGATCTGTCATTTCGAATGCTCACATACTCGAGAGCAGCCGACGAGTTACCATGTGTAGTCAGGTTTGCGAAGAAATGATTAAAAGCGTCCCAATATTAATTCTCTAATGGCCACAAATAATTCTGTATTAATATTTCATTCTGCACATTCAATTTCATTCCTTTTGTGGCGGAAGGCCAGATCTTTGGATCAGACCGTTTGGCCCTCTCATATGTGGCAAATATAAACATGACAACTTTATTTTAAAATCTGTCTAATTTCGTGCAGTTTGGTTTTGTAAAAGTGCCATTAACAATGTTTGGGTATTTCATCATTGGCCAAATAATAGTTTTAAATGATAGAAGCGTAGTATTTAATTGTAAGAGAACTACGGCGATATCTTGAGCTACCCCAACTAACTATATTTTCGGTATCACCTGCCGGTATGCTATTTATAATCTGTATCATACGTAGTGTACAACTGTCAGAGCTGCTGGCGCGAGCATAGGGTTTGATCCCGGAAATCATTTGCACGCGTTCTCGCGCAAATGAAACCATACGTGAAGCCACGCTCTCGCGCCAGTATCTTTGACAGCGTTGTTTAGACCTTTCCAAAAAAGGGGTTCTGACCGGTTCCATTTTCAGTGTTCGGGCGTATGGCGCGTGATTTGCTCGCTTTCCGAAGCGACGAACATGCGCGCGTTGGTCTGAGGACTTCTAAATATTGGAATGGTGTATGGGACCATGAAATAGTTATTGCGAAATCGGCAACTGAAAATGATGCCAAAACAAACATTCAAATATACTCGCTCTTTTCAGCGCCATGACGTCAGGTGAAGGCAGACTGACAGGTCGAGCGGTAAAAGGGGACTATGCTGAGCATTTGTTTCGTGCTGCTGCGCGAGTGCTGGAGCAAGCTTCCAAAGCCTTTATTGGACACCGTGACACTGCTAGTAATCAGTTGGGAACAAAGTCTACAGCCCAAATTGTGAACACCTGCCTTCCGCTGACGTCACTTTTTCATGGTTGCCAATAAAAACTTTCAATTTGAAAAAAAGAAAACAGAAACAAAGAAGACCGGTGGGGACCAACGTTTTAAATTCAGTAAATTTGCTGAAAAAATTATTTTGGCTCAATATTTGGGTTACTATTTCATCTATACTTGTTGGTATGCCTAGCAAATTTTCAGAAAACGCCGGAGCACCCCTTTAAGGTGGAATAGTTTAAGGTTCATTTTCAGAACAAAGTTTGGCACGTGCTCGGCGGGACGATAATAAAAATAGTCGCGCATTCCTTAATGCACTGCAGGTACACACTTTTAATTGGCGGCATTTTCTTCGGCTCAATTTACGTCATCAACAGAGATAAATTAAATCAGATGCAGCTTCCACCGTATGCAGCGTACACAAATCAGAGCCTTCTCAACAACCGCTGACAGAAACAGATTAGTACGAATATTAATTACTTTTAAGGTCATCATCGGCAGCAAACACAGGGAGTGGCCAACTCTCGCTCTATACCAACGAATAATAAAATCCCCGCGAGCTTCGGCGATTTTACTCTTCGTTTTTATCGCGATGATATTGCACCGCATCGTAACGATCGCCCGTTACGCCGAACTGAAACGACCCTGCTTAAAATGCAAATGTAGGTAGGGCGATGAAATAGGTCGACCGACCCCGACGAATCGAGACGCGAGGACCGCTCGGCATCCTCGAAGACACCGCGGCGGCGGAGGACGGTGACCAGAGCGTCTCGGATCTTCCATTAGCCAAATTCCGTCGCTGGCTAAACGCCGCGCACGGCGGCTAATCTTAGCGGCCAAAACTGCCCAAATTGGGCCGTAGTAAGGACGGGGTCGGTCGGTCGGGGCGTGCGGGGAGTCCAACAAAGGGCTTCTTGTTCTTGCCGACCGCGCGCGCCTGCATGCACGCGGCGTCGCTTGCATTTGTTCCGGGGCCACGGGTCGTCACGCTGCGCTCTGTCGTCCTCGGGTATTTTTACATCGAGACCAAAGTGCGGGGACCCCTCCGGGAGGACGCTCGGTTGCGATGCCACGCGAGGACGCGAGTGTAAATAAAATATACCGCGGGATGCCGATCGCGAGATTCGATAGTCACGACGCGTTGTGGTGGAGGATGCGATCATGTTCCGTTGGACATGGCCTCCGAGGTTGCCGGTGCCCACGGGGAATTGTGGGCTGGCTGCGGGGTTCTGCCTGCGGAGTGCAGAAAAGAGAAAGGACGACAACGAGAGCGACGGGGAAGCGGGAAAAGAAAGCAGGCGATAGCTAGGTGAGGCGTGTTCGAATTGGCGCCATGTGAAGTTCTTCGACCGCTTGTCAACCTGATCTGTTGTTAGGCATTTACAAGTGATGCGGGCGTTTTCCTGCAAAGAAAGTTAGAAAATATCTACGTACAGAACTTACAGGTGATGTTTTGCTGCTGATGCGTTGCCAGCGATATGGGCCCATGGGACTACCCACTGGGACCACCGATGTCCCAGTCTGTGTCCGGCCGTTCCGAAGCGGCCGGGGTGATTATTACTTCAAGTGTCAGTCGTGGCATTGAAAAGCAAAGCTACGCTCCGTTCCACGGGAGAGAAAGAGGTTACTCCATTGAAAGGTAGAGAGGTCCTCCACAGTGCATGGCTCACTGGGGATTCGGAGATCATTTGACGAGAGTTACCAAGAGTGCACTAAGGGTGCAAAGTAACCGTGAAACGCGCTAATTGATAGCGTTTCCTCGTGCGCAGGAAGCTTCACGATGACGGATGACTAAGAAGGATAGAAGTGTAGGAGAGGGCATGACGTCGGCCGCGTAGCCTCCACAAGCCATGCTCCCTTGACGCCTCACCTCTTTCTCATTTTCCTCCTTACTCTCCTCACTTACCATGCCAAAGTGACCACATCACGTGACCGTAGCTAGCCTTCGTCTTGCTATGAGGTACTAGAATACACCACAGTCTAGACTTCGACCTGATAAAATCTACCGGACGGAGCGCGCGCAAGCCTGCAAGGAGTCCTTCTACAACCAACCATCCATCTCACACGTAACATGTCACGCGCACCAATCGCCAGAGAGATCTGTGGTCACACTGGGCACAAAATCGTTTAAACTTTTTATGACTAGGCTTCACCAATATTGCAACGTGCCCCCTCCTAGTACTTATAACCTCCTTGCGGATGACTGACATGCTGTAAGACACAGAGTTGCCAGATACTCGCAAATTAACCCGCCAAATGTTTCTGAGATACAACCCAAAAATAGCCATTGCGGATGACTGACATGCTGTAAGACACAGAGTTGCCAGATACTCGCAAATTAACCCGCCAAATGTTTCTGAGATACAACCCAAAAATAGCCAAATGTCGGACTATGAAACATCTCAAAGATTATAGCTGTATACAAAGTAATTGACACATTTTCTTAGAACACCGATGATATAATACATCATATGATTGTATTATGTCATGTCTCCGCGACCAACACTACTGAAGGCCCACTTATTGTATATTTACGCTTGTGATTTTTGAGTTTTATTTCCTACATTCTTGAGTTAGTCTTTGTTTCCTACCCGGCTCTAAATACCAATGTTTAAGTTTTTGAAACCAAGTACTTTGAAATTGCTTAAATATTGGGCATGAAATAGTTCAATACCAGCCAGACAGCCAACCAAAAGAATTTCCAGTCAGCTGCAAAAATAAGTAGCCCAATTTGACTATTTAATAGCCCAACCTGGCAACCTTGGAAAGACAGTAAAAAAATCTTCACATGGCCCGAACAAACCTTTGGGACCAATCAAAACGAGGCAAATAAGCGACACTAAAGGCCTTTATTAAAAATAAACAGCTTTGCTTTTTTTCTCAAATTGTAATTTCGGCACGATTGTAATTTTTTTTAAATACTCGCTAAAGCTCCAGACGTATTTTTAAGGGCAACGTTATGAGACGAAAATCAAAAACTTTTGATTTCTGGCATCCTTTAAAATCGTTGTGATGTTTTTTCAACGAATTGTCGATTCTTTTCCACATCTCCCACGGTAAACTGAATCGAATCAAAATCGCATGCTTCGTACTTTCACGTGGTTGAATATTGCACTGATTATTGTTAGTAAGCCGCGTTGTTGTTGCTACAGCTACTTTACCGATTTGCCCCATAAATGACGGCCTTGCGTTGGTCTAGATTTCGCTTTGTTGAATAAACCTGAATAATTATTGCGCTCTCGATAGCGCGATGGTGTATGCCAAATTGCTAGTGCTTTTGTTTGAACCTGTATCTGCTTAGAATATTTAGATTTTAGAAAGCGACTTAAACGTGCCCACCACCAAAGTCGTTTATCCCCACAGCTATATATAGTCCCGAAATGATATCGAAAAATGAGCCTGTCTGTTTTGAGCGGCAAAGCTATTTTTGACTAGAATTACATTTGGGAAACTGACAAAGAGGGATGGCACGGGTGGCCGTCCAGTCATTTGGAGGAGGCGTTCTCGGGTGCCGCGTTTGGCACACCTCTTCGTTTTGGGTCGCGTGCGCGGCGTAGGAACAAAGCGTCTTCCAGCCTTTCTGTATGGAGATCGGCAGTGAACTCACGCTGTTACGTGACCCCCCTCGACAAACGATCCCCAGCGTGGGCGCGTTTACCGCCGAGACAACACACGCGTCGCAAAGATAACCTAGGTTTGTAGACAACACAGGCCCCCCGTAATGGCCTCTGCTTCCACGGGCGCTAAAAAAACGCCGGTCTTATGTGGGCCGAGAAAACTAAGTCGACGTTTTTGGGCGAGCGCCGTACCAAAGTCCCGCGTTCACAAATACTTTTTTTTTTTTTTTTTTTCTTCCGTGGCATGGACGTTCGAGCGTTGAAAAGGCTGCCAACGAGGAACGCGTCTTAGTTCGTCTCGAAAGAAGAACGAAGGTGCGGAGGTCATGGCGAGCAATGTGCGTGCAATCGCCATTCTCAAAGATTCTCGTGTGTCAACTTCACTGTGCACTCAGAGTGCTACAGTTTAAGGTGAAAGATCGGCGAATGAAAGGGGAGGCTGTTTTTTCGAACTTCGTTTTTCGCAGAAAATATCTGGGTTTATCAGAGTTATTCCTTTTTTTTTCTCCAAAATCTTAGAATTTTGTAGTTTATTTTTACTGTTTAAAATTTTCCAAGATTAAAAATACAAATAACTAATGTCCGTACAAGCATAACCGAAATTCAGAAGAACCTAATCTGTATTGAATAATATTTCTCCAGCTGGTGTTTGGCATCGGTGCCCTTGCCATTGTCACACAATAAATCTCGGAAAGAAGTGTTGCTTCATTGAACGTCAATGCTTTGAAATGGCTGAAGACCTGGACATAATCAAGGGGAAGCATAGAAGCTCCAGCTGCCCCTTCTAATGTAACCTGGGGGTTCATAGCTTTCACTGTTATAAAGACACCCCCCTCCTCCTTCTAACTAGCAGAAATAGTATGCCCTTAACTGGAAACCGGAACAGGGGTTTTTGTCGTGACCTTGAAGCAGGGACGTAGCCAGGGTTTCGGGGGCGGGGGGGCTGGGAAGGGGAAGGGGGGGGGGGGGGGGACTTGGACCACTTCTTTGGCTGTGTGACTGCCCTGAAGTACAATGACCCGTTATTCTGAACTAACATTCATGAGATAAATGGTAAACCCTCTTCTGTCAACAGCCAGAGAAGTTAAACGAAATTGAGGTGTCCTCTTCTCAGGACCACTGACCCTGTCATCGGAAAATTTATTCGTAAAACACTGACGTTTTTTGCTTTTTATTTTGTTATCGTGACCTCGAAATTATGAGTTTAACGAATAACTCTGAATTGACGAAAAATTTACCGGCGAGGGGGCATAAGCCTGACCTCATGTGATAATAAGAATTAAAATGACACCACCCGCCAACGTGCTGGTATTTTTAATGGAACAAGGGAGCAAGTACTCTGTCCTTCCCGTTGCTCAATCAACTCAGGAATTAACCAAGCTCAACATGTCTCGAAAAAAACAATCCGTTCATTTGACAGTGCTTACTTTCCTCACTATTTTTAGTAAAACACTCGCAAAAAATACTTCTCTTTTACGGGTGACATGTTTTTGAAGGCTAGAATCCCGAGCTTTTAGCTTTATCTTTGGCAGCTACTTCTGCTGATTGAGAGTTCGTGCAGCCCCCGAGATGCATCCTTCAACGAATAGTTCACGCCTGCAGCAGTAGTACAATTGTTGTACAGTGCTAATCACACTTGTCTATAACGCGCGAGCGTGCGGCTTTCTCCGGGGAGCGCTAGACTGGTGGCATTCGCGGAAACTAAGCTAGTCACGTGACGCAACATGGAACGGCCCGCTCGAGGGGTGTCCTGCCCATTCTATCAGCTTGATAAGCGATAAAAGTAAAGTGCTTTATGATATATTTTTGTTTTTTGATGACGACATCTTGATAGGCCTTCATGCTTTAGTTTGTTTATTGTACGAGCAATGATATTTGTAAAAAGAAGCGTGCGAGCAGCCTTTCGCGTTCGCCGCCATCTGATAGAGTGGGCAGGACACCCCTCGAGCCGGCCGTTCTACGTTGCGCCACGTGACTAGCTTAGTTTTTGCCAATGCCACCAGTCTAGCGCTCTCCGGAGAAAGCCGCGCGCTCGCGCGTTATAGACAAGTGTGATTAGTACTGTACATTACAAAAAGCTGGGAAGCAAAGAATAAAACGGAACAAAGGCAAATGAACACAGATGAGTACAAACTATATGCGATTACGTTTAAAGGGGCAGAGCTACTTTTCGAGCGAAAATTAATCGACGAGATGAGATCACTATGGCGCATGTCATTTCTAGCGCTCGAAACATGGGAATCGAGACTCGTAGCCGGTTGTCTGCGAGCCGCGTCCCAGCGATTCGCGGGCCGCATGTGGCCCATGGGCCGCGTGTTTGAATTGAGACCCCTGGCCTATAGATTCCTGCTGTCCAAGCAAACGTGCTTTGAAACCGTCATGATAATATATTTTAGGTGACATGGCGATACAACGTTGCCACTTAAAAGTCCTGTACTTCGGGAAAGTTTGTTCAAGCCGTGGCTTTTTATGTTCGCGTTTCTTGCTTCGGGATTCCACTATTAAAGCCCCAGGTGCCGCGCAAGCACGAAACGTGTCTTTCGGTACTCCTAAACAATCTTGGAAAAAAAACAAAACAACAACGACGACCAGTGTTAGAGATTGAACGCCAGGCATAGGCGTGGAAGGCGAGTTCGCTGCTGACTGGGCTACTGACCCAGCACGCAGGAGCGGGAGGAGCAAAAGCAGGTGGTGTGAGAAAGCGCGCGGAGTGGAGAGGGGTGGAAAGGGCAAGAAAGAGAGGAGCAGAAACAGGTGGTGTAGAAAGAGCGCGCGGAACGAGGAGGAGTTGAAAGGGCAGGAAAGCGCGTTTCACCACTCTTGGTGACCCAGAAAATTCTGCACAAAGGCTTTGTATCCGGGTGGTGCTAAAAAGAATCGCGCGCAGCGTCACAAAGAAACAAGGATGTGACGTTATTTGCATCCATACAAAATCCTGCTCTTGGCACTATACAGGGTGTCACAAAAGAAAATTTAGTCTTTTTTACCGCAAAAATAAACTGGGCGTCGCCGAACCCTCATTCTCCGTCCAAAGGTAGCGCTAGAGGTCACAACCAGATACCAAAGTTTCAGCCCGATCCGATAACTTAATCAAAAGTTTTAAGTGATTTTCTGAAAATTTCAATAGAAAAATGGCGCCCATTTTTGCCCGTTTTCGGTATCTGGTGCTATAGAGCCCCATATGTTCGAAAACTCCTTCGGCCACCATTTTCCCATTGAAATTTTTCAGAAAATCACTTATAACTTTTGATTAAGTTATCGGATCGGGCTGAAACTTTAACATCTGGTTGTGACCTCTAGCGCTACCTTTGGGCGGAGAATGAGCGTTCGGCAAAGCCCAGTTTATTTTTGCGGTAAAAAAGACCTTGTAAATTTTCTTTTGTGACACCCTGTACATGAACTAAGAGCACCACCCATCCCAGGCCCTGAAAGTCTAAAGACGGGGTCGGGGTCTTCATTGGACGCCGTATTTGAGTGCGCTGTTTATAGCGCATGCTCAGAACGAGCTCACATTAATAGCCTGCTAGGACCGGCAATCTTGATGGTGCGGAATGCACGTTGCAAAAGAACTGCGGAAGATCGCCGTCACCACGCGCTCAGCAGCCTCGCACACAGCTATGGCCGCCAGTGAATACTCCGTATACATCATACAAAAGACAGTCTGCCAGACATCAGTCACCGCGATATTTGTGATTCGAATGCCGCGTGCAAAGTTTCTTCAAGTTTCTTCGAATGTCATGCGGCATTGGAAGCACGCATCTCGAAGTGACTTGCGTTCGAATCTGTTTGCAGACTGCATTTTGTATGATGGTATAAGCAGTGTGGCCACGGCTTAAGGGTCTTCTTGCCCCAGGCACAACCCGAACTCAGAGCACCCCCCAATGCTACCGCATTGAAACGCCTTTGGCAAAATGACAAAACATGCAGCCATTTTTCTTTTTGATTGGCTGTACAGCGATAATAAAATGCTCGGAACGCACGACCCGCCTTTTTGAAGCTCTCGGTGATTACTGCTTCGAGAAAGAGCGCGCGGACGGGAGTGCGGCGCCAGTGCCTCCATCTAATACTCAGCCTGACAGTGCAATGAATTCGCTTCAGCCGGCGCCCATATTACGCTTCCCCGTATGATCAAGCCAGCGCCAAACGTTACTAGGTGGCAGAAAAAAAAAAAAAAAAAGAAAAAAAAAAAGGCGGATGCGAGGTGCATCGAAGTGGATCCCGGAACACGGAAAAGGAACGAGCTGCGTTGCAGTAGCGGCGCAGTTCCTGTCTCCGGGCGGGGTCACTGCCACTTGGCCGCCACTCGGTCGTTTTAACTTACGTTGCACCAAGACTCACTTCACGGAACAGTATGCCCGAGTACGGTTTGTGCGCTTTATTATATTACTGACACAGGGTAGGAAAGAATATCAACCGGTGGCCCCTAAGTTGGTGTCCCGATCTGAGCACATTTCATCAGGCACGCACTTCGTATGACAGGATTTCAATTAAGAAGTAAAAGGAAACGAATCGCCCGTTGGTGCTAGATGACTCGGGCTTTGCGTTGCTTTCCTGTGAGGGGCACCAGGATAGCCACCGCGGTCTTTGAAAACTCCAAGAATGCCTCCGTAGCTACGTTCCACGTGCAACCAGCGACAAGGCACAAAAGATGGTTTACATTGAAAACGCAATCTGCTCAGGGACAAATACTAGCAGGAATATTTCAGCGAGCGTGTGGGCCTGCCTATTAAGAAAATGAAATAAATAATAAAAATGGGACAAAGACGAGCATGCACAGGCTTATACAAGCTACGGCTGAACTTACATGACTGTCTTTGTTTCCCTTTTTGTCTATTTTTATCATTTCCTTATTATTATGACGTTTCGCTTTGCCGATTCTCTCTGCGCAGATTTTGCAAATCAAACCGTTTTTTTGAGCCTACTCATTGACCGGACGCGTTCCACGGATATATATAATTGGGCCAACCTGCTCTTTGCCAGAGCATTAGGCATATCTAGAGTGTACGAATCTAGCGAATGGACCAGGATAACGAGACTGCATTCAACTTGCTATCTCGGGCTCGTCGAGAGAGAGGCTTGCGCATAAGTAGCTGTGATTAGATTTCCTCGCGCTTCGTGCAGGGATGTAGGTAGAGAGTTTATAGAGTGACGCGAGTAATGTGCTCAACCGATGGAAAATGTTGTGGCTTGCGCATTGGCTTTCGTTTAACCCAACACCGGAGCAGGCACTTAGGGCGGTGAGCGAACCGTGGCTTCTGAAGATACAACGGCGCTCGATCGACTTAGACGGGTCCGATCACTTCCGGCCTGCTGCGGAAGCACCGTCGTGCGCGGCGCGTTGGCCGCACGGAAACAATGAAGGAGGCCGACGTTCGAACTTCCGGGGTGCCCGCCGTTACGTCGCTGCCTCGCAAAGCCCCATCACGCGAAGTCGTTCGGCCCGCCGGAACACGCACTCGCAATCAATTACGGAGGAGTACATAAGTGCCGCTTGCTGCCGCATTGTGGCCATAGCGGCTGATAGAAGAGCGGACTCGGCGAGGCAGAAAAGATGCCGCGGTATGAAAGCGGGGAGTGGGCGCCTTGGCGAAACAAGACACGCCCTCGTGCCAACTGTCTCGAATAGTCGGAGAGCTTGGTAAACGTAGGGCGGGGTCAAAATCGTGGCTTCGCGGCCTCGATATGCTATCTTAATGTCGTCCAATATAAAAATGAACTCAAAGAAGAATTGAAGACGAAGAAGGAAGATTTGGTTCGGTCCATATCCTAGATGTCTTTCCAGGATCGTCGAGGTCCGGCTCTCCCTGTCATCGCAGCGATTGGCCACGAGCCACTACCCGAATGCATGACGAGGCATCGATTGTCACGAGCCCAAATGCAATGCTTACGCAGTGCTCGTGTTTACACTGTACGAGCCTCGGCGTGAAGGGAACTTCTATTCATCACCGCGGGGATCGCGAAGCTTGGTGTCAAAATGCTGGGGATCGCATCGCGTTGACAATTCCAACAATGGGATCACCACAACTTGGTCATCAGGTTTTGCGAAGGAGAAACTGAAAAAAAAAAAAAGAACGCCAGTTTTTATTGTTTGAAATTACTCGGCAACAAAGAAACGTTTCGTACTTGGTGATTCGTTCTTCGGCGTTGTTGTCTGCTAATGCCGCTGTATCATTGGCTGCGATAATAAAAGGCTCGGAACTGGCCCCGACCTGCGTTTGTTACGTTGGCAGTGGCCATAAAGTCGTCTTTTTTGCGAGGTAAACTGCGATCTATATATTCCCTTTTACCGCTCGCGCCCCAACTAAAGTGCCTCAATGCTGCTTGCTAGCAACATTGAGGCACCCTAGCGCAGAGCGGACGACACGGCCCTTTGCCGTCCACCTTGCAACGGTTGCCCCAATGTATGGCTGTCAAATCGCCGCACTCATTTACAATCTTTTATCTATTTTATATTCTATTTTACGATGATATATCTTGAGCGGCCCTCACACTGTCGTACACAAGGCGTTCGACTTTAATTCCTAGGTATGTATTCTTAGAAAAGTTCGTGAAAGGTACACCAATGCCGCCTATGCAGATGCGTTATACGGACAGGGAAAAAAATATAAAATTATAATCAACCTGATACGTTACACAATTCACAAAAATTTCTTAATGAACTATTGATTAGTGAAACTAAACACATAGTGCTAATTACAAACTTGCTGAGCGTCACCAAAAGCCACTAGGTCAGGGAATTTGAGAAGAACTTGAAACACTTGCGAAGCGCGGCGGTGCGTTAAAGTTACCCCTGGTGCAGTAGGCGCAAGGCTAGCGGTGCGAAAACCTGAATAATAACATTAATTCTTCAACGCTAGCCTCGTACTTGTTACACGGGTGGTGAGTTTAGAGCACTTCCGCGCTTCGTGCTTGAAGTCCTTCTAAAATTCACTGATTTGGTGGTTTTCGATAACGTTCAACGATTTTCTAAGTTGAACCGTATGTTTATTCTTACTAATTAAGAAAGGTAATGAACGAATTTCCGACTTATTGTGGCGGTTAATCTCCTATGTTATCTCCCCTTAGTCGTATAGCTCACCTACACGGACCGTATTAGAGTACCTTTCCCGGACTTCTAAAATAAATAAGCTCGAATTAAAATCTAACACTACGGTGGTCTCGGACGTTAGCGCACGACGCAGAGTCCGCGCAGCGGGATGGCCCGAAAAGTCGGCATGGGGCAAGCAGTCCTCGGAGAAGTGTTCTCCGCGAACGGGGTCAACGCTCCTGAGAGGAGTTGTTCGTCGGAAGATGGGCCCGATGGCCGCGCGGACTTCTTGACGCGCCGCCCGTCGCTCTTCTTGCCGGCCGTGCATACGGAAGCAGGGAGACGCCTCGAGGAAGTGCGCGCTCTTCCTCTCTCGCCAAACACCGCGGGGGAAGAAAGAAGAAGCCGCCTTTTTCTCTCGTACTTCTGTTCGGCTGAGTTGTGGGCACTTGGAGCAGTTTGGAGTCGGGCAGGGAGTGCGTGCTGACCCGCAGGGCAGCGTATATACATGCACAGCAGGATGGAGAGCTGCAAACGGAAAGTGAGAGTCCTTTACGCTCGTGAGCATTCAAGGAACAATAAAGACGATATCTGAAGTCTTCGTAATTACCTCTAATACCCCATTAAGTTATGGTGTTCGTTCAGAGAACTTCGAAAGAGTAGCTGGGTTTCTTAAAAAAAAAAAAAAAAGCGAAAGCGTTCACTGTCCTCATTTTTCACCACTCGTCGAGTGATTCTACAACGATCATTCGACTGTGAAGACAAAGTCGACTAATAGCTGCAGTTCAGCTATCAGTGCTTCTGCAACGTGCATTCCGCGCAATCAAATTTGCCAGTGTTACCAGACTATTAATGTGAGGTCGTTCTGAGCATGCGCTATGAACGTCGCCCTCAAATATAGCATCCACTGAATGCCCCCTATAGGGAAGGTCCCCAGCAAGGAGCGAGGCACAAATGATGAACTCAACTAGGGGACTGGGTTTTCGCAGTTCCAACCGAATACACAGAGGGCGTTGTCGTTCGACTAGCGCGCTAATTTGTGTCCCACCTTTATCAATTAAAAAGCATGCGACGATTCCCAGATTGTAGGTGTGCTTTCCGATTAAGTATTAACCCCTAAATTAAGGTCGTGATATTTCGCGCAATACGTCGCCCCCAAAGAAAAGCAGCGCTTTTTGTCCGGGGTTAAGCTGATTTTCATGCCCGAAAACAGCTTGCTACGTTGGAAGCGCGGTTGGAACCGCGCTGTGGTTGGAACCTAGTAATATTTCTTCCTTTCTTTCGCTTAACTTTTTATCATAAAAAAAAGTCAAATAAGCTTACTGTACGGTGACAGCGGTCTTATAATGTTCAGACGCAATCATTTTGTGTACTTTCGTATTCTTCCCTCCGAAATCATCGTGCCGGCCAGACAGAGAAGACGACAGTTAGGTATTCGCGCCGAACGGCCGGTCGCGACGGCCCCTTTTAGTAGTTTTTTCAAAGTCCGCGAGGTGGCAGCTACGTCCATAGAAGGGTGCGAATACAGGTGGTCCTAAAGTGGGAGAGACGTTCATTTAATTACTGGAAAAAGGAATGTGCGGTGTGGGGTTCGTGGTGAGTAGCAGCAATGGGGCGGCTGGGCGGCAGCCGCCTCCCTGCGACAGGCAGCGAAGAGCTCTCCCGCGGCGCCCCCGAGGAGAAGAGCCCCACTTTGATGCATGCGGGGGGCTCCCATTTGGAGAGCATGGCGCGTGACGCCGTGACACGGGGCCTCCTTCCCGGGACGCTGTCGTCATCGGGCGGCCCGGAGAGAAAACCGCCGCTGCGCTCGCGGTCGTTGAACTGCCGTCGACTTGAGGCGCCGATTTTTCGAGCACCCCCCCTCCTTGACCCCGCGGAGCATCACAACGCGCACCTTCTTGCAGCTCAGGCTGGCGTTGTCGACTCCGCCGGTCCGTCGGACGCTGCCATTTGCTGACCGGCACAGGCGTGCGAGAGCGCGCCGATCCTCTGACCCAGTTCGGGCCGTGCCTGCGTATCGCGCTCACTTTCATCTCCCCCGCTCGGGTGGGTCCTCCCGACAACATCGAAGCGGGGGAAAGGTCCCGTATTCATCAAACACACCGGAATGCCCTCCATATCGAGAGCGTTCGTAGATATAACGAAACGCGCGCTGCCATCATAAGATCTCTAAACTCTCACATCATCATTATTTTTTTTTTAAGTTTCAATGCGGCTTTGAGATGGATAGGCCTTGTGTACTCGGCATGCGCTGGTGTATTCGACACTATACTGACCCCATGGTTTGCAGTCGTATCCAGCACTGGCTAAATCGCTCCTTAGGCATCAGACGCGACTTTTAGCCGAGCCGACTTCCCGCAGTACAATCGGAGAAGAACATCTCATTCGTCTCATTGGGCGCCTAAGAATAGTTTCGTTAAGAGACTTAGCTTCTTCGAGTTTCTCGGCTGAAGTCGGCTGCCCTGACGAGGCTCATCGGGACCTCGGGGCATTTCGTTTTCCAGGTCACTTTGCCAGCTCCTGCCATACGTTCCTTCTTTGTCTGCGTTTCCTGTCGAAGAAATACTCGCATGTTTTTCTTTTCCTTTCGCTCCTGGTACGCGGAGATGTCCTCATCCCGCCAGACTGCATTGCAGCAGCCATACATCTCAGCGGCTTACCAAAGATGTCCACTCGATAAAAATCCCAAAGAAAGCAAATGGCACGAGACGTATATTCCAAGTTGTTAACTGAACCTTTCAATTTTTCGGGCTGGACCGCGTCTCGGATTGCCGCTCCTTTATCGTTCCCCCTGTAAGTCCCAATTACTGCCACAAAGTAGTATTTAAAAGAAATACTGGCATTTAATGTACCTAAGAGGAGTGAAGAGGAACCGGTCTTTATTAGTGACCGCGTTTCTGTTAGAATTGTTTACTGGAGAGTCCAGTGAAACAACAAAACGAAGAAAATGCTATGAAATGATTTGTGTATGCAACGGCCGTATTACGACGCTCGGACAGGGATTAGGCTTTGCTTCTCAAATAAAAAAATGCATTTGCCCTAGAAGCATAAAATATAAGTCACGATTGCATCTTCTCAAGAATGAACCGGATTGGTTCGGAGGAAGCAGCGCGTAAACACGTTCTTTTTATGGGGCTGGGCGTCGATTAAAAATGTTAACCTGATTAATCGCCACCTTTTAATCGATTAATTAACCGATTAGTCGGCTTCGCTCATTCCTATGCAATAAAAAATAAAAGTAATTTTTTGTTGTCTTTGTTCAATATTTGTTACACCGTGCAATGTACAATTTAGGATTTTAAATCAATCTTGATCTGTAGTTGAGAACAGTCTAAAAACACCGACTCACAAAGTATTACTTCAGCCGCAGAGACAAAGGGGTTCGTTCATATAGTGTCCGGCAATAGCGGACTTCCTTGTTTCTTCAAAGAAACCTGAAATAAACTAATCTATTCTTTTCTATCCTATTCAAAATGGTCTCTGCTGCGCTAAACGGGTACTCGCTCGGCGTTGAAGTGTCTGGGAAACGTATAACGTTCTCCACTTCCTTGGAGTTACAAATCTCACCCCTACAGTTTACTTTATGTCGAAATGTCACCTAAAGTTTGCCTTCACACAGGTGTAGCACATTTGCGTTGTGAAAGCGTTTATATTTTACTTTTTTCTGTTTGTCAAAATTGAACCGATTAACCGGCTCAACAATTAATCGCGATTGTAGCATTAATTGAATAATCGGTAGGTTAATCGATCAAGTGCCCAGCCCTAGTATTTTCCTTCCCTATCCCAGCAGCCGAAAATGATTGGGTGACCAATCAGAAGTTTTACTGACCAGCAACCAAAATGAAACCATGCTCGCGGACAGCTTTTTGTAGCATTTCAAAAGAACTGAAGGGTGCGCGAGCACAGCTTTTATCGTTTCTCAAGATGCTCGAGGGCACGTGCGCTTCGACTGCATAGACACAGAAAGGTGTTCGCAAGTATTGACCTCGAGGTCCAGTTTGAATTTTGAGGAAGCGTGCTTTTGTTTATCCATGGCTCTCTAGGAGGCACGTGGTGATTCCCTCTGTCCGCAATGCGGGTGGAGACAGAACATCCTCACTAACGACACAGGCCACGAGCACTTAGCAGTTGATTCCAGTGCGCGAGCGCTGCATTGGCGCCTCCCATGGCTTCAGTCATAGCCCTGGCAGATCGCCACGAGACGCGGCCGCCGGAAGTGAAAAGGTAGAGCGGCAGACAAAAGTCATATAACGAGTGCCCCGCTGCGGCGAGACGCTGAAACACACTTGTCCCGAGCGATGTCCGCTCGTGCTTCTCGCGTTCCTCGGGCTACCTCTTTTTTTCTCTTCGGGTTTGAAAACCATGTTTTGGGTCCTCACCGCTGCAAAAGCTGTACGCTGACTACAGGCTCCCCGAGAAATGCTCTGTGCTACTAGATACTTGCGCTCCAAATCTGCGACCGGGCATTCTATGGCTTCGTTCTCGAACTGCCAGGCTTTGGGAGTATAGAGGAGGCTAGGCTTCAGTATATCGTCAGTAGCATACGTTTTGCTCCAAGTAGGGTGCCTTCATGTGCGCTTTGCTTAGGATGGAGACATCTGGCTATTTTGTCCCACACTTTTATTTTTTATTTTTTGTTCAGAAGCGCGTGAAACAGCGTGTCCCTGCACGCGTTTTTGGCGCTGACTGTGCTATGGCGACATTTTGTTTTCGTCGATTTCTTTGTATTTTACCCGTGAGCGCGTGCTGTCGGCATCGGGTACTACAACCTAAGTGTAAAACAATGCATGGCTCTTCTTTTCACCACATGATCCGTGCCGATCGAATCTCGAGACAAATAGAAAGATATGTGATAGGAAGAAGAAAAAAATGCGGAAAGCAAGACAAATCGTTGCAGGGTCAATCTACGTCAATCGAAAAAACCTCGTCTTGCTTCTTTTCAGGCTTGAGATGAGCGTTTATTAGGAACAGTGGGAAGAGGTGCGATATATAGACAATATTCCAGATGCCTGGATAGTCGTGTTTTTCATTTGCACCTTTGTCACATGTACAGCAGGAGTTGGAATAAAAAAAAGGGTTGTACACCATTCCTAGAAGAAAAAAAAGTGCATTAGCGTTACCACTTAATAGGGCCAATCAGACTTCCCGGAAAGAGCTATACCTCCCGACATTTTTCGCGTTTCTAAAGCGTATGTTAGCGTCAACTGACCCAATAAAGCATTAAGGATGCGTTGTGAGATCGCGTTTTGGGCGTGTGCATTCGTGTTTGTGTTGCAAGTAGCTTTGTGCCCCGTACGGATTGAAGATGAAACGAAGTTTATGCGACTAGAAACTGAGGGAGAGGAGGAGACAAGAGGGACGCCAGAACTCCCAGCTCTGGTAGGAATGATCGGTGGGCAGATGCCTAGCTGCCATTGTCTCGAACCCGTTCGATTGCCGAAAGCCGGCGTTCGGCGTTCGCGTTCGAATCCGTTCGAACAGTCAGTATAGACCACGGCCGGACAAGATGCACTCGCTTCTTTTTTTAAAGGACGTGTTCCGTCGTAGGAGAAGGTACATGTTTATCGTTCTAGATGGGGGCGCTGCGACCCAACTATTCTATTTTCGCTGTTCTATCCTGTTGCTCAGCGGGTTCTATTTCGCGTGGCTCAGTGGTCTATAGCAACGTTGGTCTATACTTTGTCTCACCTTAGCATGGAGTAACTGGGAAGGCTGTGCAAGCGCGAGCGGCTAGCCTTGACTGCCTTGACTGAAGGGCTCGTTGGACCAGCGTTCGTGCAGCCGCTGAGGCTTTATCCGAAGCTACGAGTTCGCGCTTTTAGCATGCGCGGCTAACGATAGTCCAATCTAAGGTGAGACAAAGTATAGTGTTGTGCCTGAGTTGCAAATCGACATCGGGGAAGACTTGTGGCGTGCCTTTCCACCAGTTGCGCAGCGATGAATCGCAAAGCACGCCTGGGAAAAAGAGGACAACAAGGGAGACCCTGGCTGTGACCGATGAATCTCCATTTACGGTTGTGCGCAGCAGGCAATTTAAACCGGGGGATCACGTTTCATTTCATTTCATTTATTTATCCCTTAAATGCCCACGTGGGGCTTTACATAAGGGGGGCGGGCAGTATTTCTAAGATTTAAGTACACAGGTACAAACAAGAAAAACAAACAAAAGATAGCAAAAACGTCAGTTACGAGCCGTAAAAGGTGGCAAGTGCTTCTCTAAATTTTGAAGTGTCCGATATGGTTACTATTGAATCTGGCAGCTTATTCCAATTGGTAACGGAAAGCTGGAATAGCGCACATAAAGCTGGAAAGCTACAGGAATAGCGCACATAAAAGCTAGTCTTTGGGGCTGTGCTCATGGTGTTCGATGGGTCTTTGAAGGACCCAATGCCTGCACCCAAGCAAGCGAAAAGCAGATCTGTGGTTTCCCCATGATGATTGAGAACAGAACGAGCAATCTACACCATGGCCATACTGGATACGCGCTCGTTGTCTCGCGGCCCCTTCAGTGAGACACGACAGGACCTATGGTTACAATGCGACACTGCCACATAGTTGGCCGCTATCGACACGAGTGGCCGGGAGCTGAGCCGCAGCGCGGCCGTAGGAAGTGTCACTACCATATTCGAGGACAACTTTTTGTGCAGAAGAGATATGCAGTCAAAAATATGGGAGCGCGTGCTTGAGAGTTGTCTGGTTCATTCATTTTGCAAGTTGTGTTCGCCATCCTCCTGGGTAGCCGACAGATCTGCCTCTCGCTTTCTGGTGTCTGGCACACACAGACTGCTTCAAATCGGGCTCTCTTCCGGCTTGGTGCAGGCATTAGGTCCTTCGAAAACCCATCGCTTATCGTGAGCACGGCTCCAGGGACTAGATGTTTTGTGTGGTATCCTTGTACATAATCTCCCAGTTTAGAGTATCCGTTGCACAGAACCGTAGATGGAGATCTACCGTTCACAACAAGGGTCTCCCTTGGTGTCCTCTTCTTCCAATGCGTGCTTAGCGATCCTTCCCTGGGCAGCTGGTGGAAAGTTGCTATTCAGGACAGAACGGTAAACTATTGAGCCACACGAAACAGAACCCGTTTAGCAGCAGGGCGGAAGAGCGAGAATAGTTTGGTGGCAGCGCCCCCCCCCCCCCCCCCCCCCCCTTTTTCTCTTCTTCTCCCTCAGTTTCTAATCGCATAGTCTCCGAGAGCTCCCAGGGCGAGGTGCTTCTTGCTTCGTTGTTCTTTGGCAGTTTTCTTGGCTCATGCCGCAATCGTGTTGGTTCCGATAATAAGATGGCCTGAACTCAGCACGCGCTGCGTTTCTTAAAACGTCGGAGACCATAAAATCCGTTGCTCGTCACTTGGTCGGAATGTACCTCAAATGCATTACGATCGTTCCCGTTCTCGATCGAAGTAATTGAGTAGTTACGTTGCCACCAAAAAAGGTCATGAGTTACAAATAACACGTTACTCGTTGCGCGTTACGTATACAAGAGTTCCTGGTTGCTCACATATCAGGTCCTGTCTCGCGCCTAATAGCCAGAAACGGATTTTCATCAGGGTCACTAAACACGGTGCTAAAGTTGAGGCTTGGGCGAGTTGGTGCATACTTCGGAATTAAAAACAGCGCGAAGACGACGACCAGGAGCCCTAAACTCGTCAGACACAAAGTTGTAGCCGAAAGTTCGCGGAGCGCTCCGATTGGACGTCGACGAGAAAAACGCCAAGTCATCGTCGTGATTGTCCAATCGGCGCACTCCGTCAACTTCGGCTCCAACTTTGTGTTTGACGAGTTTAGGGCCCCAGACAAAGAAGTGACACGGACGTAGCGCTGTGTCCGTGTCACTTCTTTGTCTGGTCCTCGTATTTTCGCGCTGTTTTTAATTCACTGAACACTTTAGAATGGCAGGGCGTGGCGAGTCTCCGGAGCCAACGAATGAGCTTGTTGCATTAGCCAGTAAGAACGCCCGAGAACAAGGAATCACGAAGCGAGAAGCACAATTACGCACGTTCAACACCGATTATTGGTCTTTATATTAAACATACATGCGCTAAGGAGAGAAAAGGATACGAAGAGGATGGTAAAAGAGTTATTTTTCGCATCCTCGTCTGTCTTTAGCGCTTTTCATGTTTACTAGGTTTACCTTAATATTTGAATACATTGATCTTCCCATCGTCAAGCAAAGCGAAGTGCACCCTTGCTCAAGTGGGAATAGAGTCTCCGGGGAAAAAGGCGCCTACCTCTTTTGCTAGCCAGACGACGCTATTGGAACTTGAAAAGGATTGTTCTTCTCATTAGGGAGTTGTAGTAGACCGTTTCCGCAGCCCGCTAAGCACCCGGATAGCGCTCCGTAATCCGCCACAAGACCTTGAACTATGCAGACAAGGCTGGCGGCGCGCATGCGCAGCTGCGGCGTTTTCTTTACAGATACCGTAGCGGAGGAAAAAAAACGGTCTACTACAGTTCCCTATTGGCTGAGCGGATTATAAGGGGTTCGGTGACCGAGTGTTTTAGCGCCAGTGTTGGCGGTAGCGCGTTACTTTGCTCGGTACGTACTGGGTACATTTTCAGAACAGTAATAACGGGTAACGTACTCAAGTTACTTATTTAAAGTAAAGGGCAACGTAGTTATACGTTACTCGTTACTTCTTCCCCAAACGTGAAAAAAGTACGCTTCAATTATTTTTTACGAGTTTTCTAGGTGCCAATTGTGAAATATTGCACTCATAAAACGTTCTTTGTTTCTGAAGTGTGAGCAAACACTCACACTTCAGAAAACCCCCCGAAGACACGGCCCCAGTGTCGGAATGGTAGAAGTATGCTTATGCACACCTGTAATGTCAAAACAATAAAAATTTTAATTCATAAATAAAAAGTAACGCAAGAAGACGGCGCGTTTCTTTTTTTTATAAGTAACAATAACGGTAACGCGTTTCTCTTGTTCTGAAGTAACGTAAGTCGGTAACGCGTTCCTTTTATTTGCAAATGACGAGTGACATATTGCGTTACATTTTTCGGGTTACACCTACAACACTGGTTAGCGCACCGCAGCTCGTAGCCCGCGGAGTGAAAGCTCGTGCTGCAGGACCCCGAGATCCGGTGTTCACTCCCACCCCTGCCCGTCCCCACCTGGATGAGCATCGCACAGGCGTGAGGTCGTGTGTCACTACTGCCTGGTGCAAGTTAAAGACCCCAGGGTAGCAATGGTACTGCAGTCAATGGCTTTCCGTCTACAGCGTCAACCAGTGTCGCCGCACCTCAAAGGCAGACCGACTTTATACACCGTATAAACACGAACGTCAAATTTGGTTTGGTTTTTCGATCGGACTAGAGGAAGACCATTGGTCAGTATCGTAAAGATATCGCGGGGTTGCACTCGGGGTCATCTGAGGGTGCGGAAGAACCCGATGAAGCCGGATCTCGTCTGCACCCGTACACCGAGAAATTGGAAATCCAGCTCGTGCGAGTTTTCCTCTGGCCTTGTCTTCGCCGCCACCACCACCCTCGCCGTGATGCAAGGCCAGTCTCATTAGACACTACGCAGCGAGGACTGCAAAGGGGGACGGAACGACAGACACTGGCGGGGGGCATATGGCTCTCCCGGCGGGTTTATTATGTCGTACGGGATGTCTAAAGGGATGCTTCGGACGAGCGCCGCGCCATTGTGCCGTGTTGGAAGCATCGCTACCGCGTGCCGAATTTCCTGCACCGAGGTGCTTCTACGGTTTTTCCTGCCGCCGCCGCCTGTAAAGCAGCGGCCGATCCGTGTTGTCGCGCTAATCGAAGGCCAGAACGGCGTCTCAAGGTTGGCCGCTGGAGATATATTTCTGCGCTTCCACGAAATGCCAAGGCCGAAGTATTGTCGCTGGCCACTCGTCTGCAACGGGCGCGGATCCAAGATTTTCCACGGGAACGAATAAAAAGTTTAACTAACTGTTTAGTCTGACCGCCGTATAAGTATGAAGTCTGGAAGGCGTCTCGTCGACTGGCGTGTTTATGGCACCTCTGGAGCTGTGGCCGGTCGACCGAAGCCCGCAACGCACAGGTTGGGGCGATGGTACGATGCCAGAAACGAAAAGACGGGAACAGACTGCGGGAAAATCGTGATCGCTGATATCAGTGGTCCCGAGAAAATGAACGAGCTAGAAAGGAACCAAGAAAAGAAAGTGGACGAAAGGTTAGGCATGTTCGTTTTATCGCGACGAGATGAAAATGCTCAGGTTCTTGTCAACTTCTTTTTTTTTTTCTTTTTTTAGCACAGTGTACGACGCGAGTGTTATGTCTAGAAACGCGAAATAATGCTAGAAAAAAACTAGGAATCATGGAATTGCTGCGTTTCGTTGGGAACAGATGCTGAAGGATCAACGTGGCGGCCGGCAAGGCAGCAATCGACTGTCTATAATCAGACACGAGCTATGAATTCTCCGGAAGCACCTCCGGCGTCATCACCAGTCAGTGTTCCTCCGCA
Organism: Ixodes scapularis; assembly: GCF_016920785.2. Classification (NCBI taxonomy): domain Eukaryota; kingdom Metazoa; phylum Arthropoda; class Arachnida; order Ixodida; family Ixodidae; genus Ixodes; species Ixodes scapularis. Next base: position 2,031,859 of record NW_024609857.1, on the reverse strand, counting down.
ATGCGCGAATGATCCATCACCGAGGCGCACGTCGCGTTTACGTCTGTGGGGATCGGAGCGTACTGCACACCGATTGACCAAAAGAACAAAACGCAATGTGCAGAAAAAAAACAAAAAAACAACCACAACAACAAAGGCGGCATTATCCGATGAGCAGTCGAGAGCCTGGCCCAGCTTTCGGACAATCCCTCGTGCCATGGACAGCGCCAACGTCTTTCCCTTTGCAAAGCAGACACGTCACGTATCGTAATGACCACTGTCTTTCCTGGATGGACCTTGGGTTCATTCAATGCGGTGGCTCGTACGTGTTCGTTTGGCGCATTATTAGGTTTTTTCTTTTTTTTTTTTTAAAAAGAGCGTGCGCAAACGTTTTGTAAAGGCTAAGAATAGCGACGGCGTCACTTCCCTTAGCGAAAAGTCGTTCAAAATCAGTACACTCGAAGTGTACTGAAGTATACTAAAAGTATACTTTCAGTGCGGCCTTTGTACTGATTGTATACTTTAAGTGTACTTAAAGTATACTTTTAGTAAAAATGGCGGTGGACTGAAAGTATACTCGTCCGTACAAAACTAGTGCATGTAGTGGAATCGTACTGCCCGCGGTAAAAAGTAGTTCAAAATCAGTATACAGAAAGTGCACTTAAGTATACTAAAGGTCTACTTTCAGTGCTTGCAGTCGGTGTACTCAAATTATAATAACGGGTATATATATATATATATATATATATATATATATATATATATATATATATATATATATATATATATATATAGTGCGATTTTTAACATCAACACACTAAAAACCCGATAGATAGGCCGATGCCGTTTCCACAAAATATTTGTGGGGCTCGGTGGACATTAGATGAGTAAATAAACGTCATATACGTTGTCTAATTAGCTTTTGTAATTGACAGTGTAATTGACCATGTTGAATTTTCAATTTTAAAGGGGCTATGAATAAACTCTCGCCCAACTGAAACAATTTGCGAAAAGGTGACGAGTTTTGGGTTATTCATAGCTAAAACTCTGCCTTTCGTCGCCTGATTAAAAACAGCGCACTGGACAGAGCGCAGGATGCTATTCTTACGTATTCCCTTCAGTCAAACCGTTGGAAATATGATGCTGGAGCATCCACCAAAGGCACGCTTTCAAAAGAGTGCAACTTCGTTCATGCTGAATGCGACAGCACTTTATGAGGGTTGTAACTTCACTAGAAAATTAAATAATGCATAGAACTCCAGTATGAGAAGTTCTCGCTAACACAAACAAACATGCCATCACCGATATGCCATGTCAAAACCGCTAATTTCACTCTCCACTTTGCCCGCCCCTGCCGCGCGTGGTTCTTGAATCGAGAGAAAAAGTGCGAAATTTGATAAATAAATATCTTAAAGCCCCTTGCTGTTTCGTGAATAGTTTTGATTGTGTTAGGCTGCAATAACGACTGCCTCTAAAACAGCAATAATAAAAAAAAAGTAAATTTACGGATTTTAATTACTTAAAAAGATGTTGCCACGGTTATCATGTAATGTCCGCCGAGTCGCACGACACACATGAAGAGTGCATCAACATGACATGAGCCCCCTATTTTCCTAAAACCAGTTGATTTAAAAATATCACCGGGTATAGCTGACAAAGGGATGCTTCATTTCTCATTTCACTGCAGACCACGTGGTCCAAAAGTTCCCCGGAGAAACGACCGGCACTGTCAGAGCATACTTACGTTGCAAATGCAACATGGACTTACGCCTAAAAAAAAGCACAAATAGAAAAATTAGCTACATTGTACGCCACGGAAAGTAGCCTTATCTAACTTGTCAATAATTATTTTAGCTAGTCATTTCTACTATATTTATCAATTGAAAAGTCTACTTTTATTGCAAAGATAGCTTTTATTTTCCCTGAGCTGTATTTGTTACCTTTATTGAAGAATAAAAGTTTACTATAAAAAAACTGTTAGCACTATTCGGAAGCTGGGCGATCGAGGGCAATCAATCGCACCAAGTGTTTGATGCTGCTGATGAAAAAGCATGCACATGACTTTGTTTTCAAAGTGCACCGCCACTTGCGTGCTGCCTCATAGGCTAGTAGACAAATTACGTTTGTAGGATAATCCGGTGTTTTTGTAATGCAGGTCTCAGCGTACTATACGCTGTATCAGGTATCTGCATCCACAGCAATCAAAAGGACAGGAGGCAAAAAAATCACGGCTAATAATAGGGGCATAAGATCCTCCACCTTGCGTGGTCGCATGCAGCGCAAATCAACTTCCGAACCGCGTAAGCGAAGTGATGTTATGAATGGAAGCTCGCTCTGAAATTGGCTGGAGAAATCGGCGCCTTTATGTAACAACCGCAAGCTTTCACCGAAAGTGTTTCATGGTGTAGATTTATCTTGCAAAACTCTAAGACATCTCAATTCACGTGAAAAGAGATTGACAATTGCAACAACGAACAACACCGTCGATCGAGATTTCCACACTGTAAAAAATCGACGTAAATTTAACGTGTCTTTCCCTCGTCAAAAAAGACGGGCACGCTAACCCCCCATTCACACTGGAAGCGGATCCGCGTTCGCGAAGCGGTTGCAAAAGCGGTTGTATAAAGATTCAGTGCAATTGCACGCGCATTTGATGTCATCGTGTGCGCGTGCAATTGTACTGAATCCTTATACAACCGCGTTCGCAACCGCTTTGCGAACGCGGATCCGCTTCCAGTGTGAATGAGCCCTAATTGTTTCAAAACACGAGGTTGCCCTCATTATTTATGTGCCGCGAGAGCTGATCCTTCCAGAAAAGCCGAAATACTAGCGGTGCAAGCATGCGCTGATGAATCAAAATAGCCTTGGCGACAAGGGAGAAATTGCTTGAGATAGTTTCGGTTTTACACTGAAAAAGAAAACCGAAAGTTTAGATAAAACCTAAGATAGACTAAACGTTTTGTTAATATTTTACGAATATAATAAAGTGACATTATTATTATTAATATATTGATTTGCTTAATTTTGTCTTCAAAAAAAAAAAAAAAAAAAAAAAAAGAAAAAGAAGAGACTTTTGAAAACTGCGCAAGACCATCGCTATTGCAATCAGCTTCCGTTCGGCCGCCGTTGGAGTTCCGGGGAGTTCGAGCATCGCTTCCTTTTTACGTTTTAGCCGTTTTTGCGGATATTTTAGACATCTTACTTACGAATACCGTGTTCAATAATAGCAAGCGATTACTGAGAGCTGTGAGACACAGCGTCGCAAGTGGCGGACAGTCATGGCCGACTGGTGCAAGCGAAGGTGAGGAAGTTACTTTTGTTTCTGCGAAGTGCGCCGCTGTTTCAAACTTTGTCTTGTACCGTGTGCTTGCTATGCTATGCTTGACTCTCACTATGCTATACCCGGTTTTATTTCGTTATTTGAAAAGGGCGTATCTTCAAAATTTATGGCTCTCTCCGCAGAGTGAGAAAGATTCGCGTGCGGCGGAACCGAGGGCCAGCCGAGGGCCTGTCCTGGGCGCCGTCCCTACGACGGTCGCCCGACGACGCTTTTGCGGAACGTTCAAGTACAGTCTCACGGCAGTTCAAGCAATCACAGGTCATGCTAGTTCTGAGGTGTGGTTCCAACAGTCTCTCGTCAGCGATTTGTTTCATAAAGCGGGAGCGTGAAAAACGTTACAAGAGCGAGCAGCTTGATTTCTTGCCCGTGCTGATGCCTGTGCCGTAGAGACGGACGATCTCTTTGCGTATGCCGAAGCGGCAAGCTTTCCAAGTTTGCGATTTTGTGTTGTGAATAAAGTGAGTTTAGATGTCACGTTTTTTAGTGGCGGCGAAAGCCGCTACAAAAGGCAGAGCAGTTAGAAAAAGCAAAAGCATGAAAAAAAATGTTAAAAGGATCTGAATATTCGATGGCGTTGAAAGATTACCAACGTACCAACTCGCCCAGTTATTCTTCGTCAAAGAATAATAGCCAATACTAATAAATTAAATAAATGCCAACTTTTAATTGGTTAGAAATTTATAATTGATGCAGTACAGCCCTACCCTGCTCTAGTGCTTTTATGATATAAGATAATGTGTAAATATATAGGATAGTTCATAGCAACCATTTATGTCCGACCCATTATATTGAATCTTTTCTCTAAAAGCTCGAAGTTAAATAAAGAAGTACTTATCATAAATTAAGCCGCACCACTGAATGTGTAATAGCGTATGACTTGTATGTGTGTTCACAGCAAAAGAAAAGGAGACATTAAGAAAATGCCAATCATTTTCTTTACTCTGTGTTAGAGCTTCTTTCAGGTATCAGGTTTTCAGAAACGATATTGACCGATTTTCCTCGCCCTTTTGTCAGGATGAAGTTGTTACTATCTTGCCTTCCTCACATAGTGGTCCTTTGAGCGAATTTTGTGATGTTATATCATAGAGTGGCATAGGGTAATTTTGTCTTCTCTTTTTACGCAGGATGTAATGGCATACCATCATCACAAACGAGAGTGTACAGTGAGGCATGCTCGGAAACTTGAATAAAGTGATAAGTAGGATTTCAATTTCTGTCTTATCAATTACGCGAAGAACACTGATTATAATGTTTGTATGCTACACATACATACTTTCAGTTGAAGAAAGCAGTGCACCTCTTCTTTGTGGCTTTTCTCACACAGTTTCATAAGGCGCCGGTACGTCATTCTCACGAGGAATAGAGCTGCCAAAGATTTCCTCGTTAATTTCCTGACTAATTTTTAAGAGTGCATCTCCCGATGGTGGCGCCTCTGCATTATCATCATCAATTGAGTTGTCAACGGCGTTTCTTAACATTTCACGAGAATGGAGCTGTACGAGATGAAATTTCACGGGTTGGAATACAGCCGTTCAAAGAAACACCTTTGAAAAGTCAGCTTTTTAAATGCAGGTGCCGATTTTTCTGGTCAATTTGAGACCGTTTTTTTCCGTTCAGAACGTTCGACATACACGGCGTCCCAGATAACTTGCACCATACTTAAAAAAAACACCGGATGGCTCTGCAGGAGTGAAATCAACTGTCGTTAGCAAGTGTCTTGAGAAAGTGCACAGATTTTTTAATGCGCCTGGTTATGCAAATAACTAAGATTAATGAGCTAACCTTTCAAATATTCTTTTAAGGGCCAAGATATCAATTGTAAAGTTGCAGGGCGCATTGAGAAACACCCAATTAAAGTGTTTGAAACATAATACGTTTTCGTGCTTTTTTCCGGCCTTCAAAGAACGCATATTCGCGGCGCGATCGCACGCCGTGATTGGTGAAGCGAGTTGTCACGGGGTATTTTTTTGTATTTCGCGTGCGTTTTTTTGAAGGCTAGGGAAAAGGAGCGTGCAAAGTGCACCTTGTTGAAAATGGTTTAATTGGGTGTTTCTTAATGCGCTCTACAACTTTCCATTTCACACCTCGGCTTTTAAACGAAGATTTCAAAAGTTAGCTTCTTACTGTTAATTAAATAAATAGGCGCACTAAAACAATTTCGTGCACTTTCGCAAGAGACTCAGATGGTTTCACTCCCGCAGAACGCTCCGTTTTTGTTTTTTTAAAGTTTGGTGCAAGTTATCTGGGACACTCCGCATATATGTACTAATAGTGTTCATTTAGTACACTAAAAGCATACATGTAGTGTACTAAACGTGCACTTATAGTATGCTAAAAGTACACTCGAGGTGCACTTATGGTATACTACGTATGTACTTGGGGTGTACTAAAGGTGTACTATTTTGTTTCATAAAAGTGTGAAACTAGTACAATTTCAGTACATACCCTAAGTTCACTATTAGTATACTTTCAGTATACTGATTTTGAACGACTTTTCGCTAAGGGTGCGCGTATACGCCGAACGCTAAACGAGTTTTGCACTTTGCGGGCGCTATTTTAGCTTACGCTATTTTTTCAGAAATTGCGCGCGTACGCAAAGAGTCTTTGCATTCTTCGGAGGGTTCCGTGATGGGCGACAAATTGGCTGAAGCCAAGACAAGCACGGTTAGAAAAAGGCGGCTCCCAAGACCGAGGCTGCGGACGCTTTGGCGGTCGTCGTGAGCGCGACGTTGGCGGCATCCTCGCGACTGCGATTTTCCATACGGGACGAAACACAACACTGCACAAACGTACGGAGTTTGCACGTCACAAAAGGTTCGATAGACCCAGCAAGGTGGGCAACAATCGCCGGCGACCTGCTGCTTGCGACGCGCCAACGCGACTCGGCCACACGACCGGTCCGACCGCTCGCGTAGCATTATCACATTTAAACAAATAGGAAATGTGACTCTGAACCAAAACTTTGTTTCTTTTCCAGGTTGCAGTATTTAGTGTTTATAATAAAAACTGTTACTGTATCTTGATGGCGTTGCAAGCGCGAGAGGCTTGGGTTTGCTTCGCTGCGCAGAAGCGCTAGTTTAAAACTCTCTCGTTTACCGATATAGCCTAGGCTAACGCAGGCGCTAAAATTAGCGCTTACGCACGCTTAAATTACGTACATTACTCTGAAACTCTCTATTAACTCGATTCCGACGATAGCGCATTTAAATCAGCGAGCGAAGTAATTTGGCATTTTTCCCCAACCCAGCTATATCAGAATTCAAAGATACCCGTTCAGGCATCGCTGGGAGGATGGAATCGGAATGGAATGAGACGCCTCTTGCTCGGAATGAAGTGGGGATGGGGATCGGTTCTCATGCGAGCTGGCACAACGCTATCGCACGGTCAAAGTGACTCTTGAAACAGTATTATTGCACTTTAGGTGACTGACGGTATGATTGTCTGACCGGTTCATGCTTTTTCGAGAATGAAGGTGGCACGCCCCACTGAAGCAACCAAAACTAAAAAAAAAGTTCTAGAAGAACAAGGTGTCGTCCCTGGCGCCGCGAGATGCGACAAGGCGGCTGTTGTAACCATACGCAATGAGTATATAGCTTTTAACCCAGCAGATCTAGCGCTTGCGTGGAAAACAAAGAGAACTGAATATGAAAAAACTCGAGAATCGTACAGCAAACGCAAAACATATGCGTTTTAAGGCAGGTTACATAATAGGGACATTTAGCAAAGCGTTACCGTGTTCCGCGTACCGCATCACCGGAGTCTTTGAAGCACGCATTCAATCGCCCGCCCGGGTGATACCGTGACTGGGAGGCGAGCGTTTAGAAGCATGCTTCAAAGGCTCCGGTAGTGCGGTACGCGGAACATGGTAACGGTTCGCTAAAAGCTGTGTTGACGGTAACGCCGTTGCTTGTAACGCGTTACCGGTAACGCTTTACTTTGTTCGGTAACGTAGTAACGTACCCGTTACTTTTTCAAAACGGTAACGGGTAACGCGTACTTATGTTATTTTTTCAAGTAACGTGTAACGTAGTTACGTTACCTGTTAATTTTTCTTATCAAGGCATGAAAAATTACGCTTCAAAAATTTTCGTGTTTCTAGGCGCCAAGCCATGTAAATTTCTCAGATATTTTGCGCTTTTTTTTTGCTCTTTTTTGTGAGTACTTAGGTAAAGCCGTAAAAATTATAAAGTAATTATGTTCAGTTTCTGCATGAACATAAGGCTTCTTGAAATATAGCGCTTATACATACCTGTAACCTCAAAACAGTAAAACTTGTTTATTCATAATTAAGAAAGTAACGCAGAAGTAATGTGTGTACTTTTTGTCGTTAACGGTAACGCGTTCTTTCTATTTGCAAGTAAGGAGTAACGCATTTCGTTACTTTCTTTCGGTAACGCCTGAAAGTCCCTCCCTACAGACCTTTAAGCTGGCACCATAGCGATTTTGCGTTGTCAAGAGGTTTGTGTGCTTGCAGCAGTACATGGAGTATTGGCGGAAGTATAAACTCGAAAAAATGCCTGCGCGTCTACTTACCCGCAAAACACTCGAAGAGCCAATCTATGCGATATACGAAATCAGCTCAGCTAATGATGAGGCGGAACATCCGTTTAGACCTAAAAATGAAGTGTGCGTTGTTGTATTACGCAGTGCAAAGCGTCACGCTTGCATTGCTTGATGTCACAACTGAGACTGCGAAGCAAAACGTATGGAGGCGTTTCACCGCACTATGTGAAACGCACCGTGTGGGATGGTCACGGGTGGTGGTAACCGAAGGGTTCAGCGGCGGTCTCTAATCAGGAGACGCCAAGCCTACTCCCACACCCCGCAGCTTTCTCTCGAGAACACCGCTACGGGCGGGTCCGAACGTCAGCCGCACAACTGATCGCTTCTCTAAAAAGGAGGAGCACGTACCACAATAGGACTGGGTCCAACGGTGTTTATTGGAACACCAAAAGACACACTGTCCCCAAACCCCCGCGCCGACAAGGTCAGATGAAAGGCTCACCCTGTCGACACCGTCCCGAGAGCGCAGTCCGGAGCGGGCAAAGGAAGTCCTTCGCGACACGTCCGATCTCTATCGCATCCGCGGGAGGAGTCCCCCACGTTCCCGATGTCGGGAACGTGCGTCGACCTCCTCCCCCCGCGGGCGTCGTCCTCACCCAAAACAACTAGGTCCCGGATGAGCGGGGGGACGGAAAAGGTCCCCCCGGGAGAGAGTGAGGAGGAGAGCCCCCCAAGCCAGGCAGCTCTCCTACGCTTCACGAACAGGTTCGAACTCACGGCAACCAGGCCGCGCGTCCCGAACCACGGCCGTTATACCGGCCATCGGGGAAGGGCGACCAACGGTCCCCACATCCCCCCCTCCTTAAAACGCTTGGTGGGCCTCCCCGATGTAAGAGGGAGGCCCACCGGCTCTCATAAATAAAAAAAAAAGGAATCGCAGGCTTACCCGAGCCCAAAGGGGCTCGAAGTCGTCGTCTCTGCCCAGCGGCCTCCAGGTCAAAACAGGTCGATGTCAACATCCACGTCAATCAGGTCCTGGAGTCCGCTGGGCCCGGCCTGCTCGTCGATGGGCGGCGTTTGCGGTCCCGGTACCACTGCTGCCGGAGCCGAAGCAGCCACCCCTTGGAGCCCGGCCGCTGCCAGGGCGGCGGCAGCGAACACTGGGTCCCGGGCCAGCCGGGCGCCGAAGCAGCGGATGGCGTCCGGGTGCTCCGCCGGGTCGTCCACGCGCCGTGGCCCAATGGTGTCGCCGTCCCCGCCGTTGGCGCGGCTCCGGTGGAACAGCGACCGGTCGTGCCCGTCGCCGTGAAGAAGCAGCACGCCGCAGACGCGGCAAAAGGTGTCCCCCGGCCGAGACGGGAGGCAGGCACCGCGCGCTCGGGTGTCCATCTCGCTGACCGTGCGGCCCCGGAACGGCCAGGGGACGCGGTCGAGTGCATGCCCCGGCTCCGGTCGTCTCTGGTCCCCCCAGGGCTTTCTCGAGACGTAGAACCGAGGGGGCTCCGTGCCGTCCTGGGAGGTCCAGGTGGCCACAGAGAGCCCGACCGGAGTTGCCGAACGTGGGGCAGGCAAGCCCCGTCCGCTCCCCAGGATCCGATTTTGCCCGGGGCCGTCACGACGATCCCGGCGACGGCGCCCACGTCGATCTCCAGCCCGGGACACAGACGACGGCGGCGACCGCTCCATCCTCGGCCCGCCACGGCCACCCCGGCGACGCTGACCCCCGGCCCGAGTGCCCGACGGCGACGGCGAAGACGGCGAAGATGTTGACGACGATGACCCTGCGTGCCTGGCGGTCGGCGACATGGTGGCTTCTGGCAAACCCCTCCAATGGGACGGGTGGCCTCCAGAGTCACAAAGTGGCCCGCCATCCCTGGCCGCTCCGCTCTGCGAGTATCAGGTGTCACGGAGCGGGCGAGCCAGGTCCTGGTCGGCCAGGCTTCAAGCCATTTCAAAACGGAAACGACGAGCCTGCGGACCGACGCAAGTCCAACGGGGGAAAGGTTGCTGTCTCCAAACGGGGTCGGCAACCGACAGGAGCCACATAAATCTCTTGGTGGCCCACCGTCAGGCGAGCAGCAAGGCAAAGCTAGGCCATGCCGCTCGAGCCTTCTTTCGGGCGGCGGAGAGCAAAGGCGACGAAAAGACGCCTCGTCTGCGAGATGAGGGGGCAAGCTTCCCCAAAAGGGGAAAGCACTTCCGCCTGGCTCACCCGTCCCCCTCCACCAGAGCGGGGGCAGCGGCATTCCAGGCCACTGCCGCGCGCCTCCATGATGGACCTTGCGCAAAAGCGGCTCAGACCTGACGGCACCCCCAAACACTCCGGGGGTTCGTCTGTCGAGCCGGGAAGAAGTCATTCCGAAAGCGCGAACGACATGGCTGGGGTCTGTCTTCTACCGCCGACAAGGGAGGGCAGGAGACACACAAAGAAAAGCCATTTGTTCTTCCTTGTCCACACGCAAAGTAAACCAAATAGGGTCTGCTCTGCGGCGGAGTCCAAGGGGGAGAATTTCTGAGAAAAAGTACAGAGCTCACCCCACCAGCAGACACGGAAGCTGCCCACATTATCCGGCTTTCTAGCCCCCGGAAACCCGTCCGTTGGCTATAAGCGGCTTGGGCAGACGACATAGCCAGCACTATGGCCTCAGTCATACGAAGTTATTCAGACATTAGGACCGAAAACTCCGCAGATTGTAGCGCGGCTGTGGCCCAGAGGGGCCGTCACGGGGACGCCTCGTGCGTGTCTGCTGACGCATGCGACACGTTTCCTCGGCCGTCTCATCCCTGCTAATGTAGGGTTTGAGATCGCCGACGTGCACCGGCCCGCCAACGTCCCTGGATTGCAGGTCCGTCAGTCTATACACGAGAGGAGAAACAGTCTCTTTTACTCGGTAAGGGCCCGACCATTTCGGTGCCAGCGCAGCAGAAAAGGCTTTGCTAGCGTCGCTCAAGACGTGCGTTCGTCTGAGCACCAGATCGCCCACTTGATAGCGGACATCCCGGTGTGAACGGTCGTACTGAGCCTTCTGATTGGCTCTGGCTGCGCACAGATTTTGGCGGGCTTTCGACAGGGCCGCCTCCATCCGCGTTTGCAACCGCCGGGCGTAGTCAGCATAGGCTGGCTGCGCGCCGCCCCCGTCGCCTGTAGCCGCCAAGACCCGATCCATGGGGTTCGGCAGCTCCCTCCCAAGATTGAGGAGAGCAGGGCTGAAACCTGTCGATCTGTTCACCGTGGAGCGGAGTGCAAACCCGATCTCGGGTAGATAGGCATCCCAATCCCGGTGTCGTTCCACATACGCTGCAAGCATAGGCTTCAAGTTGCGATTGACACGCTCGGTGATGTTCGACTGGGGGTGGTACGTCGTCGTCCTTTTGTGCTTTATGCCAAGGGCTGCACAGGAATCGGCGAATACCTTTGCCGTGAAGATGCTGGCGTTGTCAGAAATCAAAGCTTGAGGGTATCCGAAACGGGAAAACACCTCCATCAGCTTGTCCAGCACTGCCCGGGCCGTCAGTTTGCGCAGAGGAAAAAGCTCTACCCATTTACTGAAGTGGTCGGTGACGACCAGCAAATACTGGTGTCCTTTCGGGCTCTTTGGAAAGGGTCCGACCAGATCGCACGCCACCAGAGACCAGGATTGCTGGCTTTGAATTGGCTGCAGGAGGCCCGGGGGTTTGCCGCCTCGTGGCTTGAGGCTCTGGCACAGGTGACACGAACGCGCATACTGAAGTACGTCGCGCTTCATGCCCAGCCAGGTGGCGAAGTGACACAACTTGAAATAAGTCTTGGGGCCACTCGCGTGCCCTGCCAGGGGCGTGTCGTGATAAAAGCGCATAAGTGCGCCCTTAAGACTGCGGGGTACGACCACTTTGAACGCATTAGTGTCGTTCTCGGATGGTATGTACCGCAGCAGGAGTCCGTCAGCGTCAAGCAGGTATGAATCCAACGCACCAACTGCAATACCAGCAGTTTCTCGGTGCTCGGCGTTTTCCACAGCATTACCAGCTGCTATTCGCCCGACGGCCGCGCCGTCCGACTCCGCGGAGTCCAGCTCTTTCTTGAGCTCGTCGATCATCTCTCGACACAAAGAATCACCCTGCTGAGCTTTGAGGAGCTCTTCTCTGCTGAACGCAATCCCCACCGAACTAATCAGGTTCAGGTGGTTCACGATTTCGTCCGAGGAATGTGGCGGAATCGCCTCCTTTTGGGACTGGCTTTCGGCTTCACGCGGCGCCAACGGCGCTACGTGCTGAGCCGGGGCGTCGGACGCGGGAGGGTTCGGGCAAGAAACGGGGGCACGCGACAAGGCGTCCGCCACGACATTCGAGCTCCCCTTCCTGTAGCGCACCACATAGGTATAGCGCTGCAACGTCAAGGCCCACCTTGCTAGACGACCAGAGGGTTCGCGAAGCCTTTGCAACCACACAAGTGCCATATGGTCCGTTTCTACCACAAAGGTGGTTCCATCGACAAACATGTCGAACTTGGACAGGGCAAAAATGATCGCCAGGCACTCCTTCTCCGTGGTGCTGTAGTTGACCTCCGCCGGCGTCAACGATCGACTGGCAAAGGCCACCGGTCGGAGCTCGGCTTCGTGTTCCTGGAGCAAAACTGCCCCGAGACCCAGATTGCTGGCGTCAGTCTGAATCACGAACGGCCGGTTCAGGTCGGGCAGCCTTAAGTTGGCTGTGTCAACCAGAGCGTTGGAAAGACGAATAAAAGCCGCCTCCTGCTCGGGACCCCAACTCCATCTCTCAGACTTCCTCAACAAACGAGTGAGAGGAGCCTGGAGGGCCGCACATCCCGGAATAAAGTGACGATAAAAATTCATCAGTCCGAGATAGCGGCGCAGAGAGCTGACATCAGACGGCCTCGGATACTCCAGAATAGACTGGAGCTTTTGCGGGCAGGGCGCAACGCGCCCGTCGTCGATCACGAAACCCAGTAAGGAGATACGGGTCTCAGCGATTTGGGCTTTGTTGGGGTTCAAAGTGATCCCCGCAGCCCGCAGCTTCTCGAGAACATCCTTCAAGTGACGTAAGTGGTCCTCGAAGGTGTCGGAGTACACGACGATGTCGTCTAGGTAAGCCATTGCATGCGACCATCTGGCATTGCCTAAGACATTGTCCATTAGCCGTTGGAACGTCATAGGAGCTCCGGCTAGGCCAAAGGGCATCCGAGTAAACTCGAAAAGCCCACGGTGACAAACAAATGCGGTCTTTTCTTCGTCACCGGGCTCCATCCGAACCTGCAGGTACCCTCTGCTGGCGTCGAGCGTAGTGAAATATCTAGCTCCGCCCAGGTTGGATATGATCGAGTCAATGCTTTGGAACGGATAAGCGTCCTTGCGAGTGACCTCATTCAGCTTGCGGTAGTCCACGCACAGGCGCGAGCTGCCGTCCTTTTTTGGAACGAGAACGACGGGGAACCCCCATGGGCTCTCCGACGACCGGACAACGCCGGTGTCAATCATCTCGTCCAAGGCAGCGTCAATGGCCTTTCGTTTGGCCAGACTCACGGGACGGGGATGGCACTTCCAAGCAGGGGCCTCACCCGTGTCAATCCGATGCCGCACCGAATCGGCGCAGCCCGGACGATCCGTGAACATCGAGTCGTAAGAGTACAACAACGACGCAAGACGAGCCTTGTCGCGCCTCCCCAAACCGCAAGAACCAGCAATTAGCGGGTGGGTGGCGACTCGGGACGCCGCGGCGGCGCTCGCTCCCAAAAGAGGGGGGCGCGCGACCGCAGGGTCCACAACCGGTTTCCGGGAAACAGCGTCTCCCGCGTGGCCGCGGTTGTTGCGGCTGCTCAACGGGAAAGAGGCCGGAGCGGCGGCGGGGGGTTCGGCGAACGGCTTGACTGAGCCGAAAGCGCCTTCACGATAGCCAGCGTTGCCGAGATCAATGACTATGCCAGTCTGAGCCAAGAAGTCTCGACCCAAAATTACCGGCACAGAAAGACCAGGGAGGTGCACAAAGCGATGTCGCCTCACCCGATTGTCCCAGCGTACAACCAGCCGCACGGAGCCGCTCGAAAGAGCAGTGCCCCCCGCTGCGAGCCGAAATGCCGTGTTACACTCTCTCAATCGGACAGAATGGGTCCGGAGGTGCGCCAACACGTCCTCACCGAACAACGAAGCACTGGCTCCGGAGTCCAGGAGAGCCTTAAACGTTCGGCCAGCGATCGTCAAGGCCAGGAACGGGGCGGGCGCACCGGACAAACCATCGGCCCGGTACGCCGACGGCGCTAGAGCAAAACCAGGTGCTCCAGCCTTCCGTCGAGCCGCCGGCCTCGTTAGCGGCGGCTTGGCCCGTTTCCCGATGCCTGTGGATTCGTGCAGTTTCGCGCCAAGTGACCAATGCGGTCACAGCGATAGCATCGAATTTCGGGAGCCAAAGGGTTCCGTCCGGCAGGTCTCGGGGAATTCCTCCTCTCGTTCGGAGCGAAAGGCTCGTTTCGAGGTCGCCTCTCCTCGCGTCTAGGACCCACAACGCGGTCCTGACTGTGCGGGCCCGACTGCGATTTGGCAGCGGATCTTCGCAACCCGTAGGAGTATGGATCAAGCGCCCGATCAGAAATCTCTCGTGCGTCTCGACCCCGGGCGTCGGCATATGCCGTGGAGGCCTCGGCCCGGCGGGAATGGGGAGCGACAGGGTCGCCATTCCACGCGCACCGCGGCTCAAGAGATGCCGTGGGTGGGGGTGGGGGCCGGTAGGCTCGAGCCGCAAGAATGTCACCTTGAATGCGGCGAGCCTCGAGTGCCAGGTCATCCAGTGAATGGAAACGGCTGCCTCGAAGGTAGGCGGAGAAAGTCGGGTGCGCCTGCCGAATGACACGCTCAACCCGTTCCGCATTAGGGGCCGAGGGGTCAGCGAGAAGGAACAGCTCCTGCATCGCCCTCACGTACTCCAGCAACGATTCGTCTGGGTGCTGTGTACGCCGCTCCAACTCCCGTCTCATCCGCCTTTCGTAGTCAGCGGGGAGAAATTCCTGGCGAAACAGGGCCCGGAATTGATCGAGAGTCAGCGCGTTTTGTCCGCAAAGGCGGAACCACCGCGCAGCTTGGTCAGTCAGTGCGACAGGCAGGACTCGGCCAAGAACCTCTTGATCGACCATTCCCGTGGCCTGCTGGTAATGAAGCAGGTCCTCGAGAAAGTCGTTCGCGCTTATGGAGTCTCCGTAACCCTTGTACTTGGGAATTGGGACTCGCACAGGTGGTCGCAGTGCCCTGGGTGCCTGCAGTACTGACTGCATTGCACCGGTCAAGCTTTCAATGACTCGCGCCGCTTCTTGTAGCAGCACATCATGAGAGCTCCCAGCACCAGCCCCAAAGGGAGCGGCGCTAGACACCGGCGGAGCCCGGGGGCCATCTCCAAACAGAGAAGCCTCCAGGCCGCTAACGGGCGACGCGCCAGCTCGGAAGGGAGCGGGGTCGCACGGAGCCGGTGGACGGACATTGTCGGCGGGCAACTCAATCAAGTCGCCGGAAGCATTGACTCCAATCGGGGTCGTGCTTTGCGCGGGCCAGGGTGGGATATTGCCTCGCGGCAGAGGAACCGCTTCGTGGCCATCGGGCAGCGCGCCGTCCCGAAGGGGGGAGGCGCCGAACTGCACGGAACTCCGAGCGGCACCACAAAAGAGGGGCGCGCTCGGTCCAGCCGCCGGGTTGCCTCCCATCGGGAAGCGACCGGGCGGTTGCCGAACCTGATAACCGTCTCGGACAGGAGAAGTTGTCATGTGGCTGCCCGGCAGGGCGTCAGCTTGAACAGTAGCTACACCCAAATGCCGGTGATCTGCGCCGCCTCCGAGGGGAGTGGCATCGAAGGAGCCCCCAACGCTGGCTCTAATAGGAGCGGCGTAGGGCTCTGGCCGCAACAGAGAGCCGTCTCGGAAAGGAGAAGCTCTCGTGGGCCCATCAACCGAGGCGCTTCCTCCAATCAGAGGTGCACCTGGCTGGCTCGGCGACAACACACGGCTTGCATAAGAGGCAGCCGGGTCACCGATGGGTACGAGGGGATCAGAAGTGAGCCCTCTCGTAGCCACTTCTGCCAACGTGATCAGCGACCCAAGATTGGGCTGACCTGTCGACATGGCGTGAAAGGGCAGACAACAGTGCTAGCCAAACGTTCAACGAATGCCACGACCGCGATAAAGGAAGTCGTGGCCCCACGTTGGGCGCCAGAGTATGTGGGATGGTCACGGGTGGTGGTAACCGAAGGGTTCAGCGGCGGTCTCTAATCAGGAGACGCCAAGCCTACTCCCACACCCCGCAGCTTTCTCTCGAGAACACCGCTACGGGCGGGTCCGAACGTCAGCCGCACAACTGATCGCTTCTCTAAAAAGGAGGAGCACGTACCACAATAGGACTGGGTCCAACGGTGTTTATTGGAACACCAAAAGACACACTGTCCCCAAACCCCCGCGCCGACAAGGTCAGATGAAAGGCTCACCCTGTCGACACCGTCCCGAGAGCGCAGTCCGGAGCGGGCAAAGGAAGTCCTTCGCGACACGTCCGATCTCTATCGCATCCGCGGGAGGAGTCCCCCACGTTCCCGATGTCGGGAACGTGCGTCGACCTCCTCCCCCCGCGGGCGTCGTCCTCACCCAAAACAACTAGGTCCCGGATGAGCGGGGGGACGGAAAAGGTCCCCCCGGGAGAGAGTGAGGAGGAGAGCCCCCCAAGCCAGGCAGCTCTCCTACGCTTCACGAACAGGTTCGAACTCACGGCAACCAGGCCGCGCGTCCCGAACCACGGCCGTTATACCGGCCATCGGGGAAGGGCGACCAACGGTCCCCACAACCGTTTTGAAATTGAAATCTAAGTGGCGTTTTAAACGACGGGAATCGAACTAAAGTGAGAAAAGGAGGTTACTCCGCGGGAAACGGAATTCCTCTGAGGTAGTCTAGTAACGTAGTTCCATGCTCTTCTGTTTCACCTCGACCTGAACCAATGGCGACGCGCTCTCGGCTGCATCGTCATCGCGTCTTTCTGCGCATTCTGATTGGCGTGCTTTTCCTTGCGTTCCGATGCGCAAAAGACGCATTTTGAAGCCTTTTCTCGCCATGTTAGGCCGTCGGTGATCATAGTAAGATTTGACCGTACACCTATTAAAAGGCCCATCTGCGACGTTGCAGGTGTGAATGAACGGTCTAACGCGTCGACACACAAGGGCTTGCACGCAGGCGACATTTTGTTGGTGCCAAAACAGACGACTCTTCGCACAAGGGCCTTTGTTCCAGGGGAGTAGATGGCGTTGTCGGCGGGCTCCCACGCGTGCCGCGATCGTGGCGCGATAAGAGACAGCGGACACCGTTGTTGTTGTCGGCGGCAGGACGCGCTGAAAGAAGTTTCGGATTTAGCTTTGCCCGGAAGTTGTTGCGTGGTGTCCCTAATCACAAACCGGAACTGGGATGGATGGAACTGTTCTGTCTTTAGACCCTCAGCGGGTTGCGGCGGTTGTTCCGTGCCGCAGAGTCAAATTATAAAGCGAGTTTCGCTACAGGACCCGGAACCTCGTGAAACAATAATGAGACCGGGAGGAGAGTACATAAACACTCCTTCCGTCTACCCGTCTCACTTCAGTGAAATCTGAATGAAACCTTAATTTCGAACGCTGCCTGAGGGTATTCGGAGCGGTCAACGTTGACGCGTTCCTGATGAGAAATTATCTCAGCGGAGTGCTCTAGAAATAAACCACGTCCAAGTTAAGTAACATGTTTTAAGGCCATTTTATTTTTACCTCTTAATCTTATACGTTTCCGCCTGGACGTAATAAGCGGGCGGCTCAAAACAGAAAGAAAGGTGCCAGCTGAAGAAAGTGAACGAGAACGCTAAGGGTTGGTCCGCGCTAACCTGCGCTAACGCGGGACAAAAGCGGCTTCGATAGACCGTTGTGTAACATCCCAGGAAATCTTGCGGTAACAGGAATTGGGGAATTGGGAAGCGATGTACACTCCTGCCGACTCGAACAACGATTCATAATCTCTTACCACGAGGAGCTGGGAACGCACAAGACGTAAAATAAACACAAAAGGAGCTCATCACATACTCTGTCTTGCTTTCCTTCTGCGTTCTCTGCGTTAACACACAATACGTATTCAACCAACGTCAACTTCGTCTTCGATTCCAGGATAGTCACGTCATAATACGTCAAGCAGACGATGAGGGCTCCACATTTATGCGCAAAGGTCTATGAAGTCAACGAGTAGTAACAATTGAAATACATTTATTTAAGGGGAATGGTTTGACGTACGTGATTCGAAAGTATTTTAACAACAAACGTGGGCACCGACGATTGATGTCCGTCGTCTCGGAAACCAAATCGAGAGCTGCGATATTTTTAGGCAGACGACGCAACTGGCGGAACTCGGTGAATACAGAATGCACGTACCGCCATCGGAAGTTCCTGCTTCCCGATGTATTCACACTCTAAAAAACGCCCGTGCGTCTACTTTCCCGCACAACACTCGGAGAGCCGATTACGGCACCTTACGGAGACAGCTCAGCGAATGACGATGTGGAAACATATGTTTAGACCAAAAAAACGCAGTCTGAGTGGTGACATTAGGCAATGCAAAACGTCACGCTTGCATTGCTTAATGTCACAACTCAGACTGCGTTTTTTGGTCTAAACGCATGTTTCGGCATCGTCATTCGCTGAGCTGTCTCCGTAAGTTGCCGTAATTGGCTCTCCGAGTGTTGTGCGGGAAAGTAGACACACGGGCTTTTTTTAGAGAACGCCAGCTCAGCTTGGCAAAGTTGAAAGACGATGTATATCATGCTCCTACTGTAAATTGGTTTGGGTGGAAAAGTCATTCTCAAATGGTGCCCCACCGAGGGAACATGATGCTGCAATAAATGAAGGAAGACTGCCAATCGGTGCTCCGAGTACTTTGTGAGACCATAGCCTCCTCTATACTCACAAAGCCTCGCAGTTCAACGACGGAGCCATAGCGTGCCCGGTCGCAGATTTAGAGCGCGAGGATATGGTAGCACAGAGCATCAAAGAGTCATTTCTCGGTGAGCTTAGGGGTGAGCCTAAAGCCCCTCTATCCTGGGAAAAGTGGCGCCATTCACTGTTGTGGGAATGCTCGAGACACGTGCCGCGCGCCACTTCTGGGAAGAACATGGCGGCTGAAATCTAGCTCAGTGCGCCGCTGTTCCGCCATGATCTTCCCAAGGGCTGCACGTTGCACGTGCCTCGTGTTTCGACGCACCTTGCGTTACTTTTGAAACATGAAGGGCCTTTAAGTGAACCTAGACCTAGAGTTCCTGTATAGGCTCCCTAGGGGAGCCAGAGTTGCGCGTCTTTCCTGCCCGGCATGTTGATCCCGCTCGTCACGTGATTGAATTCGGCAAATAGAGCCGCCGCACGTTCGAGGCGCGCGGCGCGCTCAAAAGCAGGGGAACGTACGAAGGGGCACGTGCAACGTCTACTTTCCTGCACGGCACTTGATCCGGCTCCTTACGCGATCGCGCAACTCTGGCTCCCGTAGGGAGCCTATATACGGGAACTCTAGGTGAACCTGGACGTCAGCGCACAGCTTTTGCAGCGGCGATAACCCGAGACACACTTGTTCGCTCGGGAGAAGTGTGTTTCGGCGTCTCGCCGCAGCGGGGCGCCAGTCACGTGGCTCTCCTCTCATCCGTTGTCTGCCGCTCTACCTTTTCAATTTCGGTGGCCGCTTCTCGTGGCGATCTGTCAGGCTTTGTCAGAAAAGAGGAGGCTATGGGGACACAGAATGTGCGCGAGGACTTCTGAGAATAAAAACAAAACTTCTTTTGTTTTTAGTAATTTGTGGCTCGCATTAAACAGTGGCGGAGCGCAAAAAAGCTCCGGCGTCCGAGAGAGGAAGGAGCAGGCGCCTGTCGATCCCAAACGAGCGACGCGTAACTAGGCACGAAGAGACAACAAACAGCCTGACAACAATGGTCCGAGAGGAAACCTCGGTGGTCAAAAAATGCGTCGCCGGGACGACGAGGAAAAGTGATTGATTCTCGCGCTGGTCAGCCGACGAGAATAAATCACTTTCCATCGTTGGCTGACCAGGCGAGGAGTCCTAGACGGCGGACGGCGCGCTCACCGCCTTCGCGCTCGCGTGTTTACGACGATCCGAGGACGCAAGAACCGTTTTCATCGCCGAGGTCAAGCGATGATCAGGCTTTGGCGTTGCGGGCGCCCGGCGTGGGAAAGTGAGGCCGATCGCCTCCCCTCCCAGCTGCTCGTCCGACACTCCATTGTTTATCGAGGATGCGCTCGGCGAGGAAAGTGGGGGCGACCCATCCAACGAGGCTCGCCTTGTCAGGGTGACCGGAGGAATCTTTCCTGGCAACGAGACCGCTGTCCGCTTTGGGAGACGCGGCGTGTTGACCCAAGTTGACCGCTCTCTCTTTCTCTCTCGCTCCCACATCTAGAGGCCGCGTGACATTTCACCGCTAAAGATTAAGACAGGCAGCCCTTACTACAATAAACTTTTACTCTCTTCCTAAAAAAAAAAAAAAAAAAGAAATGAAATATGCCCATAATTTTATCGCTTCTCGCGAGATAAATATAACGTGCCGGAAAATAGAAATTGTAGACCCACAAAAGCGCAGAATCCGGGCATAAAAACGTTCTTTGCGTGCCTCGAAAAACAAAACACATTCGTGCGAGTTTGTACGTCCGTATTTCCAGTTTCTCCTTTGAAGAGTTGAGAGGCGTAGAAGGGCATCGCCCTGCGCGACCCTCGCCTGAAATCCCGCGCCAGCGATATCTGACCCAGAGCAGCGAAGGAATTTCGAAATCCGCCAATTGCACTTTCCTCGGGACCGTGGAGATTTCACGCTCGAACGGACCCGCAGACAATACGCACGGAGACACTCGCGAAGTCGGCTCGCGCCGCACTCTCGGGGCTCGGAGAACGTTGACGAAGCGGGAAGCAAAAATGTGGGCCGCGAATGCGGGACGCAAAAATAAGACGGAGGCCGTAATTTCTAATCCACGCCTGGAGGACCCGTTTTGTTCGGTCTCATCGAATGCAACAAAAATGTTTCTTGTATCTTTCGACAAGCAGGCGCGCTCTGCGTCAAGTATTCACCAATGTTTGTTTGCAAACAAGCTCGCTGCCGCCCACTATCGGCGGACCCCTGCGCGCTTCCGGTTTTCCTCTTCTTTTCCTCTTGTCACACATCCTTTTGTTATTTGTACTACGTTCTACAAAGCGCGTAGGTTCTTACAAACCTATTACAGGTACGATTAACGAGAAAAGAGTCAAAGTACAGGCTAGCTGGTGGAAGTCAACCATTTCGTCGTTTACCCTGAGACTGGTTTTTTTTTAGAAGAGCATAAGTAACAGAAAAAACAGACAGCTATTACATGTACCTCTCCGAAGGAAAATCTTATTTTCCGATCGCTGTGTGTTACTGAAGAAGAAATAAATACATTACCGGAAGTCTACTGGGGCACCAAATACTGTGGCGCCCTCGTGGTACCAGCTCCCACCGAATGCGGTGAATACACGCTCGGGAGTTTACGAGTTCACACAATCGCGCCACGGACTCGGAACACCGATCTTTCTTTAAGTCGTTTCACCGATGGGAACAATAAAGACCTTTTCACACATATATACGACAGAGTGCTAGAAGGACAGCGCTGACTTTGCGCTAAGCGCGTGCTGACGGGAGCCTTCTCCAGATTAATATCGCACAGTCAAAACTGTTGCTGATGACAGACGATAAGTATAGGTGACGACACGTGAACAGCGCTATATCAGCGCTCCGCTGCATGTGGGAACTGGTCCTAAAAGTTGTAGAGGCGGCTTTATATGTGCTGAGCTGATCTAATCCGGAGTCAGCGCCGCATGAGCTTTACGGTGAGCATGGATTCATCGCTCAGTTAGCGCTGCAATGCGCGGAAAGAAAAGAACGGGCCACACGCATCGAAGCGCTGCGCCGGTGCAAAGTCGGTGCTTTCGTATGCGGGAACATTAATGGGGATTCGGGAAATATTGGACTTTTTCGGTGGAAATGGAATCGAGACTTTCTTCCCACTGAGACTGCACGACAGCCGCATTCACGTTGCTAATACGTCATACAAAAGGCAGACACTGTCCGAAGCGTGTTCATTTCTCGTACGACGGCCCCGTCAAAGACAAAAACTGTATGGAGAAGTCATCGAAGCATGCATACGAAGGATTTGAACGTGTCTCAGTCGTGTCCGCAGGTACTTTCCTCATCGTGTCTGCAGCAAAGTCGTTTGTTTGATGTGCGAGCAGTACGACTGCTCGTCATCACCTCCAGAAGAAAAAAAATGTTATGCGCGTAGATTTTACACAGCACGAGTTGGCTCTTAAGGCCGGTTCAGACACTTGCGTTTGAGTGCGTTTGACTGCGTTGCGTTGAGAACCGAAAGCGAGTCTCCGGCAAATCTGTGCTTCGTATGAAGCGCGGAATCCAATTCAAGGAATCATCTTGGCACGCAATAAGCAGCAGGGATGTCCTGGTTTCTAACAGCGCAACGCAGTCAAACGCAGTCAAACGCAACTGTCTGAGCCAGGCTTAACTCCATACTCCGTTTTAGCTTAAGTCCAGACGCAGCCGACGTTACGAGCTAAGGGGACCAATAAAGCAGCGTCAAAATCGCGAGTCACTGGGCCTTTTCCGTTTCTGATTGGTTCAGCAATGAAGGAACACGTACAGAAGCATGATGGTGAGCTCTTGAAGCTGTCTGATTTGTCCTATCAACTATACTGTCGGATGCGTCTGGACTTCAGTGTAACGAAGTCCCAGTCAGCTACGCAGGGTTCAATATGCTCCTTCTTGTCGCTTGGCCATGGGTTCTTGGGCGTCCTTATCTGCTCACGCCGCAGTCTCCTTGACTGCGGAGCGATGATCATCAAACGCCTCGCCAGACCCTGGCTTTCTTAAGCTGGCACTGACCAGGGGTTGGCTTCGAACTCAAGGGCCATTCACACACTTGCGCTTGCGCCGAGTCCGGCTAAGTGCCATTGCAACAGCTTGCTACGTACGGGTTGTTATGGAAACAGCTGCGTCGGCTTCAACAACTGGAGCCCACGCAGCTCTTGTCATAGCAACCCGTACGTCGCGAGCCATTGCAGTCGCACTCGGTCAAACACGCGCGAGTATGCGAACCAACCTTAAGATAAACTTGCCTGGTTTATTCGCGTTTGAATCGTGTACGTTTCGATAACGGAAGAAGTAGCCATTCTGAATTGCGCATGAAAGTTTATTTATCGAATTAAAAGGGACGTTTGCTCGTCAAAGAACAGAACGGTTTTGTTTTGTTTTTCGATTACTGTTTCTGTTATAAAATCGAGCATAGTGTTTCGGGTGCACTGCGGGGCAGCGAGCATGCATAGGGAGGCGGGCACTCGGACACCGAATCATGCGGACAATCTCTTCGACTCTACGAAAGGAGCTCGACGAATGGCGAGTCCGGAAGGACGTTTCGACCTGCGAGTAATTTCCCTGATTTCACGTCCAATCGGGTGTATAAGCGTGTGAAATGAAATGTCACATGTAGTGCCGCGTCGCAGTCGTCATTCGTCGTATTTGCTCTGCCGATCACACTGATTCGCCCAGTCCGTGCTGTGCGGAAAAGCGGACCCGCGGGGGCATTTCTCTTCGACTGTTGCGGGAAACTCTTATTGCCGACTCGAGGAACACGCTATCTCTGACCTCTCTTCTTACGATGGACGCAAATAAACCCGCTGGCAGAGGTATACGCTCGTCCGGGGGTGTCGCGGGTCAAGAAGAACCGCGTCCTTGGCTCGGGATTGCCGTTTCCCGGTTGCGGACGAAGGCACGGCCGATCGCTGCGATGCGCCGGAACCGTCCCAGAGAGTCCCACAACCGAGCTTTACGACCAAGTTATTTTCAAACTCACGCGCGCCACCCACGATTCCGAGTGATTTGCCGACCCGTTTGCGGTCCTGAATCGTGCGAGCAGTGCGAACGCCCGTCGCCAGTGCGCAGCGTGCTTTTTTATTTTTTTTTATCCATTTTTTACTTCTAATTCTAAAGGTTTAACGCTTTGAAAAGGTTCTTTAAGAGCTCGGAGATGCGGAGGTTGAGAGAAACAGCGTCGGAGAGAAGGTTTACACTTTCCCAAGTACCTCCTCGACGCTGCTTCAACATTATTAATTACTTCTCCTTTATATGATTTAGCCGAGATAAGGGCGATCGCTATCACGCTTAACGTGCCTTGCTGGTGGTGGAAATTTTAGACAAGGGCTTCGGATCTATTCGAAAGAGGGGGGCGACGGTGGTGGCGGAAAGGGGAGGGGATTGGGAGGGGGCGAGAGTAATTTTCGCCCCCCAATTTTCTCACGTCTCTGACTGCAGCGACTTTTTTTTTTTTACCACTGACACCACATGATCAGTGGCTAAATTGATCGATCGTCCGTTTCATCAACTCATTGGTATTCCGCGTGCATCGCGGGGAACTGTAATCGTAGAAGGAGCGTCTACGATTAGACTGCCCCGCGATGCACGCGGAATACCAACGATGGAAGCGTGAAGCTTCATCGACGGCCTTTCGAACCAATGCTTTGCACGAAGCGGGATCGGTGGTCGAGCTCGGAGAACGTGGAGCAAAAGCCCGCTGTGCGCAACCATGGGATGAGCATTGTACACCGTTAAAAACCCCGGGCTAGCAGCTGTACTGTACTGGATGAATAGACCGATCTCACTAAGCTTTCGGCTCATGCGGGACGCCGCCATAACCCTAGTTCACAGGAGGCAGACGGCCGTGCATTCGAATGCTCGTGCCTTCTCGTGCTTTACACGCGCAGAGCTCCAGCGAGGTTGTCGCACGTGCAAAAAAGACTTAAAGGGGCCATAAAACGAATTTTGAGTTGGGATGAATGATTTTAAATTGAGACTTTACTAATCGCGTATCGTTTAGTTGGCCAAAAGAAAGAGGCTAGAAAGTCAAAAGCCAGCTTTTCGGTACGAGCATTTGAAAATATAGCGGACTATTTTGTACCTTCTTGCCTTCGAAAGCTCTCCGCCTTTTCACTATGATATATCCGCGGTTCCAAAAGCGCGTCACCGGCGCCAAACTGACGTCAGCAGAGCCCAGCTCACGCATTGGACACGAGAACTGCGTCACTCGGACGTATGCGCTCGTCAACAATCAATCCGTCGATGAATATTTGGATTCGCGTTCGTGGCCAATGAGTGCCCTGACGGAACTTATTGTCACTGGGGAATGACAAGTTCTATGGTGCGCATAAAAAGCACGGTGGAAGCTAGGAGTCATCGCACCGGTGCCGAAGGAATGTCACGACCACGTGATTTCACAATTCGCATTTGAGTTGAGGATTAAAGCTAAGGAGGAAGAAGTAGGAAAATCGTTTCATGACCCCTTTAAGTTCCCTTGATGCATTGCGGCAGTGGTGGCGTAGTCAAACTGGCTTGTGAGATCGGTCTATTCCTTATCTTCAACGTAAACCAATGACGCCGCAACTCAAGGGCAGACCGACCTCAGGCTGTATAAACACAAACGTTAGTTTTTTTTGTTTTTTTTTTGCGTTTGTCGAAATACAAAATAGTACTGTATGCGGTACTTGATGAACCTGTTTTTTTTTTTTTTTGTCGTGCAGGGTGACAGCGAGGGCATCAGTCGCTACACCCGCTCGTCATGAAGCTCCAGTTACACAGCTGATATATATATGATACAGCACAGAAGGCAGGATGTTAGCTGGCAGACATGACGACAGAGGCATCGGCGGACACGCCACGAGCGAATCATGTTTGCTCCATGTATGCTTCGACCACATCAGCAGACAGTATGACCAATGTGATGCGAGGATGACCTCAGACCCCGTGTGCAGACTGTGTTTTGTATGATGGATTAGCCGTGTGAGAGCAGCGGCTCATGAGAGGTGAACCCTTTGACTCCAACAAGCGTAAGCGAGTTGTTCGTTGGCGGGTTCTCGACCCGCAGCATTTGTTTTGCGGCGGCGGCTGTGTCCTCCGACCGACGCTCGCAATTCGCAGCCCGCTCGCCGTGCCCGCTCGCTGGAGCCCGCAGAAGCGCGGAGCGTGTAAAACGCTTTTTCTGCGGCCGCCCGTTTTACGACGCGCCAATTTCCCGAACACGACCGAGAGAGGGAAGCCCGGCGAAAGAACAAGCGAGCTTCTTGTAGGCACGCCGCGTGTATACGCACGCACCTTAAACCGCGTGCGCGAGAAGTGCGAGCGAGGCTTGTTTGCGCGAACCGTAAAAAGCGAGCTCTGACGACGACGACACCGACTCGGGGATACAGGTTTCGGGCACATCTTCCCTTTTTGGACATTCCCTCTCGACGTTTCTAGATCTGCTTCTTTCTCGGTCGAGTGGCGATGGGGGAGAGGAGGAGCCAACGACGGAAGGCAGAACCAACTCCGTCGCTCGCGTCCAAGCTAGGCACTTCGAATGAACTGAAAATGCGTTACAAATAACGCGTTACCAGAGCCTAGTTACCTTTTTCGGTTGCGAAGTAACACTAACAATCTAGTTATTTTTAAGGAAAAGGGCGGGTAACGCATTGTCGTTACTTTTTGATGGCATAACGAGGGAAGCTAGGTATCTTCTTACATCTGTTGGGAAACGTGTACCGACACAAGTCCCTAACCTAGTTCTCTAACCACCTCGCGCCTGTAATTTGCACGACGAGAACGCGCTAGGTAGACTCTTCAAAGATGTGCATTGGACAACGTATGTCACTATAGCCACAGTTATTGGCGAATGAACTTGTTCAAATTGAGGAATTCTTAACGACGACAAATATTGGAAGCTGGTACTGCCCTTCATAAAAACGACACATTCAGAAGAACGAGGAAATAACGCGTCACGTTCAAGCGGAGTTAGCGCATTCCTTTTAAATCGCAGTAACCAGGTACGTACGTGGTTACTTTTTGAGTGAGTAATGAGCAACGGCATTCGGTTACTTTTTCAGTAGCCTGTACACGTCTGGAATTCAACGAGAGGAAGCAGGTAAATGTGAGCGTCTTCGTTAATTCTTCATTAAAAACAACAACAACAACAACAAATGACCTTCCTTCAATCTCCTAGGCCGATCCCAGTGGCGTCGATGTCTTTTCCCCGCGCTTCCCGAAGCCCCGAGCCCTTTCCTATAGTGCACTGCACAGCGAAGCATTAGGAAATGCTCATCAGTGGTGATCGGCGTAATGTTCCACTGGTAGTGCTTTTCAATGGCAAAACGCGCCAACCGCTTTTTGTCACTAATACCGCACGGATGTTGGAGGATGCTAGCGGTTGCACTTCTTATTGGTTGAACTGAGTCAAGGAAAACCGACACTGGAGACTTGTGTGACACGATGCTCTATGTTGAGAGCGAGGTTGCCAATGCTGTCACGAATGTTCTCGCTGCAGAACGCACGGATCTTGGGTATGATCCCCGCCCCTACCCGTTCCAATCTGGATGAGTATCGCAACGGCGTGCGTTCCTACACCTCTACTTCGTGATACAGGCTAGCGTCCCCAAGCTATCAGTAGAATTGCACTAGTTGAATTTCTCATCTACATCGGAGACATCAAATACCCAGATTAACTTCCCGCTGGCATCCATACTACGAATTACTAACTTTACTATTTCATGCAATATCCTGTTCGTTATTTTTTTTTTTTTTTGCAGGGCATTAGCGCCGAAGACAAAATGTAGATATTTTTTTTTTTCAGTTCATAATATTATTACGTTTTGGTATGCACGCTATCGGTACCTAAAACGTACTTTTTGTCTGGAATTGTTCTCACGTTGTTGGTTCAATTCTCTGCAGCCTTAGGTTTTCACAATCAGTGCATTAGTACCATGTCAAAGAACGTATAGAATACGTTTTTACATTTTCTCTATCTCTGTAGTGCACCTTTCTAGGTGGAATGGGTTCACTAAAGTCGCTGTCACACTGCGGCTACACTGTTGATACATCAAACAAAAGACAGTCGGCTGTTCGAGGCGTGTTTATTCCTTCGGCCCTGTCACGTGGACTGTGCAAAAACTGTTTGAAGACATTTTCTACGAAATTTGTCTGAAGCAATCATTCTTGCAACATGTCTGAGGCGCAGGTAATCCTCTCATCATGCCTACAGTGCACGCCGCGTCTTTTGTATAATGTACGAGCAGAGTGACCGCAGATTTAGGTTTACCGGTGCGTGATCGTGTCGAACTCCCAAGCACCGCGGCACTGGCTTCAAACTACCGCTTTAAAAAGTTTTCGGCACGCACAATGCACGCAGGTTCAATCGAAGTGCGAGACCGGTCCGGTTTCCGCGCTGAATCGAGTGACGGAGAGTCGCATCCAGCAGGTGTGGCTCGTTTTCCTCCCGCAGCTATGGACGGCCGAATTGACGGACGTTTGAGGATGAGTCTGCGCTCATTTCCTCTTTGGGCGTATAGGGACGACATCACCTAGAATATTTGAAGCCTGGGAACAACATCGTCTACCTCCACGCAACGTCGTGACACTCAGAGCTCAGCAATAGACCCTTTCCGAAATTCAGTCTGGCCACTTTGATCACCATCATCATCCGAAAAATGGCATATGTGCCGTATTAATGGCGGCCTTCTGTTTACTGATGAAGGAAGAAGTTTAAAATGCTCATTAGGAAATAATTCGAGGCCTATGCACTCGTGACGTTAGCACGATGCGAAGCAGAAATTGGAAGCAAGATTTGCGTAAGCGTTCATTTCTCTAGCTCGGGCCCAGCCAATCTGTTGGTATCATCAAGGTGCTCCAAAGCCCCTTGATTTGTACAACTTTATCAAGTCGTGTACGTGGGTTGACGCTTTGTTCTGACTGGTTGCATCTTTGTTTCTGTCGTCACTGAAAGTGACTGAGAAGGAAATGTACTGTGAAGCGCACACTGTCAATTGCCGTTGACTTGCCAAAGTGACGGTGCCCGATAAAATACGACAAACTCCATTTTTATTGCCGCGATTAGTACGGAAAAAAATAAACTGCCATTATAGCCACCAGATACCACTGAATTTTGGGAAGGGTCTATTGCGCCCGAGCCCGACGCCCAGTGTAAAATTGGACGCATTGATTGGGCAGGAGGCCGAACCCTGCTGCAGCAATCGATGTCCGCCCTCGATCTCGCTGTTACGACGTCGCAATGCTATAGCGCACGGAGTTTGATTATATTAGGTGGTGTTGATAGGGAAGGGTTAATTTTTTCTAACCGGCTTATTGCAATGTTTGTACCGGCTGGTAAGTCTTTACAGATTGTCTTTCTTCGAAGTCTGACTGACATTGCTTCCTACCTTTTCTTTTGTTATCTTTTAAAAATAAATTAGATGAACTTGCGAGCGAATACATGCACTTTCTAAGAAGTCCCTGCATTCACATTACCCCACAATGCATCCTGCTAGGAACTGTGCCGTTCCCAGCAGGGCGGGAACCAGAATCCGACGACAGTGTTATAACCTAAAACAATTTCGTGCACTTTCAGTGATAAAAGGCCATCCATCCGCAAGGACGCCGAACCCCGTAGATGTTGAAAAACAATGCCGTTCCCTTTTTTTGCTTGAGCTGACTAAAAACAATAAAATGATTGGACTTCCCAGGTGCTTTATGCTGCAGCTTCGGAGAGTGCTATATTACCTGGTCAGATATTTTAGTGGTTTCGGGCGCGCGACAGAGTAGTTTCCACTGTTGTAAAGGATAACTCCGGCGAATTTTCTAGATTTTAGGGTTACGACTGTTTTTAGAGAAAACAATGTCCCTAAATTACGAGGTGTAATTCTTCGTTTTTAGATGCCTCGCGCAATTTCGTAAATACTTTATCGCAAAGTTTGGCTTCGGGGCCTTGCGGCGAAACCGAAACTACCGACTCGAACATGCTGGCAACCTTCGTCTGCATGGCCATCGTGCGACGCAAAGTTCGCACCGAGGTACCGCAAAACGTACAACTGACCTAGTCGCATGAGCAGTTCCGATCAGTCAGATAAGATGCTACGGCTGTTTTACTGCTTTCATTCGTATATATCAAACACATGCAGCAAATATTACTACACTTTCACAAAGTTACCGGCTAAAAGCGAGTTCGCCACGATGAACGCAGGCTCAGCGCAGCAGCGAGTGAGTGAGAAAACGCTTACACTATTAAAAAAATGGACACATCACGATCTCATGCTAAAGTCATCCAATTGTGACGGGGGAAGAGGGAAGGAGATTATTGTAAGGGTAGGGTGAGGAGGCTAAATATAACAGGCGACCCGCGATGAGCGGACGAAACTAATCAGGGGAGTCGAGAATGTACTTGTGGTGCGGGTGCTGGAGCCTGGGGCGGGTCCAGTCCTCGAGTCGTACGTGGCTGGTCTTGCCTCTTCAGGGAGTGAATTTATGGCTTTTTCAGATGCTCGGTGACCCCCTCGCACGTCCAGACGAGATGGGTGCACGTGGCGAGAATCCCACAGTGCATGCACAGGAGATTAGGGCCGGGGCCGTCGGGTGCAGACGGGCGGTGAAACCTCGCCAGTCAGACGGGAGTAATTGCCGTCTTTGTTTGAAGGCTGCGTATGAAGACTCAATCCCACCTGATGTAACCAGGAGATACAGGATCGGCATCGGGAGGGGGAAGGGCAACGAGCCTGAGCTTCCTGGCAGCCTTCGCCTCCTTTTTGATCTTTTCAGTGTCGGGTGGGAGGCCTGGGTCTTCTTCCACGAGCGGGGGACCTTGGCCAGGTGAGGCCCTGAAACCTGCATGTAGCTGTGCCCTCGCGGCCTCGTTCGCCCTCTCGTTTCCTGGGATACCTTCGTGCCCGGGGTCTCACGAAAGCACGATATTAACTAGCGGGCGAGATTCAACAACGATGCTCTTGATTTGCTTCACCACCAGATTTCTGGTGTTACCCCGGCCACATTCTTGGAGGGGTTCACGGGAATCAGTGAAGATGCGTGCTTCAGTGAATGTTTCAGGAAGGCCTTGAATGGTCTGAAGTAGCGCTAGTAGCTCCGCCGTTTTAGGGCTGCTGGTATTGTGGGTGATGCCACCCTATGTGGTGTTTCTGGAAACGGAGTGCCAGGCAATGGCTCAGCGGCACGCGTCGTCTCTGGCAGCATCTGTCTGTATACATGACTTCGACGCCAGCCAGTGAATCGAAACCTTCGAGGTGCATGTTAGCCGTGTGCTTGCTCCTTCCCTTTGTATTCTTTCCCCTGATTTCTGGGAACCGGTTTGATCCAGGCGACGAGCTCGTTATGCCATGGCAGAGCTGTAGTTGGCATTGCGGCGCTGTTTGCGAGAAGGTCACTTTTCTCGAGTTTGATGAGAATGATTCTGCGCGGTAGAGATATGAATAGGCGATTTTCCTGCCCAACGACGATCTCCTTGGCGATGTGACGCAGAGTATTGATCTGTGCGGCAGTTTCAATCTGTTCAATTCGGGTGAACTTGGGTAGGCCTGCAATGGCTCTCATTGTCTTTCTGTTGAGCACGACCGGCGCTGCTTCTAGGGTCTTGGTTAGGCGCACGTAATTGAGACCGTAGACGACCTTGAACGCCAGAAGGAGCCTAACGAATATTTTGATAAGATCCTCCTGGACACCCCACGCCTCGCTGGCAATCATTTCGAGAAGGCCTTTGCTCCACTGGACTTTGGTTTGTTTAAGCCAACTTGACGCGCTTCCCATATCGGTCGAATGTGACGCCGAGATTATTTAGGGTCTCAAACTCGTAGGCTCAATGTTGGCGCCATTTAGTTGGAGGAGAATGGGGTTCTTGGGCATGTGTTGTGTCTTGGAGATGACTATGTTTGCCGCCTTCTCGGTGGAGAGAGTAAGACAGGACTGGACGCGAATTTGTTGGTAATGTTAAGGGCGCGCTGCATATTGCGCTGTTGGTTTTTGGTAAGGCCCTTGGTAGTTCAGAGTGTGACGTCATCGGCATTAATGCTAAAACTGACCTCCGGAACGTCCTGCAGAGCGAAAGCCAGACTCGCCATTGCCATATAGAAGGCTCAGAACGAGCCCCCACTTATCTTTTGAGAACTGCAATCTTGGTAGTGTGCAATGCACGCTGCACAATGCTAGTAGCTCCACCTCTTACGTAAACGGGAAGGTGGACGTAACGAGAGGACGAACGGAACGAAAGAGCGCAGTCCAGTCCACTCCACGGTCCAGTCCAGTCTAGACCAGTCCAGACCAAACCAAACCAAACCAAGTAGGGGCTGCATGCACCGGGGCAAAAATACTAACGCATTTAAAAACGTAACAAAACACAAGTAACGCGCAGAACCAGCGACATGTTAAGTCATTCGACACGGTTCTGTTTGCAGCTTTGCGCCATCACAATTTCCTTTGTGCGCGGCTCTTTGACGGCGCCTAATGACACCGAGGCGTTAACGAGTCACGATTCCGTAACGAGCACCCGCAGAATCCCGCGCCTCTTTTCGAGCCAAGCCAATCCGGGACGACCTCTCTCCTTTCTATTTTCGGACCGTACCCGGCGAAGTGGACCTTACTGCTTCCAAGCTGCGAGCGCCGAATCTGCGCCCGATAGCCGGCGTGTGCAGCGGCAGCCGAGTGCGAAGCGTCCGCGCTTCTCCTTTGTGGCGCGCGCCATCCAGAAACCATTGTTTCGGAACGGGGCGCCGTATACTGTTTTGCTGCGCAGGGTCAGAGATGTGCGCGGCCCTCGCCGCGCCTTTCCCACGGATTAGAGTGGCTTCATCTAGTAGAGTGGCATCAGACGGTATGGATACAGTTTCAACTCGGAATGCCGGTCTCAAGGACGAGACCGGGCACTACGTTTTTAGTGTCGTAGAGATTTCGCGCGCGTGTTTGCGCGGTCTTGCGGCGCTATTCAGCGTCGCAGGTCGTGGGAGTTGGAACTCCGCAGAGCGGATCACTTAGCGGCTGTAGGGTAACGGAGAGGTAATTTTACCGGACATGGCTACCTGGTTCGAGGACGCACCGCGACGGCTTCAAAGATAAGGCTTTGGCTGGACGCCTGAAGCGAATGGGTGCCGCCGCAGTTACGGTTTCGTTCAGTGTCCGACACGTAATCGTTTCTTTGTTCATTTTGTTGTCCTAATTTTTAGGCATTGAAGTGGTCAGGAGATCCGGTCACCGGAGAAGGATCGTTTTAGTGGGGATAGGCGGCGCTATGTGCAGCTTACTTGATGTGTTTTCTTGCAGCGTTTTCAAACCCACAGGCGGTTGAAGGCAGTTCCGCGAAATGTTTTATTCACCCGTTCATTCCCTGCAAAATCCCCGAGCAATTTCAAGCAATGAGGGTAGCAAATAAGCTGTAGTGAAGAATTGATTAGGAATACTCGCTAATCAGTCTGTATAGGTTCATGGGGATCGCTTCGTTAGCGCAGCTATTAATGATGTACACATAAAAACTTCGTTATCGCAAGAGTATAGGGTATCTGTCTATTGACTGCGAGTTAGTTGGTTCGATTTCCGCCCAGAGAAAATGTGATTTTTCCGAAGAAATTTGGACGTGTTATTATGTTTTGTGTCAACAGACTTTCGTGAAGCTCCAAACGCGAGGTTGGTTGGCACATGTAGGTTTGATTTTGGTCAACTGCGCTACGACCACTTGTGACGACTGACGACGAGAAAACACACTGGCACATAGGCGCCATCTATCAGCTCGCGCTGGATCCTTTTCGATCTGCGCTTAGCAAGACTGAAGGTTGTGCAGTATTTGCCAAATAAAATCTGCGCACTATTTAGGAGAAACTGTCTAGAATAACGTTGTAATAATTGCTTAAAGCTTACGGGAAAATATTGACCCGTGAAGTATACATAGATCGGAAGCATTCCAGAGATACTCGAGAGACGGTGTCAGTGTGTTATCAGTCGCAAGCCGTCACAAGCGGTAGTGGCACGATCGTTCCCAGTCAAATGCATATGTGTGAACCAGCCTTTCCAAGCCAGGCCTAAAAGTCATTTTGCGTTAAAAAAAAAAATAAAAACTCCGAGGAACCTAAGCATTTGAAAAAAATTGGGTTGTGTGGATGTTTATACAGCCTAGAACTATGTCTGCCTCAACGGGCGACGAGTCTTTCAGTTGTAGATGAGAACTTGAGAAGCCAGTGCAATACAACCGCTAGCCTGGGGTCTTTAACGTGCATCACGCAGTGGTGATACACGACCGCACGCCGGTACGATGCTCATCCAGCCTAAGCACTTGTTATGAGTTGTGAATGCGAAATCATGGATGTCTTTCTTCCGCCCCCTTAGTTCGTCTGCGGTGTACTGGCGTGGACTAAAGCCCCTCGAAGTGCTTGCATTGGTCTTTCAAGTAACGTCAAATGTGCCAGTGCACGAGGCCCGTGTCTCGAGCGGCCCTTGGAGGCAAGTGGCGGCGCAGCACTAAAATCACTGGCCCTTGGCAGCGAATGGCGGCGGAGCACCTGCTTGTGGCACGTGTCTTGCGCGTTTCCACAATAATGGTTGGCGGTACTTGAAGAAACGCCTTTATCAAGGGGCTTTATGGCGCTCCCACACTGGAAGCGGTTTCGCAAACCCGAAGCGGATCCGCGCGTTCTAAACCGCACGCGGCTAGGATTGAGCGGTTGGAGCGCGTTTTTGCCAACTGCTTTGGGACCGATTTCTCCCAACCGCTTTCACGAACCGTAAGCGGCAACCAATCGCAACGCGACCCTGACGTGACGTCAGCGACTTGCGAAAAAAGATGGCACCTGTTGCTGGCGAGGCGTCCAAGGCGCTGTAGTCCTAACGTTAGAGCAGATAAATCAACGGAGAAACTTGATGTTCACATCCGTCACTTGAATCCTCCGCGAAAAGAATTGACTCGTAATCTTAACGGGCTTCGCACTGGTGATTTGGCTGGCTCGGGTAAGAGTTTGTTTATTATTCCGAGTGCCACAGGCCCGAAGCTCGCTGCCTTGCTAGTCTCTGCCCGTAGAACGTCCGAACCTGCCCCTGATCGACCGAAATGTCAGTTTTTGTACCCACTAAGATAGACGCGTGAACTATTGAAAGCTTTCGACACCGTGCATGACCACAACGAAGGCCGATAGAGACGTCGTGAGTCTGATTGTGTAGCCAACGCACTACCGCGGAGCGGACAGGGTACCTGCGCTAGCTCGACCTGTAACCTTTACTAAAATAAATAAAGGAACATACTCAAGAAATAAATGTACGTATCAGACGATGCAGAGGTAATCCATACGGCGTTTATTTGAGATTAATGTGAAACAAACAGTCGACTCGATCGATGTGCGAGTGACGATAGGAGAGTTCGCCGCCAACGAAGTCACGATCGGCTAGCACCAAACACACTCCCCCGCACCACCCGACGCTCTTATCATTCGAAAATGATAAGAGCAAACAACGAGGGGGGAAAACTGGCCCTCGATCCCGAAAACAAGGTCAGCCTATTGATGCGGGAAGGGTCCACTTCGAAGAAAAGGTTGGGGACATTCTCTTGTGAGTCAGCAAGGCGCGTGGGCTTCGCTTGTGGCCGAAGTCGAGGGAATCGCAGACAAGTTTCGCGGGTCCGTGTCTTTTTTTTTTTTTTTTTGCTGCCTAAACTTGTAATGCGTGTGAACATCCCGAAGACAAATCTTCAGAGTGCCAAGATAGCAAAATTTTGGCTTTGGATTGTGGACTAAAGTGGATTTTGGGCTGTAAAACAGGGTTGCCAAACGCAAGTCTCAAAAGATCACGCGTGATCGCCGAGAAACCGCCAACCGCCTCTCGCCAACGGCCAACCGCCTCTCGGTGTGGCCGAACGGGGTCGCTCGCGAGTAGCATCCGCAACCGCTTCGCGAACGCGGATTCGCTTCCAGTGTGAATGCGCCATTAGCGTGGACGGTCACGTCCCGCTACTGCCGAGGTTGCGGCCGGCGGCCGAAAGCGCGATCTCGTGAAGCGGCCGCAGCATTCCCCTCCCCCTTCAACGACCCTCCGGCGACGCGTGCCACGAGAGCGGCAGCCGAGTGCGCACTCTCGTGAAGCGGCCGCCAATGACTATCTAGGAGGCGTTTTGCTCAGCCAATGAGAGAATGGGAATATGTTTCCCAGTTTTTTTGCGGTTACAGACGCCGCTGGTTCCGCTCCATGGGATAGTTAATGCTTTCGCATTAAAAAGAGAACGGGACTCACACCGACACCGACTCAACAAAATCGTATCCCTATGCTTCGTTGATGGAGGACGAGCCCGAACGACGCACTTCTCGCCTACAACCAATCGCGCATGCGCGGTGCCGCTGCCGCGTCTCTAAGGGCGCACCGCTTTGTTTACAAACATAAAGGCCTCTACGCGCAGTTGCGTTTGAGAGCGTTCGAGTACGTTTGAGTGCTTTGCGGCTGCGAGAAACCGGGACATCCCTGCTCCTTATGTGGTGTGCCAAGCTATTCCTTGAATTGGATTCCACGCTTCAAATGAAGCACAGATGTGCGGTGACTCGCTTTCGTTTCTCGACAGAACAGAGTCAAACGCACTCAAATGCTATTTAACGGAACTGTGCGTATACGCACAGTTGAGTTGAAAGAAGCTTTGAAAGAAGCGTAAAAAGAAACAAAACGTAACGTAAGAAAAAAAAATGGACTGTGTGAGCCAGCCTTTTATACGAGACTGGTTCAAACAGTCAATTTTTTTCTTACGTTACGTTACGAAAGCTTGCACGTGCTTACCCAACGACTCACCTAGACGTCCGTGCTTCATACTGTCACTGATGAAGGCGACGAGACGATGAATAATGCGCTGAAAATACAGGTCTAATCGGCGAACTTCTGCCAGAAACAAAAAGGAAGAATCCATGTGGAGAAAACAGCAGTGAGCGTCGACGGCGGTTGCACCGAGTGACGGTGCGTCGGCGTCACAGCTGGCTGTCGCGGGAAGGAATCACTGAATGAGCCCGCAATACCCCGCTCGGCTCCCTATCTACTAAACTCGTCATTTCAAAGAGTTGGCTAGGGCGAGACTGACTAGGCAAGGTCATTCTGGCCTTCTTATATTTTACACTCGGGGAAAAAATATACACCAAACATCTAGATGCACGGGGAAGCGTCTCTGCTCGGTCATGCACGCAGCAATATTAAGAGTGGCTACCCTTTCAAGACAATAGCCTGGCACGCGGCCTTCGAGACACTAATGTTTCGGTGACTTATACGTGACATAAGAAAACGCAAGAAAGCGGTGCTGTGCGAAACAAGGCCCATACACGCAGTTGCGTTTGAGAGCGGTTGAATGCGTTTAGGCAGCGTGGTGTCTGCGAGAAGCAAGGAGATCCCAGCTTCGTATGTCGCATGCCAAACTACCTCCACTTCTAGACGCAGCGCAGTCAAACACGCTCAAACGCAAATCGAAGCTGACGAGGCGCGGAAGGGCCCGAACGTACTTAGTAGTAGAAGTAGCTTGCGTTGGAGGCGGGACAACGAAAATAGCTTTCTGCCGTTCTTATCCACTACGTGACAACTGTTTAAGTGGATGCTTTGTAAACCAAACAAGCTGCACTGAAGCTTTAATACTGAGACCAGCAGTCAGTGTTTATTGGCTTCTGTGCCACAAGTTATGTTTTGTTTCTTCAGCCTCGAACGCAGAAAAAGTTATGAACTCGAGGCCTGCCTCAAAATTTGTTGACACAGCATCCTCGTTCATGTGGCGTAAGCTGCTTTCAAAGTGTGCGTACGTGTTCTTAGATCATAAACCGTGTGGGTTAACTGTTCTTCTCTTGTGTGAACACACAACAGCGTCCTCTCGTGACGCGGCGTATATGAAAGTGATGGAGTACGAGCGTGATGTTTTCAAGCAAAAAATAAGATTTTGGTTGCTTTATACTAGCGACATTTTAATTTTTTTTTTATAGAATCAACGTGCTTGACCCATAAGAGTAGGCTAGGCGCATTGCACCACAATGCCGCTCGCACATTGCAACTTTGCTTATGGCGGAAGCACCGGAGGGAGCATTGCTTTTTTTGTTTTCAGTCCATTCAGGAACCGTAATAAACGAGTTCCTCATTCTCGAAAGTGAGAAACCGATCATTACAGACAAAAGAGAAAGTTCATAAAGCAATTATTCGTTCTTTGCGTGTCTGGCCCACTCGCTACCTGAAAGCGAACTCAGGCAGGGTTAATGACACCACGGGCTACGGAGGACGACGCAAAATTTACCTGAACATTCAGAGCAGTCGTTCTTAAATGGGGGTCCGCGAAGCCTTGCCTCATCAGTCAAGTCGGGCAATAAAAGTTCTCTTTTTTTTTTAAATTGAGAATGAAGGTTCCAATTTTTAGATGAGTTTTCTTATGTGTATGTCAATAAGAGAAGTCTGCTTCACACTAGCCCTTAGTTATATCAATTTATTAGATGATTATCATTATTAACTCTACCTCTCCCTTCCCCTAACCACGAGCGCCTTGTCCCTGTCGTTTGTGTTATTTTTTATCGTCCCTGTCTGTTTACGCTTTTAAACCTTATACTCTCTGTTGTCTTTGTCGATCCACAAGGAATTTGCGAAACATGATTGGCTGAGAACCACTGATTTAGAGTATCTTGACTTCGGGAACCTCTACTTAATGCCACACCGCATATGATTAAACCGTAGACCTTCCGGTTTTAGCCGAAAGAACACCGATAAACATCCGTCGGTGTGTGAAATATAAATTCAGGTAGCCCCCCCCCCCCCCCCCCCCCTTTCCCAACCCTACAAAAAAAGACACAGATGAACATTTGTTGTCTTTAATAATACAAAATCGATTACAACCAAAATACACCAATTCCATTAGATTTGAAATCTTAGTTTTTCATGAGATACATCCCCGATAATCACCGTTACTAGCGTCCGCCCTAAACGAATCGCAAAGATACAGCTATATTTGAAATTTGAAGTAAGAAAATAAACATAAATAAATGTCTGCCGATTTCCCTTACAAACAAACACCTGAAAATATAAGGCCTACATACAAAGATGCCCGAATTACTTTTGTATTTTTGAATTAAATTACATTACTAGTTACTTTTACGAACACTACTTAAATGTAATTAAATAACATTATAAATTACTATGGCATAGACGTAATTAATTACAACTACACATTACTTAATTAAGGAAAGTAATTACATTAATTTAAAAATACTTTTTTCATCAAAGAACATTTTGTGAACTCTCATCCGGCACTTATCTAATCATCTCTCGAACGGTACATCTTCACCAGTGAAGAGAACGCAGAATTTGCTCATCCAGGAGTACAATCCGATTTAGCACCAGTGCCTAACTCTACTAAAGCCTCTTCGCTTCTTCATTACAGAGCCAACGATATCCCCTTGCTTCATTGCATCAATATTTGCATCCTGAATTCCTGGCTCGTTCCTAACTTCTGCTCAAGAACCAATGACGAAACTCGTTCCGGGAGCCCCCTCATAAAATAACTTCATGATAGTTTCGGCAACAAAGATTCAATCTCTGCAGCCTTTCATCCTGTGTGAATTTCCTGTTCTGTTTTGCTTTTAGAGCGCAGCTCTTAGTCGCCCGTTTCCCGGTTGAGCGGCGTCGGCGTCGGCGGAACCGCGATAAAGTTAGCGGGATTATTAGGGAGTTTTCGTAGACCGCGTTGCCCCCTCCGCTAAGCGTTCCGCAACGAAGAAGTTCCTACTGCGCCTGCGCGCCGATAGCCTTGACTGTGGAGTTCCCGCTATCGTAGCGGGTTGCGGAGGGCCTTGCGGGACGGCGAAAACTACGAAAACTCCCTATTGACGTTACGTGACCTCAGCACCAATTCAATTCCCCGCTAAATTGAGCGAGGAAATTTGGCTTCTCCGCTAGGTTTAGCGGACAAATTACAGTTTCTCCGCTAGATTTAGCGGGAAAATGGACATCACGTTACCTCAACCGCAACTTGATTCTCCGCAACGTGACCTCCAGCACCAATCCAATTCCCCGCTAAATTTAGCGGGGAAATTCAGTTTTTCCGCTAGATTTAGCGGACAAATTATATTTTTCCGCTAGATTTAGGGATAAAATTGATGCTACGTGACCTCAGCAACACTTCAATTTCCCGCTAAATTTAGCAGGGAATTGAATTGGTGTTGAGGTCACGTGGCGTCAATTTTCACTAAATCTAGCGGAGAAACTGAATTTGTTCATAGTTGACGTGACACCAAGTCATGTGACGTCATTTTCCCCGATAAATTTAGGAGGGAAACTGAATTAGAGGAGGAGGGGAGAGTTGATAACTTCGCATTAGAGAGATTTGTAAGCGTCTTTCATTTTTTACTCTAGAATATTACTGTGCGAGGGCTCGCGCTCTAGCTACAATACGCAATTCCAACCACTTAAAATTGGTGCCGTCGTCAAGATGAATCCTTCCATGACTATGAGTCGCCTAATTAATTTTTTTCCCTTTCGTTTGCCCCTTGGAATTTTTTGGGAGCAGCATTTTTAAGTTTTTTTTTTATTTTTCTGCAGGTTTACACAAATATGTCAAAGACCAAAAAGTAACTAAGGAATTTAATTAAAATTACCGCCCATAGTAATTTATTACATTACTAAATTACCTACCCGAAATAGCAATTAATTCTATTAGTCATTACTGCCAAATGGAATTAAATTGCTGTAAAATCATTACATCTGTTCCGTCAAACACCGGATGTTCTGAGAGGGTTAGCATGGTCGCATACATCAAGTTTGACGTTCGCGTGCGCGACCAAGTTTTGCTTATAATTTTGTTCTATTCTTGTCCCAGCTGTGGATGAGTTGATAATTTGAACATTTTAATCCAAGCACGCTTTTGGTGCGTTCGTCAAAGCGGAGACCGTCTCGCACAATCTCATAATACCCTGAGTGCACACTGCCCCGTAACGTACTCGGAACACCAATCATCAGTTTTTCTTTAATCCGCTCAACCAATCAGAAGGGCGATTCGTACACAGGCAAATATTGCTACTTTGAAAACGCACGAAAAAAAAGGAAAAGAAAAAGAGTGAAGTGTTTACATGGGCACGTACAGCGTGTATACCGTCTATGCACTTAAAAATGCTTTTATTTTCATTGTACTGTTTCTTTAAAGGTGTAAAATAGCGCGATGACTTTCAATTACGTTTTTGTTTTCCCCTCTAAACTGGCATACATCAACATATTAGAAATATTGATTGGCCCGATTCTCTAGTTTAAGTATATACGCTGTACACCATCATAATGTTTACAAAATTACAGCCTATAGGGTGCGATTATCACAGCCCAGCACGCGCCTATACAGTATATACCATCGGGTTCAGACGAAATGCAAACAGTGACGGAACTTCGAGTCCACTACCGGCGCAGCTCTTGGGTTGTGCTTGGCGAGGTTTCAACACATCGGGGCCGGACGCACAACCTCGCAGCGCCCTACTATACGTCGCTTTGGAACGCGAGCAGCATGCCGCCTTACGCGCGAACATTAAAAATGCAACCGGCTAGAAGCACTTCACTGAAACTACAGCCCCTACGTTGACAAGATTCAGAGGCCCCTAGCCCCGGCGCTAGAGCGAGCTACTTCTCTGCAGGCGGCTGTCGTATAACGGCCTTCGAGATTCCCGGTGAGCAATGCTCGGTGCAGCGGCAATCTCGGCCGTATCCATAGTCGCGTCCACTTCAATACTGAGCCACCGCCAGGGTGCTGGAATCTCGCTGCTTAGCGGACAATTGAAACGTCCTGGGGCGGAAGTCCAGGGGGACAAAAGAAAGACTCGGTGAACACGGCCGTCTGAGACAGGCTGCGCACTTGCACGAAGGTGTATACACAGCGCGTGCGGTGCCCCCGTTGAAGGAGGAAGCCAGGCAGCGAGGACAGAGAGGAAAGGCACGTCTCTGCAAATGTCACCGGGATCGTGCTCGGGGGTCATCTGACCCCTCGGCAGCGCGAGCGGTACGTGGTTGAGGCAGCGGCAGTAGCAACGAGCGCCGGCGCGCACCGTCCCCGTTCCGGACGGCCGTCGAGACTTGAGATTGCTCCCCCGATCCCGAGGCATTGTCTCGGCACACTCCGAGTTCCGGATTCGATTGCCTCCGCCAAAAAGACCGGGAGGGGGAGTGAAGCACGGCGTCACAATTGGCCTCACGTCCCTCTCTTTTCCACCCATAATGAGCGCTGGTATAGTCCTTGGACAGTTTTAG
The DNA here is from genome assembly GCF_016920785.2 of Ixodes scapularis. Lineage (NCBI taxonomy): Eukaryota > Metazoa > Arthropoda > Arachnida > Ixodida > Ixodidae > Ixodes > Ixodes scapularis. The sequence goes on along the minus strand of NW_024609857.1, from coordinate 1,989,955 downwards.
AATAGCACTTTGGGTCTCTCGGTCCGCTTGGGGCGTCGCACTGCACATGCGCACACGTTCTGCGCATGCTCCGTGCTACGTCCCAAGCTGCCTGGGGAACCCGATGAGGACGCACTATTCCAAAACTTTCTGTATTGACAGCGTGAGAAACGCAGGACGTGACGAACCTACGTAGATCTGTTTACCGCTGCGCACCCAATCGAACTGCGGCACGAGCCGATAAGAACGTTCAAGAACCAATCACCGTGCAGCAATCATCAAAAGCCCGTACGTATACTTCCCCACAGTGTACGCGGTAGACCAATCCCCGCGGAGCACAAAAGCTGTCTAACCAAGCTAAAAAAAAAAAAGAAACAATTTAATTTAAAAACGCGATTTGCGCATACAGGCAAGCCAGGGGTCATAGCCATTGTCTCTGTGACAAGTTTTGTTTTTCTCACAATACTCTCGCTTGGACGTCGTCCCTCGTTAGACGCGCTCTGTGAATCGAAGTGATGTTTCAAAGGCGTTTTTTTGTGGGCAAGTACAGCGGCTATAACGCAGCAACACATGAATGAGAGCGGCCCGAGACCCCTTTGGTTTGATCTATTCGAAACATTTTTTTGTGTTTCTAGTGATTTCCGAGAGAAGACAATAATATGGGCATTGAAGTTTGACGTCTAGATGTTTATCGACTGATCTATTTTCGATACTTTTAGGCTAGGCTGTCGAAGACCTCACTCTGCACGGAGACCAATAGAAGAGCGAAGTAGCCCGAAGTCTTCGACAGCCCAAAGGACTCACGTGGGTGAAGGGGACACCTGTGGTACAAGAGGCTAGAAGCGTTGAAACAAAGGCGAAGCGGAGACGCGATGGAGAAAGGACCGCGGTGGCTACAGCGCTGACGGAGCTCGCACTGCTCAGACAAAAGGCAGTGAAACGAGACCGCTTCGCAAGTTGCCCCGCCGTTGTCAGCCGTAACAATTGGAGTCGCAGCCCTCGCCGAGGGGGACAATGGTGTCGGACAATTGACAACAAACAATTGTTACGCGAGCATTTTAATGACGCGGACTCGATATAAATCGAGCCGTCATTAGTTCACTAAACGCGCACTCTAAAAATAGCCGGTTCGTCAGGCTGTAGTCAGATCGTGAACTCAATATAGACACCGTAACGCGCGGCAACGATCATTTGAAAGGATCACGTAGTGTCTAGGTTTGACATTTTCTCACAAGTTTGTTTACAAGCGACCGGAGGCAAATTTGAAACGAATTAGGAGAATATTTTTAGACGAGCGTTTTTTTAATACTGAGATATGCGTTCAATAACAGAAATGCAAAAAGAAATAAAATATCAGCATCGTTATATTCTTCATAACTCTAAGAGCTGTTGTACAACGCTCACTCGACTGTGATGACACAGCTTTGTGTTTGTTGCTGCGTTGTCCGGTATGCTCTCTCGACAATGCCATGATTCTTTCTTGGAGCATTCGGAGAGCCAATCTTTACAGTAAATAGGGGAACCTCGATGACGAGGATGGAGATATGTCTACATCTAAATTTGCGGCGATCCTACACTGAACTTATTGTCGTTTCACATGACTGCGTCACGCTGAAATGTTCCATTGCAGACCCATATCTTGTTTTGCCTAACATATATTCGGCGTCGTCATTCACGTAGCTTTGCTGTGGGTTTTACTTCTTCACCATGACATGATCTCATGCGCCCGATGATTGCACACTCAGTACTTGTTTTGTTCGAGCTCCCCGACACTTACAAGACTTAATTTCCCGTTAGCACGTGACCCAAGAACATGCTTAAGAGCACCCTGCTCCTCGTTCTCGTTCTTGGGAAGATAAAGTCTTCTATTGGTTGTTTGTTAGATTTCAGAAGTTTGCAAAAAATGTATGATTAATATTTGTCAGTATAACCACCACCCACCCGCCAACTATGTAAAAGTAAAAATTGGTCCACAATTATGCACTACTATCTTGTCTGACAAACAATCTGGCCTCGATTTTTGTTGTGATTATGCTGGTACTATCGCCGCTTGGATAATTTCGCCGCCCAAGATTAAAATGTCAATACAAAGCGCCAATAATCAATCAGTAGTGTAAATTGTGGTCTGTGTCATCTCGACAGCAGATAAAAATAGTGTACCTTTGTGCCCAGTAATGAGAAGGGCTTGCTTCTGCATTATCTGTGTCTGAATTAGACGTGCGCGAGTCGTATCACCTCTCTTAGCGACCCTCATTAGCTACATTAAGGCTGCATGACATCCTGTTTGCTCTTTATTTAATTAGACAATGCACGGAACTTTGTGATTAGCAATGATTCCAAAACTGTTCTCATCTCTTTACAAGCTGGGTGGAGAAAAATAAAAACCAAGATAATTTATATCATATAACTTGAATCACGTGACGCCGAGCTTTGTCAAGGTAGGAAACTCGAGATGGGAAGACTGTACCTCCTCAAAGCCGCCTCACCTTATCAGCGACTATATAACATCACTGTAACGTTCCCTCGACTGAGTGAGATATAAATAACAGATTTTCCTGCCTCGATTTAAACGATACCTTTCTCAAAGCATATTTATTCAGACTGAAATCTCTGCCAATTCGTACTTTCTCAGAAAGCGTTTAGTTGTGACTTACATCAAATATTTCTTGTCAGGGTGCAGGAAAAACACAACTAAGTGGTTCACCTGTGAGATAAACGCAAACCAATGTGTTGAGTTTATTTTTTCAATATAAAGATTCACATAGGAAGTGAAATTTTTCAGAGACGAAAAACTCGTGTCATTCACCTCACTGCAATTAAAGCAAAACAAAAACAAAGTGATTTTTTTAAATGTCAACAGAGCGTCATTCCTCCCAGCGTTGCTGGCCCGCACTCTTCAGAGTTTATCCGTATGCATTGATACGTTCAGCCCTAAAGCGACGGACTATAGTGTGTAGACTTAGGCTTCGATCCCACTTTGGAGGGTCTGCATTAATTGCCTTTTTAAAACATCGTGATATGATTTACTACTGAGGTCCCCGAAAGTGGTAAAAACTTCCGCCTTTCCAGCTCCCCCCCCCCCCCCCCCCCCCCTAGAAAAACAAAGAAAAGATTGGCTTACCCGGGTAGATTATAAAAAATAATTTTCCGTTTATTTTGCCTGTACACTTAAATGATATTTTGTATCACTGTGGCTCTTATTTGGGCCAATTTGGGTGAAAAATATGTAAGAAAATTTTATTTTCTTTACATTTAACCGATTTTTCAGTCGTAATAGACGACAGACTAGCCGAGATAGATTTTTTTTTTTTATGATTGTGAGAGACAAAGCTTAGCGATAATTTTTTTTTATAAAGAGGACCAGTTTTTGTTCTGTTTTTTTTTTTATTTCGGAGGTTTTGTGTAGTCATACTTTTATTTACCGAACGCACCACCTCCGGGCACCTCTGCGGTAAATTCCAGCGCGATACGCTGAGAAACCGATTTTTGTGGACCCTCCAAAGTGGAAGCGAAGCGTTAGAGGTACACGCTGTACAACAGTGTGCCCCCCTATTTGCACGAGCAGAACCCTCGCCTGGTTTCTAATAGTATTCATTTCGATCGAGGTCAACCCGAACGAAAACTAGCAGGACGCGCTCAGGAACGGCCAGAAAGCTCATCGTCCCCGGCCCGAAGCAAGGGACTCGAGGAAGCGCGGACACATCCGCCTCGGTCGGCTATCGGGCCTAACCATCGGGGAGCGCCCGAGCAGACTCGCTGCATCCTCGCCGCTGGTTAAGAGGATCAGAAGGGGAAACGGCGCCTGCCATCGACACACACGAGGAAAAGCATCGCTCCATTCCACGCTAAGAAATTTCTCGTTTGTACAACACTCCGCCTACTTTTGATGCGCCCGCAGATGGAAACAAGTCTTTTTGTGGATCTCGACGAAAAATCACGCTCAAATCTATAGCTACACTCTAAAAAAAGCCCGTGCGTCCGCTTTCCCGCAAAACACTCGGAGAGCCAATCACCGCAACGTAAGGAGGCAGCTCAGCGAATGACAATGCCAAAACATATGTTTAGACCAAAAAACGCAGTCTGAGTTGTGACATTAAACAATGCAAGCGTGACGTTTTGCATTGCTTAATGTCGCAACTCAGACTGCGTTTTTTGATCTAAAGATATGTTTCGGCAGTGTCATTCGCTGAGCTGCCTCCGTAAGTTGCGGTGATTGGCTCTCCGAGTATCGTGCGTGAAAGTAGAAGCACAAACATTTTTTAGAGTGGAGGCGATTGTCGGTATGGTAGATGCGTCATTATCCCAACCAGCTTATTTTCATTTAATTTCGCTCGTATTCCTCTGTGCACCAATGGGTGATCGCGAGAAGGTAGATAAGTAATATTGGAAAGCATGAAGGCGCCACTTTACTTGCCTTTAAAGCTGTTATTGCTTAAGGTCACGACCATGCCGTCATTGACTCTCACTGGGTGCAAGGGATCTCCCAATCCTCGGTGGAGAACCATATAAAGCCGCAACCACACTGCTGAACACCTAACAGAAGACACAATGCTCGTTGCAGGCCTGATAACAGATTTTATCTGTCGACACACCCCAAGCACATTAGAAGTTGTTTTATACATACGCATGATTCGAACATGTCTGCTGAGAGTTTTTTTTTTATAACTGATCTGACAGTTCGATAGTCATGAAAGAAAGAAACAAACCACAGAAGTGGACCGCCTTAGCAGTGGAACTGCAGCTTAAGAAGTCAATGTTAGGCAATAAGAATGCTGCCTATTTAAGGCCACACGACCGTCCTAAAGTTGTCAGTTATTTCATATTTTTAGTAAACAGGACGCGTGTCTGGCGTATGGTTATCGGCTTAACCTTAAACTTTTACATGAATTTGTTTTCAGATGGAATACCCGTGTAGCATCGAAGGGGAACGGTAACTGTAAAAAGTATAAAATTGTGTTTAAAGAACCTAGATATTGGAAGGATAATATAGTGAAAGCTTAAAGTTGCTGAGGAGTTCATAACTTCGGCACGTCAAAACAGGTATAGGTTTAGCGATAAAGTCAGCGTTTAGCCCATTTATGTACTAGAACAAAAGCGCCGCGAAAGCAGAGCTGCACCAGGGCGTGACCAAAAAGGCGCAGGGTTTGGCGTATCAGTAAAAAGGTTTTATATTTTCGTTAGAACCATCGGATGAGCCGGCGCTGAGACCCAGCATCTGCTGCGCGTGCTTGAAAAAGCGACGACTGCTTTTTTAAGCACATACTCTGAATTCGCCCGTGCGGTCACTTACTGATTAATAAAAAAAAAAATAGTTACTAGTGCCTGCTGTACACCCTCGAGAAATGTTGTCATTCGTATTGAGTCGCTGGAACATTCGCGCCCATTTCTGTACAGCAGCGTTCAGAGCGTAAAAATGGCGTTTGACGAAACGAGCAGGAAGCGACCAAGGAAGGAACATAACTTTAAAAATATGTACACAACGACTTCTTGTATTTGTTAGGGGACTGGCCAATACATATTAATGCTGTCACTTTCAGTGAGTATGGACCGAGTCAATTTGACCAACCAATCGGCAGTTTAAACGATTCTTCTCCGACTAACTCATCACTTCTGGTATGCCACTCGCACCGTCATTTTCAAGTGTCAATTAGCGATTCCAGCTAATCGCTATACTCATGACAATAAGCGATTATGTATCATTTTTAAAATGAACAACACGTCACCAGCTAATCATGTAGTTAGATTGTCATTCCTTTAACTGAACATCCTTCCCCTTCACAACCCTTCCATTAAACGTCAGTAGTGAGTTCAGCGCTTATCCTGTCTACATCCTTTTCTTGTCCTTTGCGCTGTATGAGCCGATTCCAGCATAAATCCTCAGAATCGCCCCTCACCTCCAGTAGGTGATGGGCAAGGAGGCTAAATGAAACTTCTCGAGGGGCGGTCTCCCACACTCTCCCATGCGACCAAGTGAAGCCAGTTTGGCGGCCGGCGGCCATCTTGCTCGAGGCAAAAAGGAGGCGGCAGTGGAAGGGGCACTTCCAGTGCTCAGGTATCGTCTTCGAGGTCGTCTTAGAAGTTTACCTAGAGGTCGTCCTAGAAGTCGTCCTCGAGATCGTCCTAGAAGTCGTCCTTGAGGTCGTCCGAGAGGTGGTCCTCTAAATGTCATCTTCAGTCGTCCTAGAAGTTGTCCTTGAGGTCGCCCTAGAATTTTTTTTCGGTCATCCTAGAAGTTGTTCTTAGAGGTCGTCTTATACGTCGTCCTCGAGGTCGCCCTAGAAGCCGTCTTTGAGGTTGTCCTAAACGTCGTGTTGAGGAAGTCGAAGAAAAGAAAGAAGAAAGCACGTTGGATTGAAGACTGATCGAGACTTTAGAAAGAGGAAGGTGGGGGTGTTGTTCTTTTTACCATTAAACCCAACGGTCGCATAGGCCTTTTGATGCTGAAGTCCACCGTCTCACTGATAGACGCAGAAGTGGTACCATCCGACTTGGAAGGTGATAACAAGAAACGCATCTATTACATGCCACACCGAGAAGTTGTCCGTGAGGAGTCTACAACAACAAAGCCACGGGTAGTCTTCGACGCTTCATCACATGCAAAAGGATGCAGGTATCTCAATGACTGCTTGGAAAAAGAACCAAACCTGAATCGAGACATCCTCCAGATCCTTCTTTGGTTCAGATGGTATGCGATCGCCTTGACAGCTGATATTGAAAAGACTTTCCTTCAAATGAAAATCAGTCAAAAAGACAGTGATGCGGTCAGATTCCTGTGGTTTGCCAATGAGCCTACCGGGCCATTTGATTTAGAAAGCTTACAGGAATGGCGAATGACCAGAGTCCCATTCGGGGTATCCTCCAGTCCTTTTCTACTGTCTGGGACAATTCAACACTACCAACAAAAAATGTGGCTGCTACAAAGAACATTTCTGAAAAGATGAGGAGCTCTTTTTATGTTGATGACATATTGATGGGTGCCGACACGGTCGAAGAAGCGATTACGCTATACGAGACGTCTAACTCCATCATGAATGATGCGGGCATGAACTTGAGAAAATGGGCCTCAAACGACAAGCACGTTCAGCGCATAATGAACGAAGCGGAAGCAGATGCGGTACCGGCAGAGAGGAACCTTAAGCTGCCAGTCTCCAAGGTGCTGCGAATGATGTGGGACAAGGACAGTGACAGTTTCAAATTTTCGGTGCACTCTCTTACATCGTTCCTTCAGACAAACGTGGACACCAAGCGTTCCATTCTGCAAGCAGCGTCAAGAATATTTGATCCCATTGGATTCATTGCCCCTTTCACTATACAAGCTAAGCTCATATTCCAGAAACTATGGAAACTTGGAGTGAGCTGGGATGAAGAACTAGCTGAGGTACTATATGTCGAATGGTGCAGAGACCTTCCTAAAATCTACACAGTACATGTGCCAAGGCACATTAAGAATGAACTAAGGAAACGTTTAAAGAAGTCCAGTTGCACATATTCGTGGACGCCAGCACGCAGGCACATGGAGCATGCCCCTATCTCAGAATCGAAGATAACAGCGGGCACGTTAGGACTACCTTAGTTACCGCAAAGTCAAATCGTGGCAATGACAATACCTCTTAAGGTATTGTCATTGCCACGATTGAAGCTCATGGGAGCCGCAATTGGAACGAGGCTGCTGGAATACCTTGGTTTTACGTACACAGAGGTTAAAGAGACATACACCATGTGGACTGACTCGACAGTTGTGCTAAGTTGGATAAGAGGTCCGGCGACCAGGTGGAAGCCATTTGTCAAACACCGCGTTCTAGAAATTCAAACTAGGAGCGTGTCAGAGAAATGGAGACTTTGCCCGGGAGAGACTAACCCAGCGAACCTACTGACAAGAGGAGAATCTCCATCCATTCTTTGCGATAGCTGTCTGTGGTGGGAAGGGCCGAAATGGCTCATTTCTGGAGCAGATGACTGGCCGGAAACCTCACATCAATTAAGGTTACTCAATGAGCTCGAAAGAAATGATTTGAAACCTACCCAGGTGTACCTGCAAACAGAAGGTCAAGAAACGGCCACACTTTTTGATTTAAAGTACAACGGGTATCAGAAGGTACTTAAAATAACAGCCTGGCCGATGAGGTTTGTGCATAACAACAGTTCTAAAGAAAATGGACAAGTCGGCCAATTGGGAGCTGTAGAATATGCTGCAGCAGAACAATATTGGATAAAGCAAGCTCAAGGACAAGCCTTTTCAAGGGAGATTCAGTTGCTTTTTAGCAATCAGGACATTGAGCCGGCCTCTCCTCTTTTAGAATTGCACCCATTTCTGGACCACGATAATACACTCTAGGAAACAGGAGGGCTGCAACAATTCCACGCCCCTTGCTCCGTGACACAGCCGATCATATTACCGAACGATCATCGTCTGACTGAGCTGATTTTTACGGTTGCTGATTATCAAGTCGGCCATGAAGGAGTATCTAGCACCATGGCCACCCTCCGACAGCGATTTTGGATACCTCGAGCGCGACACGTAATTAAGAAGACTATCTGAAACTGTCTTCTATGTTCGAGGTTTCGCACGAAGCCTACACTTGTGCCGCTCGCTCTTCTCCCAGCGGAACGAATTAATGTTACAAAGCCGTTTAAGATCTAAGGCATTGACTTCGCGGGACCTTTATATGTGACGGAAGCGAGTGCAGGAACTAACAGCTCTAAGGCGTTTATTGTCTTGTTTGCGTGCGCGACAACAAGAGCTGTCCATCTGGAGCTCTCGAGTGACCTCTCCACGGAAGCGTTTCTTCTCGCATTTCAAAGCCGCCGCCGCGGCAGAGCCACTGCCCATCACAAAATCTATACCAATAAACCAGATGTCTTTTACGTGGACGCAGCCGAATACAGGCACAAACCCGCTTTCGCTATCACCGCCGTGACCTCTGAGGGGCAGATAACCGCTGCAGCCACAATCATTATTACCTCTCCAGAACAGGCAGAAGCAGCAGCTATAGCACTAGCCCTCACCACCACGCCCCGCCCCCGCAAAATCATATCCGATTCCAAAACCGCCATCCTAAACTACGCCAAAGGATACGTGTCCAGCCCCGCTCAGACCATCTTGAGGACCTTAAAAGCACAACCGCTGGAATCTGCCGTTAGCCTGGTCGGGACGCCAGCACATTCGGGTCTCTGCGGGAACGAGCTGGCCCACTCCACTGCCCGAGGATACACCACCCGGGCGGAGGGGCACAGCTCCGGACCGCCGAGATCCGTTCGGCCCGCGACAGTTTAGTGACTTTTCACGACATTACGTCTCACTTCCCTTTAACCCGCCGTATTTACCCTCCAGCGGCACCTGTCCTCTCCCGCGAAGAGAACATCATGTGGCTACAGCTACAAACACACTCCTTCCCGTGTCCCCTAACCCTCTCCCACATCTATCAACTCTAGCTTCTGTGAACAACGAGCCACCCTCTCCCACATTTTATGGGGGTGCCCATCCTTCCCCTTTCCCCTCGGAGGAGTGGTGGGAGGCTGCGCTGCGCAGCTCGGACCCGGCCACCCAATTAAAGGTGGTCCGTCGGGCTGCCGAGGTCGCCGAGGCACACTGGCTTTCGGCCACCAAGCGCGCCTAGCCACCCGTAAAGAGCAGTTTCTTTGCGAACCGCGCTTGCCTCCAACAATAAAGTTTATTCCTCCTCCTCGCATTTCGAAGGTTCATTTCCCGAAGAGGAATACCAAGTACAATATACTCTGACAATGCCTACTTTCTTCAAGAGGGCGTCGGCTGACCTAACGGTAATTTGGAATTCTCTGAGTCATCCGGATTTACCGTCATACCTCGCTCAACGGAGAATTAGATGGAAATTTATTGTTGAAAGCGCTCGCTGGTGGGGAGCATGGTGGGAGAGGTTAGTTCGCTCAGTAAAGGTAGTTTTAAGGAAAGTTTTGGGAGGAAGCAGTCTCAAGTTTGAAGAGATAGCAACTGTGCTTGTGGAAGAGGCCATTATTAATTCCCGACCATTAACATACTCCGACCTCAAGGAGGCGACTCCTGTCAGTCCAGCTAATCTTCTGATTAGACAAAGCCTCATTGTTCTTCCGGAAGTCGGTTCAGACTCTCAACTTCCCAAGTCCATGACTCACAGGAAATCCACTCGGAGGCTGAGGTATAGACAACTGGTTATGAACCTCTTTTTGAATCGGTGAAGTAAAGAGTATATCGTGCAACTGCGATCAGCTCATCAGTAGCCAAACGTCAACGCTGCTTCGTTGAAGGTTGAGGACGTAGTACTGTTAGAGAACAAAAAATCTCCAAAATATTTTTGGAATCTCACCAGAGTCACAGAGGTCTACGTTGGAACAGATGGGTGCGTAGAAGCATGACTCGTCAGAGGCAAAAATGGGAACGTATATCGAAGACCAGTTCTAAAGCTGCATCTACTTGATATCCATTCACCTTTTCTTGCTCGAAAGAATGTTGAGGAAGTCGAAGAGAAGAAAGAAGAAAGCACGCGGGATTGAAGACTGATCGAGACTTTAGAAAGAGGAAGATGAGGGTGTTGTTATTTTTACCATTAAATCCAACAGTCGCATAGACCTTTTGATGCTAAAGTCCACCGTTTCACTGATAGATCTTTAAGTATTCCACATATCGTCCTCGAGGTCGTCCTAAGAATTGTCCTCGAGGTCGCCCTAGAATTCGTTCTTGAGGTCGTCCTAGACGTCATCCTTTGGGTTTCGTCCTAGAAGTCGCCTTTGCGGTCGTCCTATACGGCGTCCTCGAGGTAGCCCTAGAAGTTTTCTTCAATGACGTCCTAGAAGTCGTCCTTGAGGTAGTCCTAGACGTCGTCCTCGAGGCTGTCTTAGAAGTCGTCCTTGAGGTAGCCCTCGACGTCTCCGAGGTTGTCCTAGAAGTCGAAGACGTCGCACATGGAACACCACACATCACATCAGAAACCTCCTTGCTTGTATGCCACAGAGTGCGTCGATCCGTTTTTTGCCCTGAGTAAGATGCCGGCGGTCGGCGCTTTTGGCGTGAGGTACGGGGCGGCGCCTCCACTCCAGAAGTTATAATATAACCTCCTCGGTGATGGGTGACGTCGTCTTCACCAGCCAATCAGCGGCTCCAGCGTACCTCTTTCTACGAATCTCTCGTGTTGTAGACAGGCTATAAGCAAACTATACTCCGTTTCACAATGGGGACTTTAAACAAATCGTCAGCGTGTTCCTCGTACCGCAGTACTGGAGCCCTTGAAGCATGCTTTTAAGCGCCGGCCCCGTGGTCACGGTATCACCTCGGCGCGCGCCTAAAAGCATGCTCCAAAGCCGGTACGCAGTACGCGGTACCCGGTACGCGGAACGGGGTAACCGTTTGCTCAAAGTCCCTATTAGAGTTTTAGGGAACCGTTTTTGTACATTCGATAGGGTACGATGGGCCCTCCGGTACGAACTGTGCTCATGCTACTTCAGAAAACTCGCGCATGCGCAGTTCGTACCGGAAGACCCTATCGGATGCGCCCAAAACGGTTCCCTAAAAGTCCCTATTAAGTCCGACCGTAGCCAACGCTAAGATTCAATGGACCCAATCAAGCAGTGCCAAAAGTGTATCACCACTTTGCTATAACCATCTAAACCAATCACGCTTAAAGAAAAAGCGCAGGATCACGGCGCATTCACTATGCGTGATTTCTTTAGCCACTGATAGGAAACGCGCAAAGAGGACGAGCACTTTGATGATACGCCTTGATGAGTTCCACCTTCAGTTGTGGGGAATGTTAAATGAATGCCTGTGCTTATCAACGATATGGGGGTTCTTTATCGTGCTTCATTAACTCCGAACTTAATCGAATATTAGTTAATTGTCCGGACTAGAAGCTCTGGCTAGGTGGCTTGAGCCGCTGCCCGATTAGAGGGGTTCAGTCACATTCATCCACCCATCGGATTTTGTTTTATTTATTTATTAAATACTGCAGACCACACGTGGCCCAAGCAGGATGGGCAGGGTACAAACGCAAGAACCCGCACAAAAAACAAAACAACAAAACAAGAAATAAGGCATACAAATCGGCAGAAACGATGAAAGAGGCGGTACGATACAGCAAAACAAGTAGCTAGCCAAGAAACACAACACCGAAGCACGTAAGCACTAAATATAAAAACACCAAAACAGATCGAAATGCAAAAACACCACTACAATAACTGTTCTAATGATGAAGCAAAATCCGAAGATGAAATAGCTGAACAAAGAAGAGAATTCCATTCTTCAATTGTACGTGGAAAAAACGAAAATTTAAACAGGTTGGTGCGTTCAAAGTATGTTGTTAAGGAATGTTCATTATGGTGCCTAGTTCGTTTTGTAGAGGACAGTTTTCGTGTAAAAAGAGAGTGCAGAAACTTCAAACTGGCTATCCTTTGACGGTGCTCTAAAGTTCGTATTTTGTCGGTTTGCATCGAAAGTGAGGGCGAATCAGTTCTCTTAATAACAGGCTGAAGTTGAGCTAGTTGGTACATAATTTAGGTAGATGGTCAGCTAGAACGATAGGGACAAAACACCAGACAGGGAGAAACAGACATACACACCGCTATCAACCAAGACTTTATATTTCTTCTTCATCACTTCGAACCAAAGATTCACACCTAAAGTAATGCCAATGAATCACCCTAAATCCTTGCATTACACTACTAAATGAATACTTTTATTTTATTTTATTAATATTAATTACATTAAATTACTAAATTTGGTCACTAACACCTCCCTGATCCAGCCGACATACCACCGCCGACACATATCCCTCTTATTCCCTTTCACGGGGCCGTGCCACATTGCAAAAACTGTTTTTCTTTCTTGCTGACCGTGATGGAGGGCATGCTTACGCAGTCATCGGCGGTTTGCTCAATGGCAGGGCCTCGAGAATCTCGCGCGCAAAGGCATTTCCTAGTCTGTTAATAATGGAGACGCTGCTAAAACTGGGCCTGCTAAAACTGGGCCTTCAGGAGGAAATCGAAAAGGTATAGTCTATAGAGCATCCCGGTGCCCACACATAGGGGTGCACCGCAAAGAACGCCATGCCGCTGGAAATCTCCGTAAGGCGGGTGGCAGCGATTGCAACCCGCTTCCGGCGACGTGTCAGCGGCTACAGAGGCCATCTGTGACCTGGCAGCACGATTATACTGGCCTTTGACGTGGTTCGCATCGTCAATGGCCGTTCTTCGCGTGGTTGTGTGGGTATTACGAAGGCAGGCTCCTCATGGCGCACGAAGGCTCTTCAAAGTTACCCCACTCATTGTTGTGGTTCCGTGCACAAACTCTGTCCGGAGCAGCCAGACTGGCTTTCCTGGCGGGCAGGTTGCTCGATGCCAAGTTGTTCGAAGCGCCGTAAGGCGGTTAATGAGAATACTCATTCGAGCGGGCCTCATTAAAGATACGGGCGCCTCAAGACTACGAATTAGGTTCATCTTAGCGTTAAGCAATGCACCATTATTATGATTCCACGTGTGAGACAAATTCTCTCGTAACATAGAGTGTTCCCGTGAAGCCAACGATTTGAAACGTACGAGATGAATACTTTTTACGGCATGACACAATTATTATAGTGAATTAAACCTAACCCGTTGACTACCTCAAAGTCCCAAGAAAAGGCATAGCTACAGCGCATGAGAGGCATACGTGGAAACTGTAGTGACCACGCGTTCGTGCCTTGGCTGCCAACGTTCGTTCTTCGCTTACTTATAGTTTTGATTCCGAGTTTATAAAGAATATTTCAGACCCCGAGTTCAATAGACATATTTGTGCACTCCTAAACAAAAGTTCTGGGTCGCACTGGTGTCGGACGATAAAGCTAATCAATATCGAAAAGCCGAATTACAGTGTTTCTTAGACCGGGTCACGCGGTTCCAGGCCCGGTGACACTATTTGTTCAACACCAATGGCCGAAATTAAGAACATTACACGGGCGGCCCGCTTTAATTATAATGTCTGGTTGAGACCATATCTTGCGCATAGTCAGTCCATCCCTTGGAAAATCTAGACTTTCCGATGCGACTTCAAGATAAGGTAGGCTCAATATTTTGCACTGGGAGCGCGCCAACTCACGTTTCTGCCATTTTACGATAGCTCTTTTTTTGCTGTTTCGAAATTTGTGAATTGTTGGACTATTTACCAATCGTCAAAACACTAGTCTTGATAAAACAGCAATACATGCCCGGACATCTAGGGTTGCCTAACCAACGAAATAATAAACAAAATAAAGTGATGTCCAAAAAATAAAAAGGAAAAACAGTAAAAATTGAGCTGCGGGGCGCTGTGAAGTTTGCCCCAAAACACGTAAAAACAGTTTACGAAGGCAAGATGTTTCATGCGATTTCGCACTGCTTGCTTTGTCTGCTCTGCTCCAGCCGACTGCGTAATAACCATAAAAAAAAAAAGATTTATAAGCTCATTGTCATATACTGCGAGTGAAGTGGCAGCGGCAGCCGTGGTGTTTTCCGACGCCTTTACCGAGAAAGGATGACTCCTACGACAGGTGAGCGACGTTAGGCAACTTCCGGTTCCTTAGAAAATTTTGTTTAGCTGTTGATAAACGACGACGATGATCTGCGAGCCTGTCTAAGCATGGTTCTGAAAACTACAGCCTGGAGGTTTCAGAATTATGCTTGCACAGACTTGCATCTCATTGTCGTCGCTTGTCAACAGTGAAACACAATTTCCTAAGAAACCGGAAGTTGCCAAACGCCGCTCACCTTTTGTGTTTAGGGTAGTCATGGTGTCCCGTTACGTCACTGCGTCCCGTGAACACCGTCCACCAGATTTAGCAGGACGTAGGACCACTATATACAACATATTTTGCACACATAGCCACATGGTCATTATTCACCAATGGACCTTTTCCGAGAAGCGTCCTGCGCACGCGCGAGCGCCCGATGCCAAGCGGTGGAAGTCGGCACGAAAAATCGAGGAAATTCGGAATGAGGCTGTGGATCGACGAGTAGAACACGTAATTGCAGGATATATATAATTGTGTTACACAAAAAAAAGAAAGTGGACGGAAAGAAAAACACGACGTTTGGGTGGACGCTACGGATTTCCCTCTTTAAAGTCGCGTTGGGCACACGACGCAGCTCAGAAAGCGAAGCAACTGGTAGCGTAGCTCCCAATATCGATTGGTAGCGCAGGTAGGTCACTTCCTCTATTTTTAGTTCGTGCAACCACCGCCTGGTGCCGTCGGTATTTGGAAAAGGTCCATTAAATTTTCCCGCTGAATTTAATAAAAAAAAGTTCCGCTTACTCTGGCTATTTGGCCACGAAGGCGATAACACAAAACAATTTAGTGACGTTACGGGCCCTAGCGGTTATCGCCCTGAAAAAAAAAAAAAAAAAAAAAAACAAAAAAAACACACACACACATACACACACAAACACAAAAACTAATTGTAAAAAGATGTTCTGGGGATACTTTGAAATGTTTGAGGCCAAAGTAATCATCGAGATTGAGTCACCGACCGACACCCCCTCTGGATGGATGAACCGTCTGGGGTTTGCCAATCATCGTAAGCGATTTGAGGCATACTCATTTTATGTTGCTTCCTCGAGCACTTCCACGCTGCTTGCATCGAAAGAAGCCGATCAGCAACGGCTCTCTGCATACAGTGAAGCGAGACAGCCCCCACCAATCCTCCGAGCTAGCCTAGTTTCGCGGAGCGAATCGGCCAGATGGAATCCAGTCGAAGTGGACGAGGAAATCAAGACGTACAGGCGGCCACTTTCACCTTTGCCGCCCTCCTGACTGGCGAGCGATTGCAGCGGCACCCATTTCCTCGTTCCAATTAGTGACCCGTCCACTCGCCTCCAGACTCCCGGAAATCTCGAGCAAGACTCCGCGTGCTCCTCTCCGCGCCGAGATCTTCGCTCCGTCCGGAACGCACGCAATCAGGGCTGATTTTTCACGGGCAGAACCAGATCGTCCTCTTGCCACGAAAGAGAGCGCGCCATTAGGACAGCGGATCGCAAGAAGCGTGGGACACCGTTTATCCAGGAGACGCGCAGAGTCAGCCAGAGGGAGGCTATACTCCGTTTAATATCGCGGTTCACCAACACGGACGCTACTAGCAACCGCAGCCAATCAAAAGCTCAGAAAGTGTCACGAGACCCTTCGGTTATCCGGAGAGACTCACTGAGCGTCAAGTCACATGTCACGTGTGGAGCACTGGATTGGTTAACATGCCACGTCGCGTTCATTGCGGCACGGCGTAAGGTGAAACCGAATATCGAGTGACAAGACCATAGGGTCCTGGTACGTGGGACCAACGAACTCTTCGCTGTGGTATACGTGCGTTTCCTGCCAATCTTGAGCCTAGGACAGCGATCATCGCCCCGAGTGGAGGTGGACGCGGGGGCGCGTCGGGGCCCCCGGAGAAAACTCCCTCAGCCCGAAGGACCCCGTGGCAGCTGTCAGTGGCGAAGTTGAGGCCGTGACGGCCGACCGAATTCTTGGACGCCGAAAGTGCAACCAACAGGGGGCGAGAACTCGCCCGCGCGCGCGCGCACGCTTCCTGTTTCCTGAGCCTCCACGCTGGCCACACTGGTCGCCGCTAGACAACGGTGGAGGCGAGGAGCCCAACAATGGAGGGGGCTTTCGCCAGTGAAAGTGGCGGCTTCAGCAGCGGCCATCGGCCGGCGGCGGGCGATGACCGGGCGGCCTACTTCTGCTCCGGGACGCGCGCTGCAGGAACTCGCGCGGGCGGCCATCGCAGTCCGCGGCTGACCTTCGACTCGCCCTCGGGCTGCCCGCGGCACGCTGATGCTGCGTGCAACGGCGCGACAGGCAGGAGTCGGCCGCTCATCACGCTGCTTGCCGAGCCGCAGGAAGTGCGCGGGGAGACGAGGCGCTGTCGCTTCGGGGCTACCGAACATCGCGCCTTCAAAGCTGAGTCTTCCGAGATTCCAGATACCAGACGCCTATGTTCACGGCGCTCCTTATCAGATAGTTTAACGCGTACCATGTGTACACTTCATAGTTGTTGCTAAAAGGAAGCGATAGTACCAGTAATCGATCGGGCTGATTAAACCTTGCAATCTCCTCTCCCCAGTAAGCGCAGGTGGTCGAGCTCCTCCTCCTCGACCCCTCTGGTCACATGATCTCCTCGTTAACCAATCAGCGTCGAGCACCTCACTCCTCCTCTCCCATCCGTCAACCAATCAGTGTCAAGCCTCGCAGCCACACTTTTATCTGGGCTTCACGAAATGCCGAACATCTAGCCAAAGAACGTTTCACGTTAAAAGCTTAAAAGGCAACTCAGGTTAATATTCTCGAGTTTGGGATTACGACGTTTTGCAGCTCGGACAGTGTACTTAAATTACATCGTATATCTATATCTTTTTTTTATTTAGCGAATTTATTTTATATATAGCGGCTCAAAGTTTGTTGAAAAAACAGCGCGACTAAGACGAGGACACGCTGTTTTTTCAACATGAACTCTCACCAACTCGCCCAGTTATCGGTCCTTATCAAAGTTTGGTTTCGGGCGTCTACGATAAAACCGAAACTATATGCTAGAGGGATGGCAACACTGACCATCAGCTGTATGGCCGCGATATGACGTCACGACAGTACTGCGGTACGCGGTACAACGTGCGAAATCAACCGCGGCTCCACCGCGACGTTACGTCACGGAGGTGCAGCGGTACGCGTCGCCGACTGTTTCTCGACTAAAAGCTAACCTTCTTGACCCCCCCCCCCCCCCCCCCCCCCCACTAAAGAAGCCGCTAATCGAAACTTTAAAATCGGTTTTAGTGGAGTACGCGGCTTTACTTTGGCCTACTATTTCGGCTGCGATCATATTTCGTGCGACTAAAGCGATACCCCTCACATATTTTGGTTTTTTTTTCGACCGGAGTGTCCCTTTAAAGGAGGCAAGTTTTTATCAAGGTAGGAAAGTCAAAGCGTGACGTTTATAAAAATTTCAAAATTTGGAATGCCATTAATTAAAATGCCTTACTTATATAGGTGTGGTGCTGCTGGGGTAGTTCGAAGACTATGCTTCTTCAGACTTGCTTGCTCACTGGCGGGGACAGGCTCAGCAATGCTCCGTTTTACCTCACGTCCAGGCGCAGCGGATACTACGAGCCATGGCAGCCAATCCAAGGCCATGTAAGTGTCACGTGATCTTGGAGAGGGGGCACAACGACGCGCCGAAAGCGTATCACGGGCTTCGCCCACAGAACGGGATTGGCTAGGATAGCTCGGAGCGTCCGCTGCGTCCAAGTTAAAAATAAAACGTTATTTTTTTATTTTTTTATTATAGTCTTTGAATTTTTCGAACCGTATGTTTCGAGGTAATTTGTTGACATGATAATAAATTTCTTGTCAAATGTATTCTGTATTTCATTGAATACAGTAGGATGGCGGTATGATTAGAAGGAGGGGAGAGAGATAGTGAGGCAGAGAAAAAATATACATATTGATACAAATCAAGGTAGTGCAAGTAAAAGACGCAGACACGGACAAGCACTCACTCGCAACTGACGTTTAGCGAAAGAACAAAAAAGATAAAACAGAAGACATAAAGACTAAGAAGAGACGAAGAGAAAGCAAAAATTATTTTTTACGTCAGATTGAAGAAACAAGAAAAGAAGCGGGATTAAAAATTAATAAGTTACACTAATTAACACACATGAAAAAAATGAAGTAAAAAGCAAGAAAAAAAATTGGAATGAAAACCTACTTCATAAAATAAAAGGAAGGAAAAGGAAAAAGAGGCCTCTGGCAAGTAGGCTTGTGAAACAAAGTCCTCGGACAAAAAATTGTAAGCAGGGCAGTGTTTTGTCTGACAACTTTGTGTCACTATTCTTCCTTTCACTTTGATTGTGAGCGTAGCAGAAACTAAAAGAGCCAGCTCCGGGCTTTGCGCGTCCTCGCCAAGCCCGCGCGCTCGTGCAGTGCAAGCACTGTTCAGGCATAGCCTCCTCTGCACTGACAAAGCCTGGCAGATCACCACGAGAAGCGGCCGCCGAATTTGAAAAGGAAGAGTGGCAGACAACGGATGAGAGGAGAGCCACGTGACGGGCGCCCCGCTGCGGCGAGACGCCGAAACACACTTCTCCCGAGCGATGAAATGTCCGCTCATGCTCTTCGCGTTTCTCGCGCTACCGCTTCTTTTCTCGTCGGGTTTGAAAATTGTGTTTCGGGCCCTCGCCGCTGCAAAAGCCGCGTGCTGACGTCCAGGTTCCCCGAGAAATGCTCTGTGCTACCAGATCCTCGCGCTCCAAATCTGCGACCGCGCAACTCTACACTCTAAAAAAAGTCTGTGCGTCTACTTTCACGCACAACACTCGGAGAGCCAATCACCGTGACTTACAGAGGCAGCTCAGCGAATGACGATGCCGAAACTTATGTTTAGGCCAGAAAGCGCAGTCTGAGTTGTGACATTAAGCAATGCAAAATGTCACTCTTGCTTTGGTAACTCAGACTGCGTTGTTCTGAAAATTACAATGCGAAAATCGGGCCAGTTTTTACCTGCTTTCGGTAACTGGCGCTATTCCGCTTCGCGCTTTCGAGAGGTCCGTCTGTCACCATTTTTTCATGGAAATTTTAGAAACTCACTTATAACTTTTTAATAAGATAACGGTTAGTTGTGACACGTTGACATCTGGTGTGAACATGGGCGTACCAACCGGGGGGACAAGGGGGGCGCTTGACCCCCCCCCCCCCCCAGTTTTCAGAGTGGGGGGGGGGGGGGGGGGGCAAGGCATGTGTTTTGCCCCCCCTCCCCCTTGAAACAGCCGCCACTGGGCAGGGCAAACACTGGCCGGTGGCGCCCAAGGGATACCAAGGGCACCGCCCCCCGGCACTGGGGGGGGGGGGGGGGGGGGATTGGCCTCCCCCTCCCCCCCCCCCCCCCCACTCAAAAGGAAGTTGGCACGCCACTGGGTGTGAACCATTACCACTGCATTTTGGGTGGAGAATGAACGTTCGGCGAGGCGTATAGTTTATTTTTCCGGTGAACGAAACTCCGCAAATTCTTTTCTGGGGACACCGTTTATGTTCAAATTCTAATTCTCGAAAAACATTGCCATGAAACAAAACAAAACAAAAAAAGTCGATACGGTTTATTTGGTCTCGTATCTGGCTTGCATTACAAGAACAGGGTAATTATAAGCACACTTTATCTCTAAAATTGCCGTGCCAAAAGAAAAGGAGAACACTTTAGAGCGCACGTTTGGACTCAGGGAGTTAAAGACGGGAGCAGAACGCGGAAAATCGTACGCGGGGACATTGACCCCGTAAGTGACGACGTCACAACATGGCGCCTGGGTCCAAACAAACCGTTGCTAGGGACGTTACTATGGGCTAGTGCATGGAGACTCCACACGAGGCTAGATTTTTGCTTACAAGTAAATAATTATTTTTGTAAGCAACCTAACTTCTTGATATCTAATTATGAAGATGTTCTTGTCGTCTCCGTGTCGTATTGCAACAATGAAAGCCATTTCTGAAGTATTGCACTTCGTTTTACTTTGGTAGCAGACGACACGATAGATTTGCTGACCTCTGTTGCAGCGGGCGTCTTCATTGAATTGCGTCGGTAAACAAGCGACAAAAACAAGTGCATTGCCGTGGCCGTAAAAGCCTCTGCAATGTGCGTTTTTTTCTTTTTTTCTGTGAAGTATTTAGCATAGTTCAGAGGGCTGAAAATGCCTTAAAATCAAACCACGTCACGCAGATCATTTACGACGACGACCTGAAGTGCATTACCGGCGTAGTGCGGCCAGCATGAGAAACAAATCGTACGCCGTCAAGGTAATTCGTTTATTATTATTATTATTATTGAGGTTGTCAGGTTATTAAAGAATTCCATGTCTATCGCGATTTTTCAGTAACCATTGCAGCCATGGTTACAACCAGGTACGACGCACCCTCCCATGGCACGAGCCCACAAACAAAATTTGGGATCTCAACCGATCGCCTGAAGTGCCTTTCTCACGGGTCCAATGCGATCTTTTAGCAGACGATGATCTCGATTGACGCCAGGACTTTCGATAAACCATATTTTGCATCGCACCCCACTTTCTTTTAAGTTACTGAAAATCATTATATTTAGAACAAATGCAATATCAGAATATCGTCCTTATTCACACGATTCAAACTACGGCGGCGGCTTGGCCTGCCCGTTGCGTGGCAGACGGCATACTTCTTCGATTCGTCGTCTGCTGCAGGCATCTTGAGGACCGGAAGTTGAAGTCGTAAATATTTCAGAAACAAGCGATTACCGGCTCACTTCTATCGAAACAAATATGACATTCAAGCTTTCTATATCTGTGATTTTTACAAGTTTAAATTCTACTCCTGATTTTTTAACGGTTGGGTTTTTGTAGCGAAACCTAGCCACATGTATTTGTCCATAACAACCACCCTAGCAACGGTTTGTTTGGGCCCATGACGTCACACTTACGGAGTCAATTGGCGGTTCCGAGAGAAAAAAAAAAAAGAAAAAACAATGAGAAAGAGAGAGAGAGAAAAGCGGGGAAAGAAAAAGCAAACAAATGGTTAGGCGTGTTCGTTTTTTTCTGGAGATTTGTTCGAGCTTGGTGCTTCGATAATTGAACTAGTGAATCAGCACAAAGGTGTTTCTTTTTTTTATAACGTATGACATGGGATTATCATGTAAACTGTGTGCTTTTTGAACTTCCCCCATTGCCGGTGTTGTTGCTCATTGTCGGAATATTCGGCCTCCTAATGTTAAGCTAAAGATATATCCCTCATCATTGCAGTCAAACTTAATTTACAGACATCTTGTGTGGGTTACCACAACCAAAACCACCCTCAAGACATATTATTCCTAAAAAAATAAAAAAAATTTACGCTATATTGCGGATGTTTCCTTAACGAACACAGAACCATAATTTTATAAATCTGAAATACTTCCAATAGAATCCATATATAAGTACCGTTTATTATACTCTATTCGCTTCTCATCCTAAATATTTGTTGATTCTTTATACATTCTTTCGATACGTAGGGCATGGATGTAGTGTCAGCACAGATCGTACAGAGACATGGGTCCTTCCTCAATCTCGTACGAACTATAATTTCCACTGCTTACACTATAACTTTCCACTTCTATTAAACAGATGTATCGGAAACAGCATAAAAACACACACAATAAGTAAAAAAGACCCCCGATTGCACTTTTTTTTTATAGTAGAATAGTGTATCAGCTTCAATAACTTTTTTCTTTTTTTTTGTAGGGTTCGTTTTTTGTGTTGTCGTTTTTTCGAGACGGATATGTTTTGTCTTGTCATGTAGTTCCATCGCGTTGCTACTGCCAATGTAAGAAATAATCCAGGCTGATCAAGTCAAGCCGATTGTAACAAATTTTTGTCTAGATTTCCCTCCAGAAGTTTCCGGAGAATAGAGCTTGATTGATCGATTGATTGAGTGAGTGCTTGCAACTTTATTTGTTTTTGTACAATGCGAGACGCCAGTGTGCTTGTAAAAAATAAAAACTCGAAAGCAACTAGGTATCTATAGCTTGCAAGTGGTGTTTTGCCCCTACTCTGTGTGCATTAAAGCTTCGCACACTGATGTGGGCTCACTGGGAGCACTGATGTCCGCGTCTATGCCCTGCCGTTCCGTAGCGACCGAAATTCAATTCAATTCAATTCAATTTTTATTTACAACACAGTGTTGGAAATACATGAAATGCATCAGAAGCTCGTGGAACTTTTCTTACAGATTATGAAAAGAGCCTCGATTTACATAAAAATAGAAGCCCTTTAAGTGACAATGCATCACACAAAAGGTGTTCGCATCAGACACGATGACATCTGCGTACATGTCTCAGGCATGTTCGAAGAATGTTTCGCTTCATACATGAACATGTCTGCAGAAATGTTTTGTATGACCACCGTGACAGAATAGTCATAGATGGAAGGCCTCAGTCAGTGTCTTGCAGACTGTCTTTTGTACGAAATATTAGCGGCATGAGCGCGGCCTAAAAGAGTGTCTGGGTCTTGGGAGCGTCGTCGCCTGCAGGAACTGGCCCCGGCGTGTCCCGGGTGCTGCCGTGCCCCGCTGGCGAAACTGGCTTGGGCCAAGGACGCCCGTCGCCCGGGAAGCGACTCGCTCCCCGACGAAGAGCCGGGCACGAGGAACGACCGCATCGCGATGCGAAAGTGGGCGCCGTTGCCACCCGTGACAGCGACGAGCGGCACTGGGCCGAGCGGCCGTCTTCGCCGAAGCACGATTTTCAGGGGGGGGGGGGGGGCGTCGCATTTTGCTTGCTGCAGCTCTCCACGTGCCGTACCGTACTGCCGCTGCTGACCCACTGGGTAACACTCCTGACCCAACTCCGATGACCCGAAACGATGACAACTGCTAAGACGCGGAAACGACAAGTAATAAACGGGATTGAAGCGACGGCCGTTGAGAACTGAGAGGAAAGAAAGTCGCTGATGGCATACAGACGTTGCGAGAGTAAAAGCCGGTTCTCACATGCAGCGAAGCGCTGATGTCGCGCTGCTCGTGTGTCGTAAGGTACTTATCGTCTGCAATGAGCAACAGTTTAGACGGTGCGATACAAAGCTTGCTAAACACTCCCGTCAGCACGCGCTTAGCGCAAGGTCTGCGCTATGCTTGTAGCACTCCGCTGCACGTGTGAACAGGCCTTAATATTTCAGTGTTGACCAAACAAATCACGAAGGTGTGACCAAAGTATGTAGAAGAAACTAGGAGAAACGTAAAGAGCGCAACTTCTGGAGCCTCGGAGTGTCGGCGTACATTTCGCTAAGATGCAGAGTTCCTAAATAGCAGAGCAACGTTGTCCGCTACCCTCGCGTTTTCGGGAGATGTATCTTTAAATTGGAATATTGCAAAATAAGTTCGTACATCTTAATTATACAAAAAAAAAAAACCTAAAAACTAGGAAGTAAATTTTTTTACTGCACAGACAAAATATTTGTTTTGCGATTACTTTGACGCAGAGCAGGTGGCAGGTAATGTGCTCCCAAGAATTTCACAAGTAAAAGAAGCAATTCGTTGAATTGAAATAAAAATACCTTCACTTATGAAATACGGATATAACCACTACTGGTTCATAAAACCTCTCTGCGAAAGGGATTGGGTATGAGAGTTATGAGGATGGTGAGGAATTAAAGGATGAAGATGCTACCCTGAAGACTCGCTTCACGTACCGAATCCAGCAATGCCTAGTGGTGCTGCTGGGTCCCAGTGGGATGAATCCTCTGCCGAAGTCCCGCAGGCTGTACCCTGCGGGAAATATGCGTCGAAGCTGCTTCACTGGGTGCTTACAGCCCCGAGTAGTCCCAAATGAAATGGACCAGGTTGGCTCGAGACCGGTCTGGATCGGAAGAGAGGGTACGGTGGCTGCACAACCCAATCTAAGGTTATTCCAAAGAGCGTCCACTCGGCACGTGGATTTGCAGCACCCGTTCGGGCTCGTCCAAGCCTGACTGTAACGCAGTGGCAGTAGAAAGGAAAGAGAGGATATTCGTAGGAGGGATGCGATGTTGAGCGCTGCGCGGGATTTCTTGCAGGCCAGGGTAAGGACTTCTTTGAAGTAGTACGGATCTTCAGGCAGGTCTTGAGAGATCGACACCACGCCGCTTGGTTCGCGGACGTTCCGTAAAAACAATAAAGCAGCGGCGTGCGCCGCATTGTTGCCGTGAACACCTGGATGGCAAGAGGCCCACTTGATGGAGAGAACCGCTGCGGCGTCGAAGACCTGGTGGTGCCGCGAGCACGGGAAAAGGTAGGCAACAATTTCTTGACGCAAATTACTTTCACGCTAAAATGTTTTCAGAAGAAACATAAAAACAGTCGAGAGAATGGAGATCTTTTAAGCTTACAGCATTGCCAAAAGTCCCAAGAACGGAAAAAAGAAACACAGAAAGAGAACAATTTGGACAGAGAGAACACAGGCTTGTGGGGTTTGTTTAATTCGTTAATGATCTATTTCGACCCTATTTCGATGCTGATTTGGCTTACAGTAGACGATAGTGTTTCCCTCTGCTCGTAATAGCAAAACGCGCAATGAACACACATTCTCAGACGTTCCTGACTGTGCACCGCCTCACAATGTAATTGTAACACTGATCCTTGGTCTTCTTTTAGGCAACAAAGTCAACGAGAAGAACCATCGGTATCATACATCAATGGTCTCGCAGTCTCAAACCAAAAGCGGGTGGACGCATTTTTTCAGTGAAGCTGAACCCTTGTCATTGGTTGAAGCGACTAAATAAATATCAATGATAGGCGGTGCACTCGAAAGTTGACTAGAATGTGCTGTTTTTGTTGTTGTTGTTTTTTGGGGTGAAACACACAGCAACCCAATCTCCCCGTCCTTCTCGCACTACACCTCGTTGTTTCTTTATTTTTTTTTTGTGCCCTTTGTTTAACAACAATGACAGGTATCCAGAAAGTACTCGGCACACGCTTCAACCAAGACTAGAAGGAATGGTCCACGCTAAATGTATTCGACTCAAGCTGGGGCAGTGCTTTGCATATGTCGTTTACTCTCCAGCTTGTCACATAGGAGACATCGTTTGCAACCAAAGTGACAATTCCTTGTCCCGTTGTAAGCCCACTCTCTTTTGAATTGTCCTACTCCTTTCTCGACCTCATTTCTTTCAAAATGATACGTGTTTATGTAGTTTTTCTCTTTGTTTTTGAAGAAAGTGAAACACAGCCATACATTTGACCCAATCTCACCTTTTTACGCCGACATCCACCGCTCAAAGCCCTGACGTGAAAATTGACAATTGTGTTTCGTATAGATGCACAGACGACGGGACGTGTCACCTGTAGCGCGGCCTGTCAGACGCTATGCGATTGAGTGCGATGCGTTTTCAGTTGCGGAAATACGGATGCAGGTCGTCGCGGTGCACGTTGGAGCGAAGCTGGTGTACGCAGTTGGTGGGCGTTGAAATTTAGTCGACCTGACTCAGGGAGCAAGTTCGTCTGTTTCTTGCACAAGGGTTGAGACGGTGTCAGAACGCCGAGGTCTTATTGGCTGATTGGAAAAAGAAAATAGTGGGTAGACATCATGGTGTTTAGCATCGGGGTCTATCCTTTCAATCAAAGCCAATCAAAGCTCGGCATAGTTTTGACGTCACCGGAACTCCTTCTCAAGGAGCAGACCGACTTGCTCTCCGCATAAGAACCCGCTCACACATAACAAAACCAAACACGCCAAACCCCCGAAAACACGTCTACCTTTACGCGAAGCAGATCGCCGAGGTATACGGGAGAAGCTAAGCAAATAGCGAAGCCGAAAAAAAAAGATTTTTTTTTAAAGAATTAGGAAATATACGTGAGACACTGAGCATGATATTTCACGTGTTTACGTTCTCAGAGTTCCATCGAAGACTTTATTTTCGGGTGAGGTGTTTACCCGCTCTCGTCATTCGCGCGTGATTGTCTCACCGAGCACTCAGCAAGAACACAGGCGCACACACAATTGTATTCGAGTATATCCCGTGCTATTGGTGACGTGCGCGATCGAAAGCGTCGCTGTGGTCGGCCCACCACAATTGGCCGAATGCTGACTATGACGTCAGCAAAGGATGTCTCATCATGTGAAATAAGAGGAATGTAAGAACTTCAATTTTGACGGTGTTGGCAGTGTTTCTTTGAGAGCGCTATGATTTCAGGCTTCCACCATGCCCATTACAAACACCATCGAACTTGTTGTTCACAAGGTAATGACATCACAAAAGGTAACCGAACGAGGGCGCCACCGAAACACCTTCTGATGTACTCAGGGTTCTCCCCACGGTGGGCGGCAATGGCTTTGCCACCCACCGCTCCGACTGGGCCACCCACCGCTCCAACTGACCGCCACCGCTCGATTTTTTTTTTTCCTTTTATGTTGCGGGATGACGATGCGATTTTGCCTGCCCACATGGCTGCAGACCGTCGGCGTCATACTCAGCAGGTCCGCGCACCGCCCCGTTATCGTTCGCTATCGCATCCCTGACTGCCGCCACTGCCGCACTGCTTCAAACAGAGAGCGCAGACGCTCGGCGTGTTTCTTTTTCTTATTTTTTTTTCTTTCTCTATCTCAGCGGCGCGCCGCCGGCAGTGCTCCCGGGGGGGAATAAACAGATGCGACGTACCCCCCCCCCCCCTCCCCCCCGGGTAATATCCACCCCTCAGAAATTCCTGGGGGGAACCCTGGATGTACTGTAGGAAAGGCGGCTACAAGCGCGAGCTTTTTGCTCTAGAGAACATCTCAGCGGCACAAGCTCTCGCGCATTAAAGGCAGCTGCCAACGCTATGAGTTCGCGCTTCTATAGCCTCCGCTGTGGTACAACATGAGGTGAAACGGAGTTTAAAGTACCGCGTTCCTTAAAACCGGGGTCACACTGCTCAGACATCACACAAAAGACAGTCTGAAAATACGAGTCACCGCAATATCTGAGGTTCGAATGCCTCATTCCAAATTTCTCCTTGAACTCCTTTCCATGCGGCATTCGAAGCGCGAATCTCTCGGTGACTCTCGTTTCAATCCGTTTGCAGACAGCCTTTTGTATGATGTAAGAGCGATGGAATGCGGCATTTGAAGGTCATCCATGACCCTCGAATGCCGCTATCACTGAATGTTAGCCCTCAGTGTTAGCGTTTCCCAAGGGAGAACGTGTGTAGCGTTTCCCAAGGTTCATGCTAAAGCATATCCTAAGGATCCACCGATGGATCTTTCGCTATTTTTTTCCGTCGAAGCGGACTCGGTGAGCCGGTTTCACCCCAGCCTTTATCGCACGCAGACTTGCCGCTTCTTGCGCCGCATGTCGGCCAGCCGAGCTGGACGCTGCTTTCGCTCCTCTGTCTCGTTCGCCCGCCTTGCACGCGTAGCAGCGGCATCCGCTGCCTGACGCTGCTTTCGCTGTTCACAGGTTTCGCACGCGCGCGTTGGCTTCCGCCCCGTGACGTCACCTCCCTCTCCCCTTTGTCCTTCACTACTTTCCTCCTCTCTACGTGGCGCGGTTCCCTTTCCACTGTTTTGTCCGCAGACGGACGGCGTCAGCTTCTCCCTCTCATGTAGGTACTAACGCTAACTATAGGGATGCCTTGAACCTCCCAAACGTCAAAAGGTTTCGAAAATTTCGATCTCGCGAAGGTTCGATTTGGGAAATTTCGCCAATTTAGAACCCCGCTGTGGTTCGAAATCTAATAATTCGAAAATCTCAAGGTTTCTTAAAGTTCGAGTTCGAAGATTTCGATTTTTTTCACGGGTCGTTCGAAAAGTTCGAACATTTTGAATTTATTCAATATTCATGTTGGAAGAATCTAGGATTTCGAATTTATTCGAAGTACAAGTTCGAAAAGGTCGTGAGTTTCGATTTTAAGTTTCAAGTTTTAATTTCACGGACGGAGATCAAATTCTGCAGCTTCAAACTGAGTTTTCATGAATTCGTCTAAAAAAAATCGCGAATTTGCTATAAATTTTACTGCAAACGTTGTCCAATTTTCTTATGCCGTTAATATATACTCCTTCCTTCTCAGTGTGTGGTACTGACGGTACTACATGTATTATTCGTGATTAATGCTAAAGTTATAACTGTCTCATTGAGCGAGCTGACGTCATCGGCTTGAAGCGCGAAAACGGCTCCTGGTTTCCACGATCCCAATAGGAGAGATTCGCCTTCGGTTCCATTGGCTGGCGCGCGTCGACGGGGCTCCCACTGGCCGCTGCGCCATGGCCTCCGACAACCCGAAGCGCGCGCGCACTAGTACGCAGCAGACGACAAAGGGAGCGCACGAGCAGACGACGAAGAGAGCGGACGAGCGGCTTGCATGCCTTCGCATTCACAACTCATAAGAAATGCTTAAGTGTACCTCGAGCTTTTTTTTTTTTTTTTGTAACCTATAAAGCAAGCCTTGAATGGTTCATCGAAAAGCCCCGAGGCGGTCAGGTGAACGTACCTCCTACTTATTTGGAAACTACTAGCAATCCGATCAAACGTCGCCTAATTGCGATATGCTGGCATACGAGAACTTGTCACGAACGACTGGCGGAGAGACGGTTAGTGCAGTAGGAAACTAAGCGTTTAATAGAGGCGACTTGTGCCTCAAACAAAATTGCATAGAGGTAGCGTCGCAGGCGTCGAAGGTCGGCAGAATAACACGATCGAACGCAAGGGCGAAACTGACTTTGGACCGCCACGCGGACCACCTTTTGTAGCCGCGTGGGTTCCTGGAACATTCGGCGTAGAACGTTCAGCGCGTAGAACATTCGAACCTCGATCAGACGACAAGGTTCTCGAACTTACGAGAACGCTTTTGGGCTGCAGTTACAACATAGGCCATATCTAAACAAAGAAATAAGTGCAACCATTTTGTTCCCGTTGTCCTTCAGGTCGTGACGCAGTGGACGCTATACAAGGTAATGGGATCAATAGACCAGCTTCAAAAGCGCATGTCACAAGGCCTTCCTTGTTTCTGACTGGTTCAGCGATAATAGATCACGTACAGAAACACGACGAACACCATGATGATGACCTTTAGACGCTGTCTGATTGTCCCATCCGCTCGTAACGTCGGCTTCGTCTGAACTTAGGGTAAAATAAAGTATAGAAACACGAAAAAAACATTAGTGTAGTTTTTTTTCATGTTTCTGGAAGAACTGTAACGATTAACCTAACTACGTTACCCATTACTTGAAATAAGCAACGTAAGTAAGTTACTCGTTACTGTTTGAAAAAGTAACGAGGTTGTCCCTACGTTACCGAAAAGAGTAAAGTGTTACCAGTAACGCAGTTACTTGTAACGTGTTACCGCCATATCTGTTATTGTTCCTCACCTTGTTTTTCCCAGTGAAAGTATCTACAGGCAACAATGACAGAGTGACATCCGCGGAAGGCAGGGATTGACTCTTTGGACTGTTCCCAACTGATTACAAACAGTTTCATGGTGTCAAATGATTGCTTTAGAAGGTCGCTTCAGCTCCCGCGCACCAGCACGGAACAAATGCTCGGCATAGTTCATTCTTTTAGACAGCCCGCTCGAAGCCTGCCTTTCCCTGACGTCACGGCACTGAAAAGCGCGGGTATATTTCAATGTAGGTTTGAGCATTCTATTTATTTATTTATTTTTTGACACAGTTGTCACGGGGGTTGGGACAAAAGGCCAATACAATCATCTGACTGGGTCCCACTCCCTGTAAGAACACTCAACAGCAGGGCACATATCGAGAGAGAAAAATAAAATAAAAAGCCAGCTCACAGCACCAATCGAGAAAGAACTTATTTCCCCCAAGCTAGAAACTCTTCAGCTTACAAATAACATTAAAAAATCACACTGCTTAATAACACAACTCACTTGGTATGTACACTAGCAACATTAAAATATTCCCCTAGGTATTTTTTTTTTTTTAATAAAACATGGAAGTGATTTCTTGGGCCGTATCACACACGCAATAATGTTTGTTTAGGACATCTGTAATCTGGTATAGATCATTTTTGAGTAGCATTATTAGTTATAATTTTTGGTTTTGGAAAGTGCTGATGCCTCAGGTTGTTATTTATTTGCTTGGGTAGGCACGTCTCGTGAAAGATGTCAGGATCAGTGTTAATCTGGGTCTGAATTGAAATCTTCAATTCATACTTAAATCTCTTCACTTGCCGATTTTTCAATAACTATTCAGAACTTCGCTATTCTACATAGCATACCGGAAATAGTAAAAGCTAGTTATTCCGAAGATATAGTTAGTTGAGGTTCTTAAAAAAAATCGCCGGAGTACCCCTTCCATACTGCAGATTGGTCAAGTTGGTAAGGCATCATTTCTAAAACATCGGGCCCTTTTAAGCACCTTCCGTTGACCCCAGGAGAGCTGGTCACTATGATCGCCATATTCATCTGCCAAGCACGCTCATTCGGGCAGTGCTTTGTGAGTGTATTCGAGCCCCACCCCTGCCCGTTTCGATCTGGATGAGCATCGTACCGGCGTGCGGTCGTGTATCACGATTCACTACTGCGTGAGCACGTTAAACACCCTAGGCTAGCAGTCGTACTGCACTAGCAAAATTGCTCATCTACAGTGTAAACCAGTGTCGCCCCTACTGGCAGACCAACCTTACGCTGTATAAATCACTCAAACGTCCAATTTGACTTTGATTTGAGCATATTCGGTGGCACTATATAGACCAGATTATTGCTGAAAAAGACGTCTTCTGTCTAGAAGCCGCGGCCGTCAAACACGCGTACTAACCCGCTTTTTTTTTTTTTTTTTAAGATGAAAGTGTCCGCGTACGCGCCATTGCGGAGCCAGCGCCGCCGCCTTTGCGTAATGTCGTAAACCGAGAAATTCGCCTGGCCGCGGTATAACGCGTAGCTTCGCCCAGGGCGCGACTCGAGGCAGACGTCTGCGTGGCTGCTGAGCGTGAAGCCCCGGCCAACCTCGTTTTCACGCCCGGCACGCGTGCGGAGGACAGGCCCCGACGACCGAGCCCATGTCTGGGCGGACACGCGGCACGGGCGCCATCGCCACGCGCAGGTCACACCGAGGGCATGAACGTTCTCCGAGTACCTCGCCGTTGGGCTATGTTCGGCGAGGGGCTGGCTGAAGTCGCTGCCCGTTACAGTGTGAGCTCTGATGAGTTGCATCTCCACTAGTGAGCCTTTTTAAGAGTTAAAATGAGTTCAATTTTCTGAAAAAATTAAGGAAAAAAAAAAAAGAGAATAGGCGTGAAAATGAAAGAAAGATCACGTACTACAGGATCTCGAAGCCTTTCCACACGAGAGATGGAACATTCTGCATTCGTATGTGTGCCTCTGCGCGATATCACGTATCCATGTGTGCGGGCAGACCGAGAGAGAGAGGGAGAGGGAGATATCACGGCAAGATATTTTTAGATCTCTTATTTCATGTTATTTGTTTTACCGGTAGCTACATGCTACCAAACATTAAAAAACAATAAAGGATAGCGAAAATAAAATGAAATGAGCAAAGTTGATGTTGAAGCCAAAACCGATTAGTTTCGGAAGCGCCAAAATTCCCATCGATCAGAACGATCAGAACCCGGGGCCATGGACGCCGCTCGGAACGGCACCAGGGGTGGGCTCCATTAGATGGACGAGGCGGCGTGGTGTGAGAACGCGCGTAATTGAAGCGGGCGCCTAGGAGGGCCCCGGTCTAACGCGGACAAGGCCAGTTTGGCAGTAGCCGGAGTGACGCATGTCCCTCCCCCTTCCCGGTCCTCTACCAATACCGCCTAAAAGACAAGGCCTGAGTAGTACGTCATCGTTAGTGGTTCCCCGACCCGCTCCAAGACACGCTGCAGCCCGATGAGAGCCAGCGGCAAACGTCTAGGTGTGGACGCGGGCTAACGTCGCGTTCGTTGCGAGACGCTGCAGTACGCGCTGTGAACGACGCAAGGAAGGCGGCGTACAGACGTTTGCAAGTGCGGCCTCAGGACGCCACCATCTTGCTTAGTTGGGGTGCGCTCGGGCGCTGCCATAATCCGATTACAACGCCTGAGCAAGGCTTCGTAATTGGATTACGACTTAACCAAGCGTACCCCAACTCACCAAGATGGCGGCGCCCTGAGGCCGGACTTGCAAACGTATACACACGTTTGCAAGTCCGGCCTCAGGGCGCCGCCATCTTGCTCAGATGGAGGGCGCTTGGGCGCGGCCTTAATCTGATTACGACGCCTTAGCAAAGCTTTGTAATCGGATTACGTCGCGTCTAACGCACCCCAACGAGCAAGAGGGCAACGCCCTGAGGCCGGACTTGCAAACGCCTATACCCACCAGTGATGACGTCAGGGGCAGGCCTCGTCTTCTAGGTGGTTCTACTGCCCTGGCTGTCCAGGAGGGCGCGTCCCTGACCTTGACGTCGAGGAGGCGACGCCGCTGGTCCGCTGCTTTCTCCGGGCGTCGGGGCCCCCAGCGTCCGTCGGGGGTGAAGGTCTGCTGGTGTGCCTGACCCACTTCCAGAAGGCGGGCTCTATTTTCGGCGCCGCGATAATGCCCGCGATGACGACGATCCCCTGTTCGGCGCTTGACGGGCGGGCCGCCGACTCACTCAGCGCTCAGGACGCCTCCCAGCCGAAG
Source organism: Ixodes scapularis (assembly GCF_016920785.2). Taxonomy (NCBI): domain Eukaryota; kingdom Metazoa; phylum Arthropoda; class Arachnida; order Ixodida; family Ixodidae; genus Ixodes; species Ixodes scapularis. Next base: position 1,956,923 of record NW_024609857.1, on the reverse strand, counting down.
AAAAACAGCGCGCGTCAGAAACGTCAACTCGGTCCGCTTAAAGCCCATTACAATGGCCGCCGCACCTGAGCCTCGCTAGCTTCTCTTTTTTTATCAAAAATTTGTAAACTTTCTTCTTGGGCTAACGTTTGCTGATTAGAAAAGTTGGAGCTTTTTCGGCGAGTGTTTTTCTGTTTTTTTAATAGTATGAAAGGATACGGTGACTATTATTTTCGGCTAATTAATCGATTTCTCAAAACTGTCCAGAGGCGCTCTTAGGTCTGCCTACATAGGGTGCCTCCATGTCAGCGCCATGTCAAGGGTGGTGAGATTAGCCGTTCTGAGTAAATGTTCCACCAGAACTCAGTTCTTTCTGTTTACACTGCCACCGCCTCATGCACCTTGAGGTGAACCACACTGAACAGTCCTTCCGATTGTGCACACGACAGAAGTGTTAAACATGATAAATGGCTTCTTCTTTAGATGTGCCTCAAAGACAGTCGACTCATTGGGTTCGCTATCCATTCAACGGTGAAGGTCCTTAGAAAAGCACTAGTTAACGCATTCCCGGTCATTTCTCTTAGGGGGAATGGTTTAAAAACCAATGAGCCCAAGTTATTGCGCGTTGTCACAAACGCGGGCTGGATGTTTGCTAGGCAAGAGCGTTGTCAGTTGAGGAAACGAATAAAGCGAGATTCCTAAAATGTGCACTTTCCCAACAGACGAGAGGCCGAAGCCTACGGTTCGACCTTGATTCGCGCCCACATAGCAGTCGTTGAATTGCTCTAATGCCACTTTCACGACATTTCGCCATGCAAAATAATTTTTTAAAGCTCGTAAAGGAATTATTTTATTTGTGACAAAAGGTATTTCAAAAGTAATAAGTTATTTTCTCAAAATTACTACCGAAAGTAATTAATTACGTTACTTCATTACCACCCTAGAAATGTAATTAATTGCATTTCTCATTACCACAAAAATAATTTAAATACTGTAATTTTATTACAGTTATGTCATTAAAGTCATCTCACAGCAGATCCGAACATGAGCTCGCCGGGTTGGTCGCCGCTCTCCCGTGATCGTCCTTTCAACGTAGCCTCGATGAAAGGGAAGTGCACCGCGAGCGAGCAGCCAAAGTGCAACGGAAGCGCAACAAGACTAAAAGAAGCGTAACACAGAAGTATAACTTAAGTGCAACAAGTGGAACATATTTTCCCCTGTAAATTTAGCGGGAAAATTGGCTTTTGCGTAATCGCCATGTGGCCCTGTGACCAAACAAACAATGTAGGCCCTACTTTAGTGTGCCGCTAAATTTAGCGGACAGTATTCATGGGACGTCATCAGCGCGACCCTCGTCACGTGACATCATGCCATCGCATGACGCTGTGACGTCGCGTGGTCAGGTGGCCATGTTTTTTTGCCTCGATGACAGTCTGTCCAACGTGGCCTTCGGGAGAAGCGAGGTGCCTGTGTACGCTCAGATTATTTCCCTCGTGTGCTCTCTCACTATCCGTCTACAGGTGCCCCAAAAAGTGCACGTCACAGAATACCCATGAATGCTACGAATTTAGAGCACATTTGGGATATACAAACGATATTGGCAGTTTTTCGACAGAAGCCAACGGAGGCATTCAAAAGCCACAAGCGGTGTGCCAGAAATTCCGCGACCGACCGACCAACTGCCCACCGCACTGGATCTAGCTTCGGACCGCCTCAAACACCGACTCCTAGCCTTCTGCCGCAGCGATGGAACTGGCTACAGGAGCCACCCGGAGTTCGAACCCGGCACTTTGCACTCGAAACTCCAGAGACCGAAACGAAGCTACGCCATCGAGGCAGGCTTATTTTCCCCCATCTCCTTTCTAATATTCTAGCACAAATGTCATCATAAGGTGTGTGCAACCTTTTAATATACATTGGCGTCCATTTAACTTTTGATATGCCCGGGGCTAACCACATGGACTCAATAACCGCCGAAACTTCCAGGACACTTGGTCATATCCGACTCTGCCTGCAGCCTGCCCCTCCGGCTCAGTGGCAGCTGGTCTACGAGACTTTTGTCCACCTAAAGATAGAACACGCAGCTACCATTTGGTCCCCTCATCAAATCAACCTAATACTCTACAATGTCTTCACAATTAAGCAGTCCGTTTTATTCAGTCATATGTCGACTCGGTCATGATCGCCTCCCTGTGCTTCCCTACTCTTAGCACTCGCCGCAGAATATCACGCCTTTGTTTCTTCCATGAAATCTTTTATCGCCTTCCACAACTAAAAAAAACTATTTTTCTTTTTATAGATATTAGAATGTAATTTTAATTATGTGTTTGCGGTTGAAATAAACTTTAAAGGTATACAGTTGAAAACCGAAATATACCTCTCACGTTCAGAAATAAGTTAAACATAATAAATAAAATCTGCTCGCACGTTTGGATGTTGAACGGATGACTATTTTCCGCTCCAAACGGCCGATTCCAGCGAGCGCTCGAAGAGCAGCCATTAGAAAGCGGTATCCGTCTGGAAGATTCGGCGCCCCCAGCGCGTTCCTGACGTCATGTTTAACTTCACAGGCAAGGCTACTGGAGGGGAGGCTAGCGTGGTTGTGAGTTTCACCCCTTGGCGGTGTCAACGTGTTACAACCTAGCTTTTTGAAACGTGCAATGATTGGTTACTGAAGCCAAAAAGTACCCCCCTCAAATTCGAACTTCCTTCTCCCCGCTCCCTGCAGGAGGTAGATAGGCACAAAAAAGAAGGGGAAACCGGATCTGCAAAGTTCGACAGCCTACGCGCGCTCGGAGCTCGGAGCCGTACCTCCGGGGAGCGGCGCAGCATTTGTGGCAAGTTTTACGCAGAGGGCGGCATTTTAGGTCGCCCTCACTCACCCTCACCCTCACAGCCACACTCAACTAAGCCCTTCACTCAGCCTCACCCTCACAACCACACTCACGTTCAGCCCCTCACTCAGCCTCATCCTCACAGTCACACTCACCTTCAGCCCTTCACTCACCCTCACTGAACCTCAAGGCCCTCACGCCCCTCACCGCCCTCACACACTCATATATCTCTCACGCCCCTCAGGTACTCATGGCCCTCACGCCACTCAGGCCCGCTTCAGATGGGGCAATTTCGCCCAGAAACTTGACGTCGCAACACCAGCAACACGGGTCGCCCGCGTTCACACGCAGCAACCAATTGCTGCAATTTGACATCATGATCATGAAATTTTATTTTTCTTGCACTATTTAGACACACAATTAGGTACGCGCTATAAACGTGTTTTTATGCTTTTAAATCTCATTGACAATACTAATGCATCTTTCTGAAACAGTTTATTTCCAAAAACGATCAATTTCAAACCAGAACCAAGCCTTTTGTTGCCATCATCACCGGCACGAGGTATCACGTGAGAATATCGCGTCCCTCATTGGATGCAGCCGCTTGAAGCGTCTTGGACTTGCTCTGAGTTGCTCGTTTGTTTCGAGCCGGACCCGATCTCAGCAATTCGTGTCGATCTAGGGAAAACTAGGGAACAATCCGCCAGCAACACCAAAATTGATGAGAAAGTTGCTCCGTCTGAAGGGGGCCTCACGCACTCACCGCCCTTACGCCCCTCACGTACTTATGGCCCTCACACCCCTCACGCACTCACCGCCCCCACGGCCGTCACACCCCTCATGCCACTCACACACTCACCGCCATCACGCCCCTCACGCAATCATGGCCCTCACACCCCTCACGCACTCACCACCCTCACGGCCCTCATACCCCTCACGGACTCATGGCCCTCACGCCACTCACCGCCCTCACGCCCCTCACGCACTCATGGCCCTCACGGCCATTACACCCCTCATGCCCCTCATGCCACTCACACACCCAGCGCCCTCACGCCACTCATGGCCCTCACACCCCTCACGCACTCACCACCCTCACGGCCCTCAGGCACTCACTGTCCTCACAGACCTCACAGACCTCACAGCCCTCGCAGCCCTCACAGCCCTCACGGCCCTCATTCACGCTCACACTCATGAATTTCCCTGGTTCAGAAACTCACTCACCCTCACCTCACCTATGAAGATGAGGGTGAGTGAGGGTGAGTGAGGACCCTCATGAGTGAGGTTTGCCGAGGTATAGTTTTACGTAACGACATTCGGAACATCCACCAGATACAATCTGGTACTCGGTTTATTCGTTTTGAATAATATCTTGGCGTAACTTAGAACAAAAAATGGATGTATCTGTAATGTGGCCAGAATGTGGTTTACATTTTAGACAATAAAATAGGGGCTAAAATTTCGTTGCAGTACCCCTTGGACCCACTTTTCTCTTAGCCTACGTCGCACCCCTGGCTTCGCCATTACCTTTAACAATTCATTTCTTTACCTTACCATAACCGAATGGAATAATTTTCCTTATAAAATAGTGTTCATTATGGTTACCCCAGCCTTTTTAGGAATGCTATATTGTCTGAAATTGTTACAAAAATCAGTCATGTTTTCTCGCAACAGCCGCTGCTTGTCTCACATCCAAAATATTTTTTTATGTAATATAATTTGCGCGCAAGCGTGTGTGTGTGTGTGTTTGTTCATGCTAATATTTCATAAGTATTTTTAATACATAATGTGTTTTATTGGCCAAAGCTTATTAGAAATTGTCCATGAAGAACCGTCACGAAGGAGTGTCATGAAGGACCATCCCAGATAAAGAACCGTCACCAATCACGAAAGACCAGTCACGTGACCTCACGTAACCACGTCATGTAGCCTAAAGTCACGTGGTAAATTTTCCCGCTAAAGCAGCAGTAAAATCTACTTCACGTGACCACGTTATGTGGCCTGAAATCACGTGACCTCGATTTCCCCGTTAAATTTGGCAGGAAAATTAATGTCCCGTGACCACGTCACATGATCCCAAGTCACGTGGTCAATTTTTCAGCTAAATGTGGCGAAGAAAGGAATGTCACGTGACGAGGTCATGTGACTTGAAGTCACTTGGGGTCAATCGATATTTTGTAAAGCTCACATCGCCGTCTGCGGCGCCGAAAGGAAAGCCGAGAACGCAATCGCAGGCGAGCAAGATGCTATCCTCTTGCTCTCTTCACTGTCACGTGGTATAGATACTGCGGGTGCAGAGCTTGACGCGGGTCCTTTTGGGATTTTATTCGAGGTGAGGTCTATTTCTGGGAGGTGGTTCTGCGAGGTGGTAGTTTGCGCTCAAACCATTCTCTGCACCCGGGTCTTAGTCAGCATGATCAAGCTCGTATAATTTCCTTCCTCTATTGCTTCCTGTACTCCTTAAGTAGTGACCCTGTTAAGGTTCTTAGTGGTTAAGAGATAAAACGGAACAGGTCACACACTATCGATTCCAAGGAGGTGGTCTCAAAAACTCTCGAAAAAGAGCACGTTGATTTTACGTGTAAATCGACCTAATTTTTAGCAAGCTTCGTTTGGTCACTCAACAATAAATCTAACTTAACGAAGCTCCTCCAGGCATTCTTTCATCCAGAGGAAGCAAGTTTGCTTCGATAACTTTTTAATTATTAATATGCATATTGCGAGGAAGAAGAAAAAACAAAACCGTCGTTCTTTTTGTGCTCGCTAACGAAGACGCAAATACTTTTATTAAAATCACAGTGTCACCGAAGAAAAGTTGATTTGACTTGTGCCAATCGACCACTCAACCCTGGTTTTGTACTCGTCCCCCCCCCCCCCTCCCCCCTTTTTTGCTTCTTTGTTGATGTGTACACTAAAAGTGCAAAATCGGCAACTTGATGGCGGCGTTTCCCAAAACGCAGAGATCATATATGTTAACAACGCTAACAAGCGTCGACATCCTTGAAAACCGACCGCTATCTGTTTATGTATTTAGCGAGACGACCTAAGCTGGCGACCGGGCTTTCAAAACGCACAGCACGACGATGCGTCGAGCGATGCAGGTTTGGCAGTATTCCTCGCTTCCGCCCAAGTCGCTTTCGTAATGTCCCTCCCGGGATCCGGTAAGGTCTGCCAAAGACAGTCGCCGCGTCCACTCTAACAAGCTTTCCGAGCAAAAAAAAAAAAAAAAAAAAAAAATCTTCGAGGCGTCGCGATTTTACAAGGTTACCTTGTTGCTAGTGTGTAAGTTAGCCGTTTTAAAACCATGTCGTGCAAATGGGCATCTGGCGACCAGCAGCAATCTCAAATGATGTTGTCACTGGCGCCTTCAGAAACGCAGGGCCTATTATGATCCTAGCTTCGCGATTTGTTTTTAGCGTCTGCATTCTTGTTGCGGACCAGTAGGAACTGCTCGGGGCGGTGCTTCACTGCAGACTACGTCGAAAAACGACAGCAATGCTTGTCTTCTATGAAGGAAATATTGTTCCGGTTAAATTGGGACGAACCCTGCAGCGGGTAACTAAGCATCAAATGTCTGCACATTATCGTTCAATAAATATGCATTGGTCTTTTACTTCTTTTGTCTCTTTATTGTTGTACCTGGTAAAGATGTAGCGTTGCCATGACGATTGAATATGCCGTGCCCCGTTCGATAAGGTATGGTACGCGATTAGGAGAGAAGGACGGCGCGTTTACCTCACTCTCCCGTGCATGGGCGTGTGTTTCGATGTGACAACCGGAACTTTTCAGAGGGGGGGGGGGGGGGGGGACTTATTAAAGTACTGCTACTATATTTACAAGGTTTGCACACCTTTTTGCTTCTAAAACTAAGCAATCATTGCAGCATGTCACATTCATGGCACTTTATATTAGTTGAACTGATTAAGAGAACACCAATGACTAGAGCTCGGAGCTCATCGTGGGGTATTACGATTCTTCGATGGCAATTATTTTCAACTTAAGACCTCGTATTGACTCTGAAATGTCTCGAACTTTTTTTCTGAACAAAGCCCTCCAGCTGTTTTTTACACGCAGCACGGAAAACCAACTATTTTAACTTACGGCAGGAGCCCCAGAAGTGGCAGAAATAACACAGTACACAAAAAAGCGACCTGCGCTAGGACACTGAGGATGACATTCTTGTATTGCCAAAGTGACAACCCATGAATGTAAAGCGCCATTCACACACTTGTAACCGAGTACGACAGCGAGAAACAATACCGGTTTTTAAGCCTCTTGCGAGGGCAGAGGACCAGATGCGCTGCTGCGGAGCAGGTCTTAAGCCGTCGTAAGAGGCTTAAAAACCAATCTTGTTTTTCACGGTCGTACTCGGTTGTTGCACGTGTGTGAACGGCCTTAAAGCTCCTATGGGGAGCGTGCGACATCTAAAGAAGGCGCGCCGATTCGCCTTGGCAGTATGCACCAACAACAGCAAGGAGGTTAAAAGTAATAAAGTTGGGTTGTTGGTTGTAAAATTTGCCCGTAGCGTTGCGCTCGCTTCCGTGTGGTAGGTTTCAAGAGGCATGCACCTAAAGGCCCGTTCACACACTTGTGTTTGACTACAAACGACTAAAACAAGACCGGGTTTTAAGCCTCTCGTGATCGCTTACGTCCAGCGCCACAGTGGAGGATCCGGTCGTGAGGCATCGCAAGAGGCTTAAAATCCTGTCTTGTCTTAGTCAGTCGTACTCGGTTTCAAGTGTGTGAATGGGCCTTAAAGCGATGGCAGCCATCTCTCTGTGATTGGGAGCCTATAATCTAGGGGCTGCATAGGGACTACCTCTTGAAAATCGCCCTAGGGAATACGTTGGCTGCCAGCTTCGTGCATAGATGATTGTGATGTGCGCGGCTGAGAACCATCACCGGGCTTCTGATGTTTTCACCATGACGTGGCCCCGCGTGCCACGAGATATACCGTCGACGGCCGGAGAAAAGGCACGAGTGAAGAAGAACGAAAAGAGGTAGAAGAAGACAAGCGGTCCGAGGAGCTGGCTGACCGTTGCGTTCGTCCCGGTTCGACTAGGCCGGGAACTCAAGAATGCGCTGGCCTGGCCACCGCTCTCGCTGAGTGCGTCCTGGTTCCACAAGGCCGGGAACTCAGAGACTCGTCAGCCTGTCCTCCGCCCCCGCTGGGTTCGTCCGGACTTCTGAAGACCCGGAACCCAACACTCCGCCCGCTCAGCCATCTCCACCTGCGCAGCGACAGAAGACTCCAAGACCCAACGTATGACGAACATTTTTCTATTGCCATTAAGAACTGTGGAAACCGCGTGTAACGTCTACTGATATCGCTGTTCTAAATATTTTTGTAGAATCTTTGCTAATACCATTGCTGTAAATATTTTTCTTTATATCTTCTTTGTTTAAACAATTCTCAAAGCCAACAGTTTCGTTCTCATTATTTATGACACGACATCCCCACGAACCTACGACAATGATGATGATAGCTACGCACGCTACCGGAATGGGCATTTCGCTGTGTGAGCGGCTCCAGAAATCATTCCTACTATCCTTCCGTGAGGGCTTCGTTTCACCGGCATGAACCGCATGGATTGCATGAACGTCGCAGTAACGTGACTTAATATACGCTCTGAGTTTTCTAAGGGTAACCGTGTTGCGCAAAGAAATTTCGGTCCTTGGCCGTTGATTGTCTGGACAGCTTTTTCTGCGGCACCGTTGGATGCAGAGTGGCAAGGGAAAATTGTCACTCCCCGAATGCCATTCCTGTTCAGGAACCGTGAATAAGCAACTTGTGAATACCGGTTTGTCGTCACTGATAATCAGCCTCAGGGCAGGCAGCCCACGTGTTGCAAATATTATTCGCGGGCAATTTACTGTTGCCTCCTCCGAAGGTGACGAAACGACCATCACCTCCAGCCACTTCGAGTAGGCATCCACAACGGCCAAAAAAATAATGCCCTTGAAATGGACGTGAAGGCCCGACCACGGTTTTTTAGGAAATGGCTACGGTGTTGTTGGCACTGATTGCGGCGCTCGCTGGTTTACTTGGCACACTGAACAGCAAACGACCTTTTGCTTGATGTCTTCGTCGATACCACGCGGCTAAACGTGACTTTCTGATCATTTTCGTTTTAACGATTCCCGGGTGTCCCCCATGAGGAAGATTCAGCACGCTTTTTCTCAGTGACCTCGGAACAACCACTCTCGGAGCCCATAGTACGGAGCTGTCCTGCGTGCTGAGCTCTTGAGTCTTGTTTGAGTAGGGCCACCACTCCGGTGTACCAGGGAAAGTTGATCCAGCCCATAGCATTTCTTGCACTTTTTACAAGAAGGGATCTGGATCCGTTGCTCTTGCGTCACCTTGGGAGAAAGACATGTGTAATCATGTTCCAGCATGAAGATATCTGCAGGCTTGGGTACTGTATATTCTCTAGCTGACAGTAATAATCGACTCAATGCATCTGCATGACCCAGGCGCGTTCCGGGACGGTAGGCCAAGTCGTAGTTGTAGTTTGCAAGTTTCAATGCCCACCCTTGGATTCGCGGGGAGCACTGCGGGGAATCCCTTCGTCAGCTCCTAATAGCCCCAGCAGCGGCTTGTGGTCTGTGCCTACCTCAAAGTGCCTACTCCATAAGTATTGGTGGAAATTAGTTACCGCTACACCCAGTGCAAGGGCTTCTTTTTCAAGGTGGCTGTCGTTTTGTCTAGCCGCCATTCACCGACGTGATGCGACTGCGATGGGCTTCTCCTCGCCCATTGAATTCCTATGTGCCAGAACAGCGCCTATCCCGTTGGGTGAAACATCGCGAATCAATACAATGTGCTTCGGGGAGTCGTAATGCACGAGGACACCAGCAGAATTCAGCAGTTCCTTGCTCTCTTGCTCTTTCGACCAATTCCAGCGTGATCCTTTTACAATCAGACGATGCAAAGGCTCCAGGAGGCTTGATAATTTAGGCTAAAACCTTATATGAAAGTTGATGGGGTGATGAGGATAAAGAGCTGCAGAACTTCTTAAAGCTCTGCAGCTCTTTAGTGTCTTGTGAACTTGGTGCCTTTACAATTGCTTTTACTTTTCTCTGGAAAGTGTAAGACCGGTGTGAGCGATCAAGTGCCCAAAGTACTTCACTTTTGAAGAGACAAACTCATATTTTTTTAAACTTCAACTTCAGGCCTGAATTGGTTAGTCATTAAAGTACCTTTTCGAGGCTTCTCGTGCAATACGCCATTCACTATTCTTATCAAAATGTCGTCGAAGTAGACGACCGCATGCTTTAGGCCGCAGAGCAGAGTTTCCATTTAGCGTTGGAACATTGCAGGCGCCGATGATATACCAAGAGGTAGTCTGGTGTTCTCAAACAATTCTTTCTTCGTGTTGAGTGTTACATACTTTCTTGAGACTGGAGATAGTATAACCTGATGATATACATCTTTGAGATCAAGTTTGCGAAACTTGACCCATCAGGACAGCTTCATCCACAGCTCTTTGACTCTCGGGATCGGATACGTCTCTACACGGGCCGCTGCATTTACGGTAACTTTGAAATATTCACAAAAGCGCACCCGACCGTCTTTCTTGAGTACCGGTAAAATCGGTGCCACCCAGTCTGACGTCTTCACTTGCTGCATAAATCCGCCCCGCTCAAGTCCTGGAAGCTCCTGGGTCTCCAGATCTCGCAGTGCAAAGGGAAATGGTTGCGGGTTGAAGCAGCGTGGATGTGAACCATATGGGACGCAAATCTTGGCTTCCACGTTCTTCAGCAGCCTTAGTCCTTCGGAGAACACATCTGGGAACTTGCAAACGAGACCCTCTAGCGTGGTGGTGTGGATGTTGACAATGTCAGCAACTGGAATTCCCAAAGCATAAATCCAGTTTCGTCCTAGCAGACTCGGCGAGGTTCCACTCACAACGAACAAAGAAAGGAGAGCTTCACGTTTTTTGTACTTTACGGAAACCTCGGCGCTTTTTAGAACCGTGCGAGTTTCCTTTTTTAGGGGAGTACCACCTAGGAACACAGGAGGTCTGTGGGTCCGTAGAACGACGTGTTTCAGCGGCGTTTCGTCATCACACTTAGCCCGTCGGCCGAATAAAGAAACAAAAATATTAATAAGGTCGGCGCAGTTGTGTCACACAGATTCACCTGGTGGGGCCAGGAGCTCCGGAACAGTGTGGGCACCAGGGACACAGGCTGCCAAAGATGCTCCTCAATGTCCCACTGTCGGGAGCTTCGGGGTAGTGTCGGCACCAGAGACACGGGCTGCCAAAGATGCTCCTCAATGCCCCACAGTCGCTCCTCGATACGTGGTCAAAGGTCGTTCGGCACGAACGACCCGTGATTGTACTACCGTATTAGGCAGATTCGTGGGAAGGGGCAAGCTGCAACAAGAAAGAGGCTCCGAGGAACAGAGCCTCCCTCAGCGAGAGAGTCTCCAACGTCCGCCCCCCCCCCCCCCCCCCCCCCCCCCCCCGCCTCCTTTTAGGGGCTTCGGGGCCGGCTTATATAGCCTTCGGGAAATGGACGCGCCCGAAGTATGTTGTGTGTCTTAACCCACAGATGGGTCGCGTCAAGAAACACTCCCCAAGGGTATGCCAGTAGCAGATTCTCCCAGAAGGGCGAAGAGGCACCGCCCTCTTCGATGAATGAGGCCTCGCCTCGTAGTATCTGGGAGGTCGCCGCCATCGCGATCCCCACGACCTGAATGTTCTAGGCATAGACAGGGAGACGGGGAGCACGTGGTTCCCACACTCCTCCCACCCTAAAGCTAAGGTTGAACTAAAAACAAAACTGGCCCACCGACTCTTAAAAAAACAAAATCTATTGAGATTGGTTTTGACCCCCATATGCCGGGGCTAACAAATACATGTCTTCAGTGACGCTCCCGGCGTTGAAGTCCGCAGCTCACCGTGGCGCAGAAGGAATACGATGTCTCGGCCGAAGTCCAGGAAAGACGGCGCACTCTGTCGTCGGCGTCGGTGTCGACACGAGCGCCCACCCGCAGCGCCGCATTATACTACGTGCTGGGGGGCTGTGTTGCGCTTTTTGCACTCCCAGGAGACTAGGAAGAGGGAAGTGACGTCAAGAACGCAGCAAATGCAGATTGGATGTTGATTTTGTTTTCTTCTGTCAACATCCAATCTGCATTTGCTCTAGTCGTTGACGTCACTTCCCTCTTCCAAGTCTCCTGGGAGTCCAAAAAGCGCAACATAGCACCCCAGGTGACTTGCAGGCAGATCCAGGCATCGGGACGAAAATCCGCCGGTTGGTACAACAGCAGGGTCGCTAAGACGGCGAAACGTGTCACGAAATTGCACTTAAAGTTCTTGTGAAGCGGCACCAAGTCTCCAGCGCCAGGTTCCCAGGGTTAGAGACAGAACCAGGCAACGGTACGACAACTGACGCCATCTTGGTCAACAGCGGAAGAGGCTAGCTTTTTGGACTGGCAGGGGGACAGGCAGCCCCGGCGATGATGACGTTGCCCCGGCATTGTATTCCTCCTCGTGGGCCGCGCCATGGCCCATAACCCACGAAAGGCCGGGTCCTGGAATGCAGCATGCGCTCTACCCCATCTTTCGTTTTTTTCCCCCAAGAGGAACCTTCGAAAATTCCGAGAAAGGCAGAGACAAAGGTGTATTTTCTGCTGCGAGTCACGTGCATCGCACTGGCTCGGCTTGCGTAGTTATTGTAAAAATTGTTCCACGACCCCGCTTAATGTGAACAGGGACCAAGCTGACTCGCGTTACCCCGGACAATAGATTTGTCGGTGACCGTTCGACAAGGCAAAGTTATTTGTAGTTAGCTTTGCTAACGATGCCTCATCTCTTCGATTTGCGGGCGCAGTGAAATATCAAATATGCCACCCTGTCCTTTCTTGTGATATTGAAACAATGCAGTGCTGCAGTCGGGCAAGTTGACCAACATTGTTATTTTTCAGACATTTTAGCTTTTACCTTAGGCTAAAACACAAATGCTTGCGGCCTAACTAACAACCTAACTTCGAAGAGGCTTAGAACCGTGTACTGCCCTGGCCAACGCGAACCAAGGAGAGCACCGAATGCACCTCTCAGCCGCGTAGGGCAGTCACCTTGAACTGCAATGTTCGTAGGGGCCAAGCGTCGTAGCATTAGTTTAACCGCATCTGCAAGAACAGAAACCGATTCCAAATAAAAACCCCGTTCCATCGCGGTCCCCACGACATGCATGTGCTAAGCCTAGATAGGGATACGGGAACATGTGGTTCCCACAAAAGGTGTCAGGTCTCCGGAGTATTCTCTCAGGATGCTAACTTTTGAAAATGCCGCTCGGAAATGGATTTTCTCCATTACGGAGGCGCCGACCCATTGTCCAACTCTATGTCGACGAATTTGCCTTGAGCAATAACCGTTAATATAATCGGTGTAACGTGCGACCTTTTAAATGCCATATGTTGTATGTCGGCTGGTCATCGTCGCTGTCCTGATCGTCGGCGTCATCCAGACTGAGCTGGAACTGCCACTGCAGCTTCGTCTTCGTCCTGGTGAATGTCAGAAGTCCTGCATTTCATTCCTGCCCCTCTTGACGCAACCTGACTCGTCGCATGGCCTTGCTGTCCAAACCGCAGCCAAGTGGTCAATTTTCTTGCAGCTGTGGCATGTCATATTATAGTAACGACATGCGGTTGAACTATCTGGTTTCCCGCAGCGGAAGCATCGAGGCTGTGGAGCTTGCACTGACAGGCGGTTTGTCTCGACAGCTGATGTCGTCCCAGTTCGACTCGTAATTTCTTGGGAGTCTTTTGTCGCTGCTTCTATGGCTAGGACAACATTGATCGCTTTTTCGAAAGTCAGCTCGGCATCCTCTAAAAGATGGGTCTGCATGGTTATCATTATTGATTGCGCAGACCAGCCGATCTCGAAGCATGTCGTTGAGGACAGTATTGAAGTCACATGAGTCTGATAACTTCCGGAGTGACGTATTGAAGTCGCTCACAGTCTCTCCTTGCTGACGAACTCTCGAGCGTATCTTGAGGCGCTCGACAATTATGGAGGGTTCAGGAGCGTAGTGTCAATTCATAACCTCTATAATCGTGGTAATGGCGACCTCCCAAAGTCTCTTCGGAGCAAGGAGGGTCCTAAGGAGTGAGTATGTTCGTTTGCCACAATTTAACGAAAATACTGCACGCTTCTTTGCTTCCGTGATGTCATGAGTGATAAAGTACTGTTCCAGTATCTTCACATATTCTTCCCATTTGTTTCTACTCTCTGCGAGAAACGGTTCGAGCTTAGACATAGCACGAAGATCGAAGATCCAGAAAACACTTGTCTAATCTCAAGAATTTTTTTAGGGCTTTACACGCGTAGTATGTTTAGGTTACCTCGACAACAGTATGATATTTCCAGGAAATATTATTAAGAAGGAGCCAGAACTCAGCGCGCGTTCGGCTGGCAGCGCAGTCACAGCTCGGTCTGGTGCGAGAATCGTCGTCGTCGTCCTTTATTCGAGACCCGGTGAGTGCCTCAATACATAACAGACAAGGCACGCGGGGGGATCGGTGGCCGAGTGGGCTGAAGCGCACACCCAGCTCGACGCGCGTGGAGCGAAAGCTCGCGCTGCAGAACCCAGGGATCCTGGGTTCGAGCAATACCACCTAGAACACAAGGCCTGCGCGTTTCCTCCTCTAAACGTCATCACTGTATGTATGTATATGTATGTATATTTGAGGCACAATCTCTTTGTAACGAGAGTCTTGTAAGACATGCCAATAAAAGCAAAAAATAAAAACTAAATAAAAAAGGACAACAACGAAAGAGAACTGGTTAGCACGTGTGTCCAAAGTTCGCCAACCGTCACTTTCGCACAGTCAAAGATAATCAGTTCACATGACACCGTCGTTTTAAGTGAACGCTTGCCCCTCCAGCCAAAAGTAAAGCAGCGGCTATTGGCCATCTTGGTCACCTTGGTCGTCTTGGTCACGACCCCGATTTTTCAGTCGAGTCTGCCACCATGCCTCGAGCCTCCGCTTGGAGCATACTACATGGGTCTGTTCGTTGGTAAAACCAAGTGCCTGCTCCAAGCGGGCACCCACGACAGGCCTTGGGTGTAGCGCCCTGCACGCAAGCAGCAAGTGGTCGATTGTCTCTTCGCCCGCTCCACACGCACTACATACCGTGTCAGTCACGCTGCTATCGTACTTGCTCCGGTATAGGCGGGTACGTAGGGCACCACCACGGGCCTCTATAAGTAGTCGACTGCCCAGTGTGTTCCCGCAGAAAGTAACCGGGGCAATCTCTGTCTTTAGAGACGCGTACATGTGCATGGAAGTGTGTTGTAGCATGCCGCTCATCCAACGGTCCCTCTCAACCCTCTTCACTTCCTCCCGCACTGTGCTCATCCACTCCTTTTCTGTTTGAGGTTCAGTGGGCAAGCTGAAGATCTTAAACTTTGTCCCAAGACGAGTGACTCGCTTCCTCCACGTCGAGTTGATATGCTTCAGGTGAATGTACATAAAAACTCGCCTGGCCCACCGGTCTCCGTTCATGTACCGGAGACGTGTGTAGTACTGAAGCTTGCTGTTTGCCTCACGCGCTTCAAAGGAAGACCAGCCGACATCGCCCTCTATCAGTTCATTGGCTACTTGTCCATGACACCCTAGTGCCTGTCGTCCGACCTCCCTAGTAGATCCCCTCAGCGCCCCCTAGCTAGCCCGGATGAGCAACATCGTCTGCTACATCGTCTGCTACATCGTCTGCAACATCGTCTGCTCCATTGACTGCTTCAGTGGTTTGTGTAGCAGATAATGAAACAGATGCTCATGTCGAGTGTCTTTTGCTACAGCATACGAGAAGTTAGACGTTCACGTGGAGCGTCAAATGCATGAGTGAAAGTGCCTTACTGCTGTGCGAAGGGCCGCAAAGCCCTCCGCTGGGCGCTGGACGCTGGCACTGGACGCCATTTTTTGAGGGCGCTGTTCATACTCCGTTCATTCCTAAGCAGAGAACGAAGCCAATGCCAGAAGCACGAGAGCTCGAGGTGGCTGCTTTGAAGCGTTCTTCGGCAGAACGAGCGCACGCTCGAGAAATGCTCGTCCCAAAGCCAGGAGCGCGTGCTAGCCGGCGCTTCTGGCCGAGGGAGTGTTCGCATGCACGTTACAAATGACCTGCAAGCTCACTATCAGCTCGCGCTCAGCAGACGCGCACGCAGCTGTGGCCGCAAGTGAATGCGACGTAGTTGGCCGTGTTCCAAAATTTACTCGATCTTACTCCAGGATAAGGTGTTTATACCTTGGCGTTCTAAAACCTACCCACGTCCAGCGTTTTTCAATATCTGTCTTGTCACGTGACACGACCCGTCGGAGTAACTCGGATCCGTTTGGGTAAGATTTGGAACGCAGCCGTAGTTCTGAAGCGGCCCATATATACTCTCGTCAAGCTTCGGGGTGTTTGCCGCTTGGGGAGGGTCGGGGATCTACTAACGAAACGTTATGCGCAGGCCTTGTCTTCTGGGTGGTATTGGTTCGAGCCCCACCCCGGCCCGTTTCGATCTAGATGAGCATCGTACCGGCGTGCGGTCGTGTATCACTACTGCGTGGTGCACGTTAAAGACCCCAGGTTAGCAGTCGTACTGCACTGGCAAAATTGCTCATCTACAGTGTAAACCAGTGTCGCCCCTACTGGCAGACCAACCTTACGCTGTATAAAGCACTAAAACGTCCCATTTGACAAGGCACGCGGCTATTGGCAACGTGCGCGGTCGAAAGCGTCGCTGTGGTCGGCCTTCCACTAGGGTGCCTAGATGTCTGTCTGTCTCAGGGTGAAGACATTCATTGTTGTCCGGAATGTGCCAGCGCGTCACGCTCTCGCGCACTTGGTGCGTGACTTGGGCGGTAAGATGGCGTCTATGCATAAGTTAAAGCTACGCGCTCGAGCTGAGTGACACCGGATTGCGCGCACTTCAAAATGCATAAGAAAACGATTGGGCGGAAAAATGGCTGAGATGTCACCACTCAAGCAAAAGCGCGTGTTATGAAGGCACTCTACCTTCCACTAGAGTGCCTTCATACACACGCGCGCTTTTGCTTGAGTGGTGCCAACTCCGCCATTTTTCCGCCCAATCGTTTTTTTATGCATTTTGAAGTGCGCGCAATCCGGTGTCACTCAGCTCGAGCGCGTAGCTTTGGCTAATGCATAGACGCCATTTCACCGCCCTAGTCACGCACCGGGTGCGCGATAGCGTCACGCGCTGGCACATTCGGGGCAACAATGGATATCTTCACCCTCAGACAGACTGACATCTAGGCACCCTACCTTCCACGATTGACCGAATGCCGAGTATGACGTAAGCAAAAGATTTCTCATCGACAGAAATAGAGTAATGTAAGGACTTCAATTTTTACGGTGATGGCAATGTTGCTTTGAGAACGCAATGATTTCAAGCTTCCGCCAAGCTCATTACAAACACCATCGAACGCGTTGTTCGCAAGGTAATGACGTCACGAGAGGTAACCACAGGAGGGCGCCACCAAAACATCTCGCCGCTAATATGCCCGTTTCGCTACGAAAACAAGCAGACGCACAGCGCTTCCGAAGGCGCGTACTTGCGACATTTGTTTGCTGCAAACTACGTCAGTTGAGAAGATCTTGCTCCAAACACTTATGTAAAGTTGAAACGACTTGCATTCCTGAAAACTGACGAGCTCAACGAGCTTCCCTGGTTCAGCATTCCGCAGACGCCGGCAGCCCTGTTTGTTATCGTTTCAGACCAAAGTGGGAGAAGCAATGTCAAAGTACATTTGAACACAATAATGACTTTATCTAGTTATTGGTCTCTGAAACTAATATATATATATATATATATATATATATATATATATATATATATATATATATATATATATATATAAATTGTCGGTTTAAATACTATTAGGACACGGAGATACAAATTTACAACCAGTCTTTCACACGTCAATCATCTATCCTGCCAATAAGATACGTAGGCCCCGTGTAAGCACGGCGCGAGGCTTAGCGGGCTCCGGTCTCCACATTCTGCACCAAAATTGCGTTTAGCGGCATATTTATTGCTAAAAAAAATATTTTTCATACTATTTTTTTGAAATATACGTGTCTCATATATACGGTCTTCAGAGAAACAAATATTGCTTATTTTATTTCAGGGCCCTTTTAAGTTCGGACTATAGCTCGCGGCTCGTATTTCACTGTACGTTACATCGCCTCCTACTCGTTCAGTGCCCTAATGTTATCAGTATATCGCGGCAGTATACCTTCCGCGTATTTTCCATTTGCGCGCAGGTTTTTTCTAAGAGGAAGCAGTGCAGTTTGTTCGGCAGCCTCAGTTTAACAGGAATAGAAGATGAGTTGCCGGATGATTCAAAGAACTGTTTGAAAATACACAGTTTTCCCGACGGGCTTTTTTTTTTTTTTTCTTTTTTTTTTTTGGACCGCAAACTTGGAAAAGGAAGGAAGAGAAAAACAAAAACAATAAATTCATTTTTTTTTTTTTCAGTGCGAGGCGAGGAGTCAGTAGGCAGGCTTGCCGTCGTTTGGATGCGTTCCCCGGCAATCACGTAATCGTGTTATGGGGAAAGTCACGCATACGACCTCGAATTATACTATACCAAAAAAAAAAGGATGAACGCTAAGTAAAATAGCAACCTCTCCGACATGCTGCGCTCCTTGAAAATGGCTCAAACGTATGATATAAACAAAATGTCATTCAAAATATCTCATAAGTCGGGTTACCTCAAAATATAAATGACCCAACAGAGTCATCGCGAACATATTGAACACATTCGTGGTGCAATTTTAGCCTGGAGCATGCGAAACTTAAAAAAAAAAAGAAAAAAAGAAGTACATATAGTACAAACATGATCGATAATAAAAAATAGGAAGAAAAAGCGGCGCAAGGAGTAAGAGTAATCTTGGTTCAAATGTAAAACAGTCCCACGTTTTTAGCTACTATGCTAATAACACATCAAGCCAAAATTGGTGTGTCTTTTTTAACCTCTTCTTAGGCACCACGGTGAGCTGCTCCAGCTATGCCAAAGCTGACGGATTAACAACGGGTCATAGAAAGAACCATTTTATTATCAACGTCGAGAACTTAGCAATCGGGATGATGCAACGTGCTCTTAATTGTAAACCCTACAAGCCCCATTGTTAAAGAACAGTATATGGGGGGGGGGGGGGGGGGGGGGGAGGATGCAAATATTATAGTCACCAAAATCAGGTGGATGGCACGTCTAATTTGACTCACTGCATTAGCCGCTACCGAATGGAGAGCTGAGCCGAGAGATGGGTGACGAACAAACGCTTTGCAACAGAAACATCCTGTACGTCTGCTTTTGCATATATAATGCGGTGAGCCAATCACAGAAATCATACGGAGTGCATCAGCACATCACGAGGCATATTGACTGTTTGGCTCGACAACGTAGTTTTTGCAGCTTGACTTTTTACATGCTCTATTCGCTGGACCCTTTTTTTAGTGCTTGGTCAATGAAGAGCTGTGCAGGTTAGAAAACGCGCGGGCATTTTTAGCGCGTAATATAACTTGGCGATAATGAACCAATCTCACAGCCAGTTTCCTTACGCCACCGCTGCGGACGGGCATCGTTAAATTTGTAGATTTTATGTACGCGCTACAAGCGTGCTCAAGGTGTGCGCGAGCAGAGCACGAGTCGGCACGAACTGTCTCGTGCACTGGGGCCTGCCTCCAATGAACTACGGTTATGGCGGCGTCACGCATGCGCAGAGCGCTTAGTGAGAGCGCTCTATTCTGAAAGTGCAGTGATGAAACAAATCAGCCGCACGCTCTTGTAATCGTCAAAGCGAGCAGCGAATAGGAAACACGGGGTTTCGATTACAAAGCGAATAGGAGGTATTCACTGGACGCCATATTTGAGGGCGATGTTTAGAGCGCATTCTCAGAGCGAGCTCACATTAATAGCCTGCTAAGACCGGCACTCTTGATGGTGCGGAATGCACGTTGCAAAAGAACTGTGGAAGCTCGCCGTTAGCACGCGCTGAGCAACCACGCACACAAATGTGGCCTCCAGTGAATACTCCTTATACGGAAGTTTTAAATGTAAATGTCGATTGGTCAGCAACATACTTGGGCATCGTTATTTAGTAGGAATTTCCGCTATTTTTTTTTTCTTTATATGTTCTCTCTCTCTGGCGCGCGAGTCTCTCACGAAAGACCTTCCATCATCGACCAGCGTCGGCGTCTGCATGGCTGGAGCCGAGGGTAATAACGAAACTTCCTCTCAGGAGCCCTGACCAGGCTCCGGAAGGCCAGGCTGCGAGTTCATTGCTTTTAAAAGCCCCCTCCTGGCGCTAGTGCTCGCTCAAACAAAACATTTCGCGGGCCTACGCTGTCGCGCCTTTCCCTAGAGGGCGCAGCGTTCAGCTAACGCGAGATGCTACGCTTGGCGTTCCGCGCGCCACGCGCAGGAAAGTGCTCGCGCGAATATTTCCTAGAGCGCGTTTCAAGTTGAGTTGCATGATTGAGCCCCCGTGACGGAGGGAGGCGAACAGTCGCACTACTCTGGGAAACAAGTGCCATATGCTCCGTAATTTAACCTGAGAAGGAATATTGGGGTCTACCGTAAAGATAGTTACACGAGGTCGCATAGATTGCACGTGTTTTAGGCATCTTTGTGATAGATACGCTGTCATCATTTAAATTTTGCTCTGGCCGTTTTTTTTTAACTCGTTCCGGTGTCGGCTTGCTCAGTTTGTTGAGGATTTCAGCGAGGAACGTGCATTTGCCGCACAGACACACGGTGCAAGCAAACAGGAGGTGAACTCGCGTACCGGTGCTCCGAAGCAAAATGAATTGAAAAATCTGAAATAATCGATACATTCCTCGATGGGTACTATGCTCTAGTGTCCGTATTGGCTCAGCGGGAAAAAGCCGTCAACGTCCATCTCTTTTTTCTAGCGAGACCAAGTGGTTATTTGAAACATAGTTTCTCATTGGTTAAACTGCCTAAGGCTAAATCAATGCTTGGCGTCCCGACTGCATCGCGGTGCAGTTGGAAGGAACTTCTAAATCAGGGAAAGGAAAAAATGGCGGATCACTCGTTGATTTAATTCGAAATGACGCGAAGTGTCCTATCGCGGCGATGCGTCATAGAAAGAACAACACTGACTTGGCTCGTGAAGGTGAGTTATACGGCCAGAGGGACAGAATATAGGGGGAAAAACGTCACGATAAATCAAATAATTAACCAAACATTCTTAGTGAACTTTTTAGTTAGTAAAAACAGGCATATGGTTCCGATTCGAAACTTTCTGAGCGTCATGGAACACCACTAAACCAGTAATTCTTGAAAATATTTTGAGCGCGTTAAAAGGGCAGTGGTGCGCTAATGTTATCACTCGTGCACAAGTCTGGGTGAAAAAACGCGGATGATAAGAGACGGAAAACCCGGGCAGGCGCGTTATTGCAGAGGTCGCCTTGCTCTTGCAGCACGAGTGGGAACTTTATCGCTTCACTGTACTCCCCACGTGCTCCGTCTTTCTCCTTTTTACTGATATAGTGGTTCTCGATAACTCTCAGGAAAGAACTTATAAGAACCATACCTTTATTTTCAATATATAAAATGTTAATTAACATATTTTAGTTAATTAATCGACTGATTGTTACGATTAGCCCCCTGGCCATGTAACTCACCTGCACTAACCACGTTAGTGTAGCCCTCACGGCTCTTTTTTAAACAAATTTTTTATGCTTAAAAATAAACAGCCTATAGCAGGATGTGCAAAAGCACGCAAAGAATATAGACGGCAAAGTTAGTCATAGTTAATCAAACTCCAACATAATTAGCAAAATTTCCCACGCGGCACTGCGAGGATCAAACCTGGGATGCAGTCCGGCGCCTTCGCTGAGCATCACGAGAAGGACGCGAACAGGAGCGCAAGCAGCTGGACGAAGTACAAACCAAGGGAACCTGCAATAGCAGCTAGGTGTCCGGCAGGCTTCAGCGCACGTGGCTGGCTCCCGAATGACGTAGCAGCTCACGTGATCTCACAATGTCATGTATCCTGTATAAATTTGAAATTGCCTCCCTGATAAACCCTGAGAGCACTTGAGTGCGTCGTGCGTGCAACGCACACAAACCATAACAGCCCGTAACAAAACACCAATCATAGCGCACGCACAACACGTTCTGCACTCCCCAAAAAACAAAGGCAAGCTTCATTTAAAAGCATGAAATGCTTTCTAAGCGAACCCCCAATTCCAAAACTCTGTCTGTTCATCCTTCCGTGCATTTTCCGCTGAATGTAGTAGGAAAATTGACGTCACCTGACCTTACGTCGTCTGACCTGTACGCCAAGGGGGCAAATCGACGTCACGTGACCTGAACGTCAATCCAGTTTCTTCGCCATATATAACGGAGAAATTGACGTCACGTAACCTAAACGCCAATTTCATTTCCCCGCTAAATTTAGGGGGGGGGGGGACTCGACGACACGGGGCCTATAGAACAATTTAGTTTCCCCGCTAAATTTAGCAAGAAACTAAACATCACGTAACACACCAATTCCCTCTGCCTATCCCTCTCTTCCCCCTCCCCGAGTGTCCTCCCTAGCCCTTTCCCTCCTGAACCCCTTCCCTCCCACCTCCCTCCTCACGTACCTCCAATCCATACACCTCCTCTCCTGCTCCATCTCTCCCCATTGTTCTACGGTACCCTCCCTCTTTCCCTTCCTCCCCCTCCTTGTTCGTGTGACAAGGATTCAGTCTCCCCATTCGTCTCTCTTCACCGTCCTACAGTGCCCTCACGCCATCCCCTATTTGCCTCCCTTCCCCTTCGTCCTCCATGGTCACGTGACATACCAATTCAGTTTCCCCAAATTCGATAAAAATAGGTTCTTCACTCCCGGAACGATTGTTTAATGCCTTCCAAACTATTGAAACCATCCTTGCTAAATACTCGATTTCATGCATAGTAGAATTTCAAGAAGGGTCGCTGCCGATTTTCCAGCCTAAAAATCTATGTCCTTGCACAGCCGCAGCCTAGGACATTTGGTCGTCTTGCTGGCAGCCTGACTCCCGTGACGCCATAAGGTTGGCTGGGCCCGTTCCGAACCGGGGTCGAAGCTTCCGGGATTCTCGCTTTGATCCGAGGTGTCGGACCCATCGGCACGGGTGCTGGCGAGCGTGCTACATCGAGCACTGGCGGTGCTGTCCGCATCACTCTCGCTGGCCGGCTCATCGGAGCCCTAACAAGCCAGGGAGAGGACCCCGTCGGTGCAAACAATAGCGGCCCCACTCTCCGTTTTGCCACCGCTTCTTTCCTCTGCGACCCCAGGAACGAGGCGGCGCGGGCGAGGGGGTACCGCGGCAGCTTCTTTTCCCCCCCGTAACGGATGAGTCCCGCCAGCGGCGGCGGCCGCTGTCCCCCTGGCCCAGTTCGGTATAAAAAGTGCGCACTCGCCGAAGCACGCGTCGCACTTCCCACCTGGCGCCCAGCGAGAGCCCACCGCCGACGTCGGATCTTCTCTCGCCCGGGTTGTCTCGCGCTCGCAAAGCAGCCTCGGCCACAGGTGAGTTGGACACGCTGTGGACTACGGGAACGGACACCACGCAAGCTGGATTACGCTGCGCGTCCTGGCTCGCCCGCCGCCCGCTCGGGGTCGCTCGTCCTGCGCTGCGTTCGACCACCTGCTTGCGGGGGCGCCCCCGGACCCACGATGCCTCGTCGGATACACGGTTGCTCAGAAAGGAGGGCTTGTAGCCATGGATCTCACGGCTGGCTGGTTCAGACTTCGGCTGGGTTAGCGGCAACTCAAACGACAGCAACGACGAGCCATCGGAATAACCGTGCGCGCAACACAACATGGCCGAGCGATGCAAGGACAACCCTCGGGAAGCGATCACGAGCCGAAGAGGCGCGCGTCCGTATTCTTCTCTGCCAGTGATTGGTGGGTCGTGAGCGAGGCGGACGACCCAGCTTCTTCTTGAGCCGGTTGCCACGAGGCATTCGAAGCGAGGTTGTCCCGGTGAACCTTTCGTTGTTGTCATTTCGGTTGCTTAAACACACCCTACTGAGTGTGGGTCCGTCTGCCCACTTATTTGGTACGGCGTCGAGCTCACGCGCTTACGCGCCCTTCTGGATTGCGAGTTGTACGCGCTATTAGCGGCGAGATGTTTTGCTTGTGCCCTCGTATTGTTCCCTCTCATGACGTCATTACCTTGCGAACAAGTTCGATGGTGTTTGTAATGAGCATGGTGGAAGCTTGGAATCATTGCGCTCTGAAACCAGCACTGCTGACACCTTCAAAATTGAAGTCTTCAGGTTCCTCTTATTTCCGTCGATGATAAATCCTTTCCTGACGTCAAAGTCAGCATTCGGCCAATCGTGGAAGTCCGACCACAGCGACACTTTCGATCGCGCACGTCGCTAATACTGTGGATCGTTTGTAGATGACACCGAACCTGTCGCGCAACGCCCAGCTTTAGAAGGCCTCGGCCGCAAGTTTGGGTGATCTAGGAAGAGGCTGTCAAGTGAGCCTGAAGACATGGTCAGGGGTGCTGAATTTGGTCAAGTTCGGAAGGCGCTCGACTTCACCGAAGTCCCCTGCAGGCGCGAGGCTCAGGGTAGTCACTGGCTGGACAAGAACGTCAGGAAAAAACTGAGCTGTCCTTGCTTCACCAGGTCTGTCTTTCGGAGAGTGTTCACTGGGTTGTTGCTTATGAGACGCAAGAATATAAAGGACGATTTTTCGAAGTGTCGGTTTCCGGAAGTGGTTTGCAAACCGAACGCAAGTGCGTTGTCCCGCAGAACTTACCAGGTCGCGCGATCGCACGCAGTAGATCGAGACATACTCGTGTTTTTGAACCTCGAATACCTAGTTATAAGACTCGCGCTTGACTCAGAATGACCGAAATACCTCCCTCACATGGTACAATGACCTCTGGGACGAACTGTGTGCACTGACGGGCGCGTTTCCGCAGATGAATCGCACCAATGGAAACAGCGAACTTCTCATGGCCGAGTGTCAGAAGCGCGACACGCCCCATTTTTTGTCTGTTGGCAAGGCAACATCAGCTCCTTGGGTATACCCGAGCCATCTTCCGAATTTGTTCCTGTTCATAAACATATTATTTTCTGGCAAGGGCCGAACTGCTCGAAATGAAATTAGTTGATCTCTGTAAAAGCTTCAAGGAAAAAGAAAATTCGGTACTGGGGGACCAGTGGTAACTATCGTCGGGCGCAAGACCATGATGATTTTATAAACGTTTATTCTCTCTCTCTCATGAAAAAGCATGGCCAAGGCTAGACTGGGGCGCCAGCTGTATTCCGGTTTGACAAAGCTTTTTTTTTTTTTTTTTTTTAATCTGTAAACAACAACAACAACAATTATTGACCGACATGTTTTTGTTTTGCATGAGCAGGCCGATTTTGTGGTTACAAAAACGTGCAGTTCACGCGTCCTTGGGGTGGTGTTTACCGCCCCCGTAGGGCGAGGACCCTCATTGGGCGTCCGTCTGACCGCGCGCGTCGAGGAAACGTCTTCCGCCGTGTTTCGTCCTATATTTCGCGTCAGAAGGACGCCCATTGCTTTACCTGGTTCTGTCGCCGCAAATGCCGTCCGACGAGTCTCACCTTCTTTCGCTCGTTCCACGCGCGCTTTTTCCCGACGACGAAAGCCGCTGAGGGCGACTACACGAAAGCAGGGCGGCGACGGAAAATGCTCGCTTGTTGGGCCACTTTCGAGGGCCCCACTTTTTCGGGTTGGCTTCTTCGTCGCTGACACGGGCCGTCTCGTCCGTGTACGCGGCCTCCTTTTCGTCTCGGAGGACGAGCGTGCGCTGCATGCCTGGACGACGTCTTCCCGCCGGTTGCGCCCAAATTGGAGGGGCCGAGGAAACTCGGTCCGCACAGAGCAGCAGCCCGCCTCGCTGCGGCTCCAGATTCGCGGGGCTCCTCTGGACGATGAGACTTGGCCGACGTCCGTCTACATCGGCGTCTTCAACGCGGCGGAAGAGGAGACCATGAGGACTGCCTCAGGAGACGGTGTTTTCACGACGAGACGGAGTTCTCGCACACAAATGACCTTCCTGAGTTACAGTCTTCGCGGTAGCGGTTTTTTCTCAAATCTATTGGCGCAGATCGTACAACTATAAATAGCTGAACTAAAGAAGGGTGGTGAGCTGGGCTAGTTGGTAAGCATTATACATGGTTAAAGTCAGCGAGCAATGTGAGGAAACTGTAGAAGAGTTCAGCGCCTATCCTGTCTCCTTCATTCTTCTACGTTTTCCTCACGTTACTCCAAAAAAAGTTGACATTTGTGCCTTGTGCGCTAAATACTTCAAAATGTTATACTACCGACTATAGTTGCCTGTATAACATTTTGAGGTATTTAGCGCACAAAGCAGAGAGAAGAAGAAGAGGACAGAAAAGAGCGCTTTTGTGGTTTTGTGGTATGTATGACGTTACGCCCTGACTTTACCCAAGCTGAGCTAGTCTTCGGTTTAGCTTGGCAGTATACAGTCTCCCCCACTGCCTCCCGTGGGGGGTGTACTGTCGGATCCGCGGGAACCGTCCTTATGACCTGGAGGATTCGGTAGATAGAAAACGGCTCCTGTTTATACATATTGACTGCGCGGCAGGACAGGACTATGTGAAACGACGTTACAGCCAACCGCATTGGAACGTCGTGATGAGAAGCGAACGTCATATTAAGCGATTATATAAAAATCATACGCATGCAATTCCTGTTTCGTGCTAAACTTCGTGTGTAATTTAAATGCCTACAACGCGTAGGGCTTTACAGAGGGTGAGCGCGTAAGTGCCAGGTTGACAGAGTGATGACGAGCTACGATCACAAGCATTAGGGGCAGCGCGATAAACCTGACGTTATTCTCGTTTTCCAATAAAAAAAAAAAAATAAATGACAACATTTCCAGGCCCAATGGAATGTCGTTGGAAAAGACGTCTTTGCCAACTTATGCGGTCTAAAGTGAGACATACACCTAAATAACTTCGATGCATTCCGCTAATTTAGTGTAGTTGTAACCGAGTTAGGTTGTATGCAGGAAGCAGGTTACGATGACAGCGTAAATTCGATCTTTCTGTGCAGTCAAAGGTCAGTCTTTGTAAATGCACGAAGGAACGGTGAAAATGGCGTACCCAATGGATTTATAAGGATGTGCGAGGGAGCACATCTCCGTGTTGTGTACGCAAGCAGGCATAGGGTGCTTCGGAGGATTTCTCCGCAACACAATGGAGTACAGGCGACCGAAATACGATCAGGTTTGCAAAACATCTTCTAACTGACGGTGTAAAGTATCCAGATAAAAGTTGCCTTTACCCGACGAAAAAACGTTCGCAACGGTCGAGTGCTCAGCTTGTTAGCTCGAACATAAGGGATAGCGAAGCACCGCGGGAGAGTGAACCGAAGTTTGTAAGGCACAGTCGCTAAAAAGGTATAGTCGAAGTGGGTTAGTGCTTCGACCTGGTCCCGCGACTAATTAATTAGGTCGTAACTAAAATATTACTCAATGGATTCATCGCGACGACTCTACCATGCACTTTCCGATGCTCATTGGTTGAACGTTTTTTTCAAAATGAATCTACTCTGTTTCCCAAATAACAAAACAGTGATATGAGATAGTACTGTTAGATTGTTTGATAGACTAACAAATATTAAAAAAAAAGAATGAATAAACTGATTTATCAGTCGCTCGATCGATCAAATGTATGCACACGGGCGTCGTGCAAATCACCGAGCCAGAACACTAATGCCGAGCAGCTTAATCGGCTGAGTGAAGACGATGGTGGAGGGATGACAGTGAGATTCTATAGCCTGTTTCACTCGAAGTCTGACAACAGCCGACAGCTGACGTATCTAATGAAGCGAATCAAGCAAGGCCAAAAGTGCACCGTCATGACACATGACACTCGGTGTCTTTGTGGTGCGATATGAAGGTGAACAGCCCTCTTCTTGTTTTTGACGCTCCTGCAAACTTTGGAACAAACTCTGTTCCAGAAGGGGGCTAGAACGCAAAGTTTAGACCCCAAACCACGTACCATTTGAAACGTTGAGAGTTCATATAGCTTTAGGGAGCCGTAAAACAGGCAAGAAACCAGGTAAGGTGTTCACCTTCATATTGCCGGCGGGGAAACATGATCGCTTTCGTTGGTAATAGCGAGCGCGCGAAGGCGCCGCGACTGCGCACTTTTGGCTAGGGGTGTCGCGAACCGGCCGCGGTTCGAGTTCGACCAGGTTCGACTTTTTCGAACTTTTAGTGGAAATTTCGACGAACCTTCTATTGAGGTTCGACTCGTGTGCGCATGCGCGACAGGCTGGCCAGTTGGCTTCGGATTGGATGATAATGGCTAAGAGATGAATGAAGTGCAGCGCTGATTGGTTATTTCAGTTAATACAGCACAAAACAATTAAGTTAATAACTTCTTGAGTGATTAGAATTGGTTTCTTTAATTGCAACTGTTCATAAATTTAAAAATAACCCTTCGCATAAAAAAAATTTCTCCAAACTTAGACATGCTTTTATAAAGGTCTGGCCACACTGTCCACAAAGTCGAACCGGTCGAATCTGATTAAAAGTTCGAAGGTTCGTCGACCGGTTCGACCCAGTCGAACCCCGAAAGTTCGACCAAAAAATCTGGTTCGACAAAAGTTCGCGACACCCCTACTTTTGGCGCTGCCTAATTGCCTCCATCGGATCGGCTGCGATCGGATTTTAAGTGAAACCGATATAACAAAAGCATAAAAAGGCAACAAACGAAACATGTAATTACATTGAAAGAAATCTGCATTTCTTCGATCGTAATGGTAACACCGAACAAGAATTTTATATAACTTGACCAGTCACATCCTATACTTCTCACGGAGTTTTTTTTTTTTTTTTTGGAAACGGAGGATGTTACAGACGCAGGGCGGCGGAGGGTACATCTCGCGAATCAAGATGAAGGTGGTGTGTCTCTCTCGAGGCTTGAAAATGCTTCGCGCTGCACGGAGGCTCGCTGTGCTCGAGCGTACCATTCTCACGTCGACACCTCGCCGTCAAGGCCCACTTCGTCAACAACGCAGCGCGATGAAACTGCTTAAAAGCTGGAAGATGACCCGATGAAGCGATAAACTCAACTTTTATTTTGTATGGACAGGCCGTCGTCTTGTATAAATTGATTTTCCTCCACTTTAACCGAAAGGCTCGTTGGAAAGAAGTCTCACACTGGCCACTCTAATTAGAGAAATATCATTTGTCTGTTTCTCGCGTAATCCACGTCGCTAATTCCACGCGACTTATTGTACCAACAGATTTTGAGAAGCTCCCCGGTCTCTAATTCAGAGGAATAAAGCAATGAGCACTCGCAGGTTTCACATGGAAAGCGTAACTACGCGTTGAACGAGATTATTTCGGACGCCGGAACCGTGTCTGCAAGCCACGTTCTTCGTGACAGAAGCGCGTGCAGTCCCTCCAGATCCAGCGGCGCTGCTATTTTGCATCCAGGAGCCGTTCGCAATCTCGCAATCCGCGAAAGAAGCCTTTCCGCGTGGGTCACCCATTAGCGTTCAGACGCGAGATTCCCGAATGAGTTTTGCGTTGCTCGGGGTGCGGAGAAAGGGCGTCGGACAGCGGCATCTGGCCAAGCCGAGTCAAGGCCGAGCGGCCGGCCAGCGAGGAAATCAGCGCATTCCTGGGAACCCTCGAATCGGGGACGTCGCTTCGCTATATTTACATGGCCGAGTCGCCAGCAGCGGTGCAGTCCGCTGCGGCCATAGTAGGTCAGTCCGCAGCATCCAGCGCGCGTCAATAGGAAAGATGGCGAGCCCAGATAAAAATAGAGCGCGTACTTTTCGAGGGATTAACCAGCCTGGTTTTTTTTGTTCTTCCTTCTCGCTGCTCTCCAGCGGCGCACTCTCCCGCGAAGGGCCGCTGCGCTCGCGATCCTCGCGTGAGATCTTGATCCGGACACGGCGCCCCGATCCGCGCTTCGTGCGAAGCGGACTCCGGCGCGGCCGAGCACGATGCTGGATCTGCGTTTCATCGGAACCGAACATCCGTCCGAACGATCGGCCGCACCGTTAACGCATCACGAAGAACACTGTCTACAGAAACTGTCCGAGGAGCGCCTCTTCTTTGTATGACCGTCACATTCGTCATATACAGACTGTCTGCGGACGAAGCGTACGGGTGTAAGAAGTAGACACGCTTCAGACATGCTTGGGGAGTGTCCGCGCGTAATTTTGTCATCGTGTCTGCTTCGAACAGCGTGTCTTCTGCATGATCTACGAACAGAGTAACTTTAGGCGGACTTGCCTCAATCCCGCCCGGCAGTGGAGAGCTGCAAGCACGGAAGACCGGAAACGCGCCCTGCATAGGGAAGGCCCGCCGCAGCGTGAATAAAAGCTGAAACCGAAGAACCCTCCACTCTAGGAAGTTCGTTTATGTATACTGCACCGCGATAAGCGACATTCGGTGGTCATTCAACAAGTTCAGCCAATGAGGATCACTATCGGAATTCCATCGGCACGCAGTCTCCTGGTGGCGTTTCTGCCACTGAAACCGCGTAACGTTTGAAGCGCAGTACCGATCGGGCTTCCAGTTGGTTGAACCAACTTAAGGACTGCTAATCATGATTACCGCTTCAGATGTTCGAAGCACCCTTTGTGCCAATGCTGCTCGCACCCGTGACCAGGGTGATCGATGCTAGCGTGTGTTAGTGATGCGTGCTGCTGCGACGCGATGAGGAAGCTTGTGGATGATCCGCTCGACTTGCCTGGAAAAGCTGCGCGCTCTGTTGGAGTTCCGCGAGAGCAGCGCTTGAGCAACGCCACCTAGAAGACGAGGCCTGCGCGTGACGTCATCGTTAGTGGATCCCCGACCAAGCGGCAAACAGGTTGAAGCGCGACGAAAGACTCCGCGAGGTGGCAGACGCGTCCTTCTTGGCGTCGCCTGGTGCTAACGTCGCGCTCGTTGTGAGACGCTGCAAGACGCTTCAGGGGCGACGCTAACGCGAGGAAGGCGGCGCTGCGATCCACTACTGATGACGCTTGGCGGGAAAGGCAGAGGCCTTGTCTTATATGTGGTATTGGCTCTCGGCGAGGTTCCTGCTCGTCGGCTTCGCGTGCGTGCAAGGGCGGCAGAAAAAAAAAGGGGGGGGGGGGGGGTGCACGCGATGCTTTGTTTCTCGGTGCGTCTTTTCGTTGGCGGAGGTCACGAATAGCGAGAGAAAAAAATAAAGAGAAGGAAATATCAAGGGTACAAACCGAGTTTACTTAGTTTCACACGGGCATCGAGAAAAAACATCCTCCACCTTAATCGGTAAAAGAAAACGTTTGAAAATTGCCGGGTGTTTGTTTGAACAGGAGGGTTTTCTGCTTCAGAACTGCGGAGGTCCATTTAGCCAGCAGAGTACCCTCTGCTAACCTGGGGTTTCTCACCTGCGTTCGGCATTTGCGAGTATTAAAACCTATCAATTTCGCAGCGTCAGCTTTCGCTCCATGTATACTGACTTATAGCTAGACAACCTGCTTACTTTATAGGAAGCTAAACGACTCAAATAAAAAAAGATTATAAAAAAAAATTGAGGTTTAAAATAAATATATATCCGCATTAAGGTGTTTTTTTTTTTTTTTTGTCGTTGCCGTTTTTAAATATTTGAAAAAAAGACAATTGAATGCTGGAGGTCACAGTCCTACACAGTTCTTGGGATTGTTCAGCTATAGCCTCTAGGCGGGTCCTCAAAGCAGCTGACACACTCTTGTTAGCAACGTGACATCGAATAAATTCAAAATTCAGGAGCTACTCCTGTCGACGCTTTATTGCACCAACGTCCTTTTCGCGTAGTTTTTAATTGAAAAGTTTAATAATGATACATGGATAAACGAATTACATAAATATTACAAAACGTCTAGTTTATGTAGACAAACAAGAATTAAAACCTTCCAGGAACTGGGAGAAATATAGGCTAAATACGGTTAGAAAACGACTAGCGTTTCCATCTGTATACCCTCGTAGAAAATGTATCAGCCTTTTGACTTGGTGTTACGCTGAAGGCAAAAACCGCAGGTTCCAGTGTATCCTTCCTTATTCAATTATACTTAAAAAGTGTAACAAGGCGGTAATGTCTTCGACGTAAAAACACGAGGCAAAACGAAGCAAAAATTAAGCGTTCACAAATACCTTCCGTTTCAAGCAAATGCTCACGCTTATTCGAACGATAGAGATGTCATCGGGTGACCATCGACTAAGCACACGGTTTTTGTACGATGGCAGTTGAACATAAAACAGTGAGAGGAAAAAAAAGACAGTAAAAGAAACTCAGCAGGAGCCGCTGAAACCCGACGTGCACGCGTTCGCTTGTTCCTCGGATCCGAGAGGTGTGAGCCCAAACTGATTCGTCGCGGCCTTACACAGACAAAGAGAGAGAGGGGGCTGGCCAGGGCTACTTTCCTCGTCGATGACCCCATCCCCTGGCAGATGGGCTGCCCACCAGGACGGCGACTGACTGGCCACGCGCCCACGGGCTCCCATCCCGGAACACGTCCCAGCGGTGCTCCGAGGCGCGCCAAAGAGGGGTGACGCTGTCCGTCCAGAAATATCGGACCCCCGTCTGAGCGGGCGACCGACCGCTCAGTCAGCCCAACGTCGCTCTTGGTATTGTTGCTGGACGCGCAGTCCTGGTGGGAGAGACGGCGAGGGGTCAGCGGCGGGGTCGTCGGCGGGTGGGTGCTCCCGAAGGCTCGCCGAGCGGCCTGGAGAGGGGAGAGCGGTCGCCCTGGTTCGGCCGCCGCCGAGGGACCTATCTGGGTCAGGCCCCTATTTAAGGGTTCTCCCGTGGCTGGCCGACGTCTCGAAGACCGCCGTTCCGCGGACGCTCCGCTGGTCCCGCCGTGTCTGCCGCTCCGAGGGCTTTCTCGGCTTCCCTGAGCTCCGATCGGTCCGGTTTAATTAGACGGCGAGAGAGAGAGCGTTTGCTGCTTGGGTGCGCGGAGAGCTCGTGGCGTGGCGCCAGCGTCGCTGACGCCTGTGCCCAGAGTGCTTGTCCGAGCGTGCAAATGGGCTGTCTCGCCCTTCCGAACCCGAGGGACGCGCCGCGCTCGATCGAGCGCCTCCCAGATGATGCTCTGGTTACTCTGGATTTTGCTATTTCTTAATTATTAGTTTTTAAGTTAGTCTTGAGGCTGCTGCTTTTTGGATGGAGGAGCTAAGGCACGGATAGAGGCGACCTGGTTTATTATCCTATTCTTTTTGTTCTTAATTATTCCTTGTCCTAACTTCATTTTGTATCGTGTCCGAACAATTATACTACTATATGACATTGATAAGTGCACTTTTAAGGAGGCGTTAAGATGTTTGTGGGTCACTCAAAATAAACTAAATAATTAAAAATAAAAAAAATAAAAAAAATATGGAGGTTGTATCGCTGAAGAGTGCTGACAGAACGGCCAACGCGACAGGAATATTTCAGGATTCGAATAGTAAATGTTGTTGTTTCCCCTCGGTGGTATAAATTATTATTTTTTTAGTATGTACTTATAATGTACTTGCGGACCTTTCCCGCTATCTTATTAAAAAAAGGGAAGAAAACCAGACTTGGGCCCGTTACTTCAAAAAAGTAATTAATTACAGTTACAGTTACTTGACTTAAAGGTAATTAATTACCGTTACAAGTCACTCCCCGGAAAAAGTAATCGATTAATTACATCGTTACTTTATTCGATTACTTTTGCGTTACTCCAAAGAACACTATTTACTCATTATTTTAAGTTAATAATTTTTGGAGAACGAACCTATAAAGTTTTAAAGGACTTAAAGGGGGGCTGAACCGAAATCTGGATTCCACAAAACACGCGACAAAAGCGTGCAACGGGATGCTACAAACACCAAAACATCACTCATACCGCGATATCTCAAACGGATGGCCGTATTTAAAAAAAAAAAAAAAAAAGAAGGCGCATTTGACAGAAATGTTTCGTCATGTTTCTCTGAGAAGGAGAGGGAACGGCCTCGCGTCTTCTCCGCCTCGCCGCCTTGAGGGAGCGAAGCGAAGAAAGGAGGAAACGAGATATCTCCACATCACGCGCCTCGTCGGCCTGGTTCAATCTCGACCTCTTTTTCCAAAAATACGGCCGTCCATTTGAGATATCGCCTTACGAGTAGTGTTGTAGGGCTTGTAGCGTCCCCGTCTACATCTCCTGCATGTTTTTTTTTATTTTTTTTAAATCCAAATTTTGGTTTATTATCCCTTTAAACAGGTGCTCAAGATAAATGAGCCTTGCGCTGTCCAACCAAGACAGAACAAACTCCGATGAACATGCGACGAAAGTACTTGGACGGTGGAGGCACGCACACCATTCTAATTAGTCCGTGTTTGGCATCGGCGAGCTTCAAAACACGATTCCCCCAAAGATATGTTTTTTCTATGTTTGTTGCATGTCGCCTAAATAGCCCCTATTTAGGCGACATGCCTACTAAAACGGTCTGGCTCTGAGACCAAGATGTGGTACTTCCGTCTGGGTACATTTCAAAGACTCCAGCTTGATGAAGGTTGTTATCCGTCCGAATGACCCGCTTGATCTTCTTTCTTTATCACCAAACTTATCAGAACCCAGACGTCACTAGAAATATGAATGCGCAATTTCTCAGCTGAACTGACTTTGCCGTTTAGAAAAATGTTGAAAGAGAACACAATTCTCAGTGAACAGCACACTTCCATGTCTTTCACGCGTTTACAGGCGGCTTCTCAACTCCATTCTCCAAGGCTGTGTTCCAAATCTTAGCCAAATGGATCCGAGTTACTCCGACGGAACGTATCACGTGACAGCACAGATTGAAAAACGCTGGACGCGGGTAGGTTTTAGAACGCCAAGGGTACAAAACCCTTACCCTGGAGTAAGATCGAGTAAATTTTGGAACACGGCCCAAGTGAGTCACCGTTTATTCTCAGAAAACTCGGGCTGGGGGTGTTTTCTTTCCCTAATATTTCGGTCTAAATTCCCGCAGGCGCAATCCGCTGACAAGAACCCTAGCGTTCTCGTTTCTAAAAATACGGGTTCAGCTTGGATGTCCCGAGCCGTTTTGTTGTACTCCCTGGCCAGCTTATTACTTGCTGTGGAAAGTTACTGTTTAAACTGACAGCAGGGTTGATGCTAGACTTTTTTTCTGTTTCAATGAACTGCTGCCATCGCAGCCCTCATGTTTTTGCCCTACGCATCCACTAGTGAAAATTCCAGTGACAGAAGTCACATAGCTGGTTGGTCCAGCCAGTATTCAGTTTTCACAGAGCTGTCAAGGATGAGCAGGGTCGAAGTCTCATTAGAGCTTTCTCTCTGTTTGCGTGACACCGTTGCGGGCTGAGCATGTATGTTTAGAAACCTCAACAAGTAAAGGACGGTTTCGTGTAAAAAATAAATAAAGATTTGCTTTGGAGAGACAAGGCACGGAGGGGTGCGGAGTGAAGAAGGGCAGAGGAGGGGGGGTGGGGAGAAGGGAGGCGACATATGCATCACGGTCACTGTGTCCACGGTCTCACTCGACACGAACACCACGCGACGGTTTTACGGTCCATTAGTTTTCTTCCCATTTGTACGCTCGAATCAGTCCGTTCGTTTTCCAAGAAGTCGAGGCCTGTTGCCATTCTGTAGACAGTCGAATCCCCCCAGCCTGGCTAACCGTACGAATGAGTCAAGAAACGGACTCAGGTCGGGCTGTCGTGCTTTCCGTGAATTCCTTTCCCTCACCAGCACTCATTTCGCGAGCGAACCGCCGTCTTGAGTTACGATGCTAAAAGCGCCAAGGCCGTTGCATCGCCCTTCTTCCACTCTATTTCTCTATTTGATGGGACGGAAGAATTGTAACCAGTAATTTGAGTAATTCGTTACTGAAAAAGTAAAGAGATTACCTTACAAATTACATTTTCTAGAAAGGGACGGATTAATTACTAAATTACAAGTAATCGCGTTACTTGTAGCAAATTACTTCCAAGTCTGAAGAATACGAACAACGAACACTGTATTTACGGCTATAATTTCTGCGCAGTCATTTTCATAGGAACACAACTGCTTGAAAATTAAAAAAAAAAAAAAAAGCATAAGAGGCAATATTTCAGCATTTGTTTTCCAGCTTTCAGCGTTCATCTAGCGAAATTTTGTCATCCCAAAAATGAAAAGTATGGTAGAACACGTACCGTGATTGCGAACGTAGCGCCTAATCTTGGCTACGAAAATTCCTGCGTTGAAATCACAGGAGAGCGTGTAGGGGCCTCTCGGTGCGGCTGCCAGCTCTAGTGGGACGATGCCCTTGAGCAGAGAGAGAACCAGACAAGACGAGTCTTAGCTGCAAGTCAATCGGCCTTTCCTGCCAGGTTTCAATTCGGTCAGCCAAAAGAGTACGGTTCCACATCTGAGGCTCTTTGCGTAGTCCGGACATATTTGCTCTCCAGTGTCAATTTGGGCGGATATGTTCTTTTAACACAAAGCCCCCGCCGTTTCCGCCTTCCTCTCCGAAAGAGGCGACCGGTTCCCGGCCCAGTTCGGAGGCGAGCCGATTCCACAGGCGGGAGCCGGCGGCTGCGCTAAGCGAGATTTCGGCAAGCGGGTTCCTTTTCGTGGCTAGCGGCCGGTTCGAGGGGAGACGACGTGAGCGCGGAGCGTGCGTACGCAGACC
Organism: Ixodes scapularis; assembly: GCF_016920785.2. Taxonomy (NCBI): domain Eukaryota; kingdom Metazoa; phylum Arthropoda; class Arachnida; order Ixodida; family Ixodidae; genus Ixodes; species Ixodes scapularis. Next base: position 1,920,468 of record NW_024609857.1, on the reverse strand, counting down.
GCCGGCCAGCGGCGCGGGGAGACCTGAATGCCGAGGGTCGACGCCCCCATCGCGCACGGCCGCCCGGACTCGATGACGCGTGCGGCTTGAACAACGACGTCGCCCGGCAAAAGGGCGCCGGGCTTCGTAAGCTGAGAGCGTCCCCTCGCCGCGGCTTAATAAGAAAAAAAGAAAAAAGAAACCGTTCAGTGTTAATCCGCGACTTCGTTCTTCGCTGGTTCGTGACCAGGCGGAAGAGCGCCTCGACATCTTCCTCGTTGTGTTGTCTGGATCTAGAAGTTCGCTCTCAGAAGCTCGGCGTGTCGGCTTCCCCGCGATGCTCCTAAGGACGCTAATCTTTGAATCGGTGTAACCGATGAGAAAGACTTACGGTATCGTGCTCCAATTGTCGCGCGGTCTCGGTGGCGGAAAAGGTGGACGCATTGTTGGCACTGCTGACATCATTGAGAGAGAAAAATTAATGGTTCTCTAATCCATCGATTCTGACGACTCTCAACGTAGCTTCGGAGTGTAAAACCGCGCTGGTTAATTTGTGTCGGAGGTAGAAATCACCGAATTTCTTGTTACGCAGATCTTACCCCGCTAGGACACGCCAATAATATGCATGCTCAGTTTCTGCTGATCGGCTGTCGTTTATGAAGCTACACGAACAAACGTTCGCAGCATAGTTGCTAAATCGCGGATGTGCAATAGCCCGAAATATCCTAAGAACTGAGACACCGTGCGTTAGGCCAAGCTGTACGGGAAACGAAAAACGAAGGTACGAATCCAACTGAAACAGACTGTACTCGTATTCTCCTCGAAAACGGTAATAAAAAAAAAGGCAGGCTTCTCGCGGAACATTACTAATTTACACCTTTATGTAGTTAAAAAAAATTTGGTGAAAATTATATTATTTTACCATTGTTTTATTAGGGCGCGCACGTTTCAAGCGCCAAAAGCATATTTTTTTTACTGTCAGCGAAATCTTGTAAGAACCACTTCATGCAGGGCATGAATCATGCGCAAAAGTAGACAGTATGATGCCTAGGAATCGAGCCTTTAACCGCACGCTGGAGTTTTACCTGTCAAACATGTGTCGTTCACTAGCTTCGAGTTAGCTTGACATAAACTTCATCGTTTTCAAAATATTAAAAGAGAATAATACAATTTGCTTAGCTTTCTCTTCTGCCCCTGAGCTAACTACAGGATACCAATTTCAAAACGAACAACCATGGGAGTACTCGCAAGTTCGGACGGACGCCGGCAATCATGCGTCCTACGGGAGGACGCGATGGGCGTTGGCCAGTCCCACATAGCAGGGTCCGCGTGTCCGGGGCAGCCGGAAGCTCCACCGCAAAGTTCCGGCGGCGTGAATCCGCAGCCGGAGGCTCGACCTTCTGCGAGCCGACGGAGAGGCCACGGCGGAAGCGCCACAATGCCCGGTCATTTGCCCATCCGTTTCCACAATACCCTCTGGTTATCCGGGACGAGGGTGTAGCTCTGATCCCAACACGCCGGCAAGGGCAGAGACCCGCTACGCAGATTAAGGGTACGCCGATGAAGTTTACAATCAAAAGGCAGGAGACGGAGCACAATTTGATAAATACACTACACTTTATCTTTTCGCGCTGTACTAGCCTTAAGGCCCGTTCACACTCTTGCGACCGAGTAAGACCGAGAGAGACCAGACCGATATTTAAGCCTTTTGCGACTTCTTAGGACCAGCTCCGCTGCAGCGCATCCGGCCCTAAGAAGTCGCAAGAGGCTTAAAAACCGGTCTGGTCTCTCTCGGTCTTACTCGGTCGCAACAGTGTGAACGGCGCTTTACAAGTTTCTGTATGTTTTGGCGTTTGTGCCTGCATAAGCCTATCGTTGTTGACATCTGTGGTGGGGGTGTTCGTGCTTTTGAACGAGATCGTTTTTTGGTGGTGCCCGTATCTCTCGGTTTCTGTGACTGCTCTTAACCTTTCTGGTCACCTTTCGTCGCTATCAAGAATTTCGGACAAACTCGCCCCCATGAACTTTAATTGAAAAGTTGTTGGCCGCGTGAATTCTCGGCATTGAAACGTGAAATCTGCACGAAGTTCGAGTGACCATGTGTTGTGTAACGAAGCTTGTTTTCATTTCTGGTTTCCGCAGGTAACCGGAGACTACCATGAGGGTCTTCCTCGGCATTCTGCTGCTCGGTGAGTCAGGACTGCTCTTATCCTTGGCTGGATATCGTGATTTACTTGGACTCTCCAGGCTACGTTTTGTGTCCGGGTTTCGTGGCAACAATTTTAATTATTCGCACGAGGGGCGTCACCTTACTGAATATGCTGCACTGCAGCGTTCGTACCTTCTCTTTTCATTACAATCACTTGGAATACCAATGAAACTTTCGACCTCTCATAACGATTGTCTCCAATTACAGTTACGAGCGGCTAGCGAGACTAGCGCGAGAGCATTTCAGGATCCTAGTGATTACGGTTTTAGTGGTGCGCGTTAGAAGAACTTATGCGCCAATGAAGTTGCAATATTTCGGAACGTAATACGCGTCATACTTTAACTAATTCAAACGAGTCTCGAAGCAGCAAACGTTTCACTCTCTGCAGTACCGAATACACCCGCGTTATTAGCATTAACCTTTATAAGATGTCAAAGAGGAATTGTTATAGTTGTTTACTGATGTCCAATGGCATACCGAGGAGGAAGGTAAACGGGGGTAACCCTTTTCGCCTCGCAAAACTGATTCGTTTCATTGCGAGCAGTCTTGTGCACGTTACTGGAAGACAATTAAACGATTAAAATATAATTACACTCGGTTAAAGACTGTTCTATTAGATAACTCGATTACTTGAAAATACAAGTAACTGACCGTTACTTGAAAAAGTGATCGTCACTTTTCCGATTACTTCAGACTTTCAAAACGACAGATCTTTCTGCAGGTTTGAAAACGGGTACCTCGTATACAATAGTAAGGGTGCAGGCGAGCTGGTGGATGTTAACCATGTTGAATATACCTGAGACTGGGGTAGAAAAACATAAAAGTCGAAGAAACAGAACGGGACAGGACGACGTCGTCCTGTCCCGTTCTGTTTCTTCGACTTTTATGTTTTTCTACCCCAGTCTCAGGTATATTCAACATGGGTACCTCGTGCTAACCGTCATTGGATTAGAATCGCCGAAATATATTCTACTTCTCTTCTTAATCCACTAATGTTGGTAAACCACCCTCTTGTCGAAGACTCGGTTCGATTATATTTAGTTAAGAAACTTGTAGGAAACAAATGTTTCTATTAGAAAGGGAAGAAGAAAATAGTAACCGTTTTGAGTAATTTTAGTACTTCCAAAAGTAATTGCATTACTGCTGCGATCACTTCCCAATAAATGTCTTCAAATGATTACAAAACTACTCAAAAAGTAATCGATTACAAGTAATTTGATAACTTGTAGCGAGTACCGTACAAGTCCGATTACGAGCGACACCTCGAGGCTCTCGCAAAAAAAAAAGTAAAAGTCTCTCTTAGCGTCAAACGTATTTTTGATAGTCACTGGATCCAAAACAAAGTTGCAACTGATGACGCAATGATACTATAAGAACTACGGGGCACGGCTAATTATGTTTTCTCTTCACGATATCTTTTTTAAATCGTAGGAGCCTTGAGTGGCCATGCGAGTCTGTTACGACCAGCGCGTGTGCCATTCGCTAACAAGGGCATCTTCTTTAGGGGTGCGCGAGTAGTGAATTGAGTAGCCCTGCGTCATTCGGAGCCTTTTCAGTGCCAGGGGAGCCACTACATGCCGGATTTCCTTGCAGTGTCGAACCTAGCGATGACACTGCGCAATTAGATTCCGAGCGATATTCGCACACCCCTAGTCTAAAGTCTAAACGTTTCGTAAAGTGGATAGCTGAACAAGTTGGTAAAATGAGATCATATCAGAAACAGCGCACATACAGCGAGGAAGAGAGGAGTCTCGTTGGGAGTCAACACTCTGTGTTTTCTTCTATTTTATTCCTCACTGCTCGCGCGCTGTTTCTGTATCTTTTAAACATTTATTCGGCCTTCTCACTTCAGCGGAACATTCTCCGGGTGTTTTGAAGGAATGTAGATCCACGGGCATTTTTCAGAGTGCCTCGTCCCTGCAGTTTACAATTTATTGGAAGTACTCCTTAAATCGTGGCCACGGGCCCTCCACCACTAGCTGTGCGGGGAATTAAAAGTGTACGCAATTGTTTTCTAGGGTAAATCACGGACCTAGGGCAAACGTGTACAAAACGGTGCTTATCCAGCAGAGAGTTACCCCTCTGGTAACAAAATAGGGATATCTTTCCTTGGCATTATGCCGCTAGTATGAAACACCAGACGCTATAAAATACCTCGAAGATATACTACATAAACTTTAAAATTGCGTGATTGTCCCGCAACACCCGCGGCGGATAAATCGCTAGGATTTACGAACGACAAGGGCAAAAATGAGTTTGACTGGAAACCGCGATGTGAGGAGAGACGGTGAATAACCAGCAAAACGTCGCGCTCTTTGTCACGCCACGGACTCGGCACTCGAGGCAAGCCGTTTTTTCTTGCGCCATGTCCCTCGCTGAACCAGCTCGACGCACATGGCTGGCAGCGAACCACGTGCTCCGCGGGAAAGTACAGTGTGTCCACCCCAAAAATGTTGACAGTGCTGTTTTCACCTCAAAAGTAAAGCACGCATGGCTGAACGCTCATTCCTCGCCCAAATGTAGCCCTTGCGGTCTGAGCCAGGTGCCAAAGTTTCAGCACAAATCGTTATATTCTTTTTTTTAACGTATAAGTGATGTACTTACAATTTTACGTGATGTACTTAAAATAAGGACAATTTTCGTCCGTTTTCGGTAACTGGCGCCATAGAGGACCGTAAATTTGAGAGCTCTTGCAAGCGCCAATTCGCCATTGAAATAAAAAAAAAAAAAATAGAAAAACACAATATTCCGGGGAGGGGGGGGGGGGGGGGGAATTTTTGAGCTTGATAATTTGTTTCTGGGCAAACTTTCAGAAGCTCACGAGTGTATACTTTAATAAAGTGCACTCGTTATCCCAAGGACTAGTCCTCCTTTTCTATCTCCAACCAACGAAGAAAGACGGACGGTATTATGCTCCAGGAGTCAGGCAGTCTCAGTGGTCAAAGGGGTCGGCACTTTCCCGCAGCCGAAACTGCGCACCTGTGCACCTACCGGAGACCGATAACGATCGCCTCTTTCTTTGGCTAAGCTTATTAAAAAAAAAACAAAGACCAACTTATGGGCGTCACGAGTGCACCTAAAAGACAGTACGCGTGGGCAAGGAGCCTCCGTTCCATCCAAGTCCGACCTCAAGCTCTCCGATGAAGCCGATCAAGCAGCGCCGACAGTGCATCGACACCGCGCTCGTCGTGTTTATGCGTGTGCTATCAACGACTAAACCAATCACGCCTCCCCCCCCCCCCCCCCCCCCCCTCCAAAAAATAAAAAAAAGAGATCACGGCGCATGAGCTTTGCGTTTAGCCGGGGAGAGACAACGCACGACGGCGACGACGAAGCCAGCCGCGAGGAGGCAGCGCTGCTTGACTCGCTCCATCGGGTCGTAGCGTCGGCTCTGCTTGCGACCGTCTGCCTTTAAACCTCTTCAATTACCTAACGATAAAAAACGCTATCTGTCGGGTAAAGCACTTGGCACTTCCGCTTTTTTTTTTTCCCCCTTCGAGCATCGCACTTTTTTTTTTCTTTTTTGCCTAAGAACATTTTGACGATGTAATAAACGATCATTTTTCATAAATACAGTACGTACATGCGATCTCTCAAATAGCGCGAAATCTTCGTTCTAGAGAAATGCAGGTCCAGGGACACCTCATAGATGGCGCCAGCGTGCCAGCGTCGTACGAGGTCGCAAGAACTCGGTTGTGAGCAAACGCGAGTGCATTGGAACTGGCTTTTAGCGTGGAAAAGAGTTTAAGCGAAGCGATCCGCTCTACTTGGAGGCGCCGCGGGATCGGACAGTCCTCCTCGGTCGTCGCCCGGTCAAACGGCGTCGCGCGTCTGCCGCGGAGGAGCGCGCCTGTCCCATGTAGTCGGCGACGCCTCGGACGCTGTTCCGCCCGGTTCCAGGCGCTGCCCGCGACCCGATGCTATCTTGGAACCAGGAACTCTCCGACGCCCGTTCGGGAGACACGCTCGGCCAATCGCGGCACACGTCCACGATAAGGAGACGCTCGTTTAGTCACGCGCGCTCATTTTTCCAGTTTCCTGATAGGAGAAACTGGAGAGCAGAAAAGGAGAGAGAGGGGAAATCAAAGAGCTGCGTGCCTATTTGTATGTCCAGACTCTGGAGGAGCGGAGTGCCGCTGTCCCTTTCTTGACAGGTATACCGGCGCCGCAGCAGCCCCAATTCGGAAAGCTATTTTTAAGGCGCCGAGCTGAGGACGGCTTCAGATAGAAAGGACGGGAAAAAATCAACTAAAGGCGTCTATTGTTAGGGCGCCTACGGGTTCTGCTACTGTCGCAAAAATGCTGACATTTGTTACGTTTATTGTAAATTCAGGACCGCGAAGTAACTCATATAAAACAACACTTTTTAGGTTACTGAATATAGTTACAATCTTGGGAAGTAAAAGCTTTTTAAGTTCGCATGCAATTTCAGTAACTACAATCTCGTTTCTATATTTAGTTTTAAGATCCGTGCTACATTCTAATTATTTTTAAATCAACTTTTCTGTACATGCCTAGGAAATAACATGATGAACAGAACAGCGCACACTAAGACAAGGACAGAGAAAAGGAACATGAAGGACACACAAGCGCTGTTCCGTCCTTGTCTTTGTGTGCGCTGTTCTGTTCACCATGTCATCGTACCAACTCGCCCAACTTACAACACTTCTGCTAGGAAATAACACCTAGGCGAAAAATGTTCAGTGCTACATTACTGGCTACTTTTACACTGATTCAACCGCGGCGCATCAAAGCGACGACAATGAATGGGTGAAAGAGAACTGGGTACGTACGTATGATTGGTTCGCTCCCAATTCGATCCTTAGGGGTCGCATCCATGCAGGTTGAAGCACTCTAAGATTGTACCAGCAGCTAGCACTACAGCCTAAAAGACTATAAAGAGAGTGACGCCATTAAAATTATACGCAAAACTCAGCGAACAAAGTAGGTTTGACCACTGCACTTGCACCAAAGCATTACAGCGAAGTCGATCGTAGAACGAGGCCTCCCGGATATCTAAGCAATTCGCTCCACGCTTTCCCCAACCTTTGTTGCTAAGTGTTGAAATAAGAAATGTTTTTGAAGTAGCCTCCGAAGTGGTAGTAGCCTGATCTAGTATGTCCACGCTCAATTCACGCTCAGATAATCTTTGACTGTATACCGCACTGCGAAGTACTGGGGATAACAGTCCATGGTGTTGCATTAATATGCTTATCCCAATCAGGAGAGTCATAGCTAGAGTGCTGTAAGAGTAATGAAGCTATCGCAGATCTTAATATTTGCTACGTTAATTGAAAGGAAAACAGTAAGTGGGAGTCGGTGTACATTAATACACAAATTTGTGAGGTTTTAAGATGGCACATTTTCTTCGTCTTCGTATTGCTCACTTACGTACGCCAGAGCCGTTTATGACGCATACAAACCATGCTTACAAATATTCGAAGCTATTCCCAGTTGTCTAGATAATTATGCGACCCTCATCGGCATCGTATGTTTTACCCATTTACAACGTGTCCAACGTTAATATGAACCTTTATTTATTTAATGTTAGTAGGATTTATACATCAGCGATTTTACATTGTAATGAGGCACGTTAGAACTTAAAGAAAAAAACAGTTGAAAATATCGCTACGTTTGGACGTTTATTGAAAAAAAAACAAAAAAAAAACTGTGATCTACCACGAAATTTGTGCAGTACGGCCGCTTGACCTTCAAATACGCTTCTAAGAATCTGACGTTGCTGAATGGACACTACAACACATGTCCTGATTGCCCACACAAAATTCTTAGGCTATGTCGAGAACTGCCACAACTTAAATTAGCCAAGGGCTTGGTTCGAGCTAGTTGGTGCACGAAACTAAGATAGGGCCAGTTTGAACTTAAGAGAGGAAGACGTGAAAGTACAAAGATATATATATATAAATTTGCGCAATCCGGTAAAGCTAAACACAGCGACAGCTGAGGTGTGACGTCGTAGCCGCTAAGGTTTCTTTTCGGAGCAGATGGACTGAATGAACAGTAAAGGTGCGAGCGCGAGCGCGCACCATTTAACATAGGCCGTTTCGTATTAAACCGAGCAACACACCGGATGGAAATTCCATGGCGTTGTGGAACCGATGAGGGTGTATTAAGTAGAGAGCATTTCAGCTGTCTGCGTAAGATGGGGGCGTGCTTTCGTTCGTCACTTCGGTACAAAGAGTCACACGTGCCAAACGAAAAGCGCCGAATGAACAGGAAGGAAGTAAACAAGACGAAGTGCACCCTTAAAATAAAGGTTTATTGAAACAAACGCACACTATAATAGCATCTTTCTGGTTATTCGTTTAGAAAATAAAGCTCTGCATGTGTCAGGTGCATTGACGGCGTTCTAACGCACTTGCTTTCCCCATGCCTTCCGATACAAAATGCATCGTAAAATTCCATGACAAAATGCTGTATGAGGGGGAGGGGGGAGGGAGGTTCTAGCAAAATGAAAAATTTCGGGGGGGGGGGGGGGGGGGGCGGGCCCCTTGCCGGCCCCCCCCCCCCCTCCCCTGGCTACGTGCCTGATTCAAGGTACATAAAGAGGAAGAAGTATTCAACAACCTTTGGCAGTCCAGCTACAGTCTAGCGATATATTTGTATGGTTTGGTATCTTTTTTTTATGATCTCTGTGCTTGCACGGTTCCCTGTCTTAAAAGCTGGGCTACGTGTTTTGCGCAAAAGGTAACCGAGGTATGCTTTGATTACTTTTAAAACATCCCGTAACGCTAACGTCTTCTGCCATTTCTGACCCTTGGTTCACTTTCCAGCCTGACCAATATATTGGCGCGCAGTTCTGTCACTCTCAGGAAAACATTGTGGCAGCGACAGCGAGAAGTAGCGATGTCTCCGACAGATGAAGAAAAGCGGCACGTGGCCATTCATTTGGCGCTTCCTAATTGCTTCTTATAATGCCGGGATTTCTTTGGCTACGGCAATAATCATTTGCTTGGGATTCGCCACGTCCGGCTTTCGTCCGAGAAGCAGCCGAACTAGGTTACTCCGTGAACGGGACACACTTACGGTTGCAGACGGAAATTGCACTTCAACTCGGGAACTACTATAAGTACCAAAGTTGTAACTAGTTACTTGAGCTCGAACACGTGAAATTCGTAGCTTTTTCAGATTCAAAGGGGGGCTGGCCGTACTATAGGATGGTTCCAAGGACGCCGTATCGCTACACGGCTTGCTGAGCGCGGCGCTCACTCGGTGCAGTTGCGCGAACCTCAAGCGAGACGGGGGAGAAGGGGCTGGGAGGCAGTCGGCCGAGGATGTTCTCAAAGGACGGATTGTGCGTCGTAATGACCCGGCGGCATCAGCGGAGAATCTCCGAGCCAGAAGGACGCCGTCTGTCTTTCGCAAGGCCACAACTGGGTTAATGAAAGGCCCCTTGGGAGGGCGTTGTGCGGCGGACCCTGTTTTCACCGCCTCGTCCATTGGTCGCCCTCCCCTTTGTTGTATAAGCGACGCGCGGCTTGGAGCGTGCCCATCCGTCGCCGACTTTTGTTCGTCGGAGAATGCGGAGAGCGATACCAAAGCGTCGGCGGTCGGCACACCGTGAACGTCGAAGCGTCGCTCGCCACCGCTCTCTGGACGTGCGTGCGACGCGAGAGGAGCCCTCCCAAAGAGGCCGCTCTTGGCGGGCGAGTTCTCGTGTAACGACGCGTGACCGAGATCGTCTTCGTGGCTCTATCGGAGGCGTCGAAGCGTGGGAGTCGACTTCGCCTCGTGTCGCAGTATGCTGTAGTCACGCATGTTTACCGACAGTCAAATTATGGAACGATTTCGGCTCTTCTGTCGTCCAGTTTTTGAAGCGCATGAATCAGCTAACTCAACTTTACGCGCGATGCCCAAGCAGATGAAATTCGGTTGTAGGAATATAACATTTGAGAAAGCGCGTTTTCTTAGGGAAAGGCCTATAAAATCTAACTACGAATCGTTGCTGTTCTATTGTTTAAGATCAATTGGAGCTAATTGTGCTGTAAAGCTTGTTTTGATAAGACGATGGTAGCGGAAGAAAGTGAGGACACTCGATGTTTCTACCGTCTCAATGTGCTGTCAAGTCTAACCCACAACGACCCAATATGTAATATGTTTCGTTTAAAGCGAACTGTGCTCTCTATCTATTGATTTGCACGTGCTAAAATTATGCATGAATACGGAATCCACCACATATAGTAGCTGCGCCTTTTCTGTAAACTACAGTCCGCAAAAAAATTAAAAAAAAACACGTATATGCGGTGCATAAAATCGGCTTAATATAAAAAATAAGTCATTCGGCAATTCTACAGGTTCTCATACGCACTTCAGTCGAGGTCGGTGATGACTTGCGCCACCACATACTCTCGAATGTTCCCAACGCCTATCATTTGTTTTACGTCAGTCAGTTCCCTGTCGAGCGTTATCATGCTCCGGTTGGCACGCAATCTCAGTGACAAAATGCCGTCGGCCCCTTTTACCGCTCAGACCGCACGGCTATTGGAGCGTAATACCGATGGCCCTTTTCAGTGATGGAACTGATGACATAAACAATAATGTACGATTGCGAGGTCGTACTCATGCCCGAGATTTCGAGAGGGAGGAACTTGTATCGAAGCCATCTTTAATCATTACGCCGTGGTCTCTCAGTCCAAGAAATTTCAATCGGGCAGACTGGTCTGGTGTGTGCATATGTGGGCAAATATACTTAACGACACTGCTTCCAGCGAGGCAAATATAAGAGGAGAATGCAGTTTTTTTTTAATGTTGACCTGTGTTTGTTGTTATTAAACGTTTACTGTTAATGTCTTCTTTCCAATACTGCAATTGGGAGTAGATTAACCGGCAGTTTTAAAATTATTCTCGCAGGTGTCGTGGCCCTGGCAGTGGCTGATGATGAAAAGGAAGCGGCGGAAGAGGAACTGGTAATATGACGCATTCCCCTGGGAATTACTCTAACAATGGGTGCACAGCACGTCTGCGCGCCGACTTGATTATCACGCGAATACACATATAGCGGGAGCTTATTTGCTGAAAACAGTCAAGCTGGAGAGTTTCCTCTTTTCCAGACCTCTTTCCTTACTTTTACTCTTAAGAAGTCTGGAATTGTTTTCTTTGTATTCATGTACTATAGTCGATTTAACAAGCTGCCCTGTTATAAAAATGTTTTCCTGTTATCTGACACAGCTATCCAAGCTTGCCGTTGTTTGATCACTTAGCATGGGTTCACATGAATGTTTCGTCAGCATTTGTTGAGGATTCTGTGCCAATCACACTCCTCGTTCTGAAGAAATAGCACCCCCAATGTTGCTCGATCAGATGTTGAAGAGTGTCTAATGTCTCATTAAAACTACAGACCACATTCACTGAGACAATCATCATCTACCGTAGTTTTTTTTTTAATTTTAAGCTTATTCAAAATAACACCTGTAGTCAACAATGTTATAACCATTCGTAAACGTGCCTCTCCCCTTCCCGTTCCAGGTTAAGCGCGCCCAGAACTCTGGTATAATGTCCACCTTTATGCCTGACCCACAGGGCGCTGGCTACGTGATGGCCTTCCCTATGGACGACAGCAAGCCGTCCAATGGTGCCACTAACACCACCCCGACTGCCGATGATCAGCAGCAGCAGCAGCAACAGCAGCAGCAAAGCGCGCCGACCTCGCCGGAGTCGGAGGAGCCCAAATCTTCAGCTCCGGAGGAATCACCTGTTGTCGAGGCCGTGGTGGTCGAATCGGGGTCGGACAGGCCCAAGGCGGACGACATCCGAAAGATTTTGGGTGTCTACAACGCGGCCATGTCGGCCAAACTTAAGCCCATTCCCCCGGAGAAGCCCAAGCAGTTTCTTTTTCCCCCGCCCCGGAAACAGTACGGGCCGGGCGGCTTTCCCGTCCTTTCTGCTGTAGACGAGCCTGAGGACGGCATTCGGTTCATTGAAGTCCCGGAGGCCGCGTCCAGTTTCATGCACCGGTCTCTGGTGGTTGAGAGCGACAACGACGTCCAGGCCCTCTCCGACAAGAAGGACAAGGACGACGATGATGAAGAACAGGTCGTGGTGAGCGTTCCCTCGTCCAGCGAGAACCAAGAGCAGAACAAGGGAGAGTCCCAGCAGAAGGCTCCTTTGGGCATGCCCGCCATGCGACCTCCCTTCTTCCCGAGGGTGCCGTACCAGGGCTCGCCTCTGGTGCTCATGCTCGTGGCCCGAGTCCCCGTGCCGGTGCCCGTTCCTGTGCCCAGCGCTTCGGCCATGCCACGATACGGGATGGCGCCTCCCCCGTTCGCGCCGTTTCCAGGAATGATGCGCCGCATGGCGCTCGCGCCGCCACCACGCTTCGCGCAGCCCTTCTACCCGGGCCCACCTCCACCTTTCTTCCCGCATCCTGCAGGACCCATGCCCGACATGATGCCACCCTTCGCAATGCCCCCGCCTATGTTCCGTCATCCTGGGATGTATCCCCCGTTCATGCCGCATCCGGCCATGATGCCCCATCCCGGCATGATGCCCCATCCCGGCATGATGCCTCATCCAGGCATGATGCCTCATCCGAGCATGATGCCTCATCCGAGTATGATGCCTCATCCTGCCATGATGCCGCACCCTGCTATGATGCCTCATCCCGGCATGATGCCCCACCCGGCTATGATGCCCCATCCGCCAATGATGCCTCACCCAGGGATGTACCCTAGCCCGATGTCGAGCATGCTGCCCCCTCCCGCCTTCATGGCCCCGCCGATGCACCCGCTGCACCCAATGCATCCGATGAACCGCGGCCCCGTCGGCGTCATCGTGCCGGTCGGACTCGTGCTGTCCCACCCGGAGGCAGCAACCTTCCGTCCTCGGATGCCGCCGATGCAGCAGGCCCCCAAGCTGGAGCTGCCGTTCCCGGAGGCCCGCGGCATGGCCCCGTCGCAGGCTCCCTTCCTGTTCCGCGGTCCCCCGATGCCCCCCCGCCCCGAGCCCCGAGTGGTCCCGCAGGATCGGAGGCCCTTCATGGTCGGCGTGGAGGAGCTGCCCCAGAGGATGCATCCCCGCGAGCAGATGGGTCCCGTTCTTGTGAAGCCCGAGGGCCCTCGTAGGGGGCCCCTGCCGCTTGCGGGACCCCGGCCCGAGCCAACCCTGCTGCGCAGGCCCTGGCCCCTGGCGCCACCCCACGCAGCAGCCGCCGTGAGTGCTTTCAGAACTAAATTCTAACGGTGTCTTTTATTTGCTTTTGGTAAGTAAGAGTTTATAGTTCAACTGGTTAAAGGCTTGTGCAAATATCTAGCGATAGACTTCAAATACCAGAATCTGACAATTGTAACAAACGGCCTAAACATCCGTACAAAAAATGTTTAACTCTCCGAATGATAAAGAGGGCAGGAGCTATAAAGAGAAACACATAGCATAGCCTCGTTAGACTAGGGCATAAATGAACTGATCTGTTTGCCCCAGGAAGAAGAGGGGTTTCGGGAACGTTCACTCCGCGAAAAAGTGTTGAGAGGCTGCAGTATCCATGCTTTGTTATATATAACCACTCCGCGAAATGCTCACGCATTTCTTCGGGAATCAGCGCTGCAGCAGCTGCGACTTTTTTTTTTTTAGAGCGCAGCTCTTAGTCGGGTGTTTCCGGGTTTGCCGGCGTTGGCGTAACCGCGCTAAATTCAGCGGGACAATTGACGTCACGTGACCTTAGCAATATTTCAATTTCCCGCTAAATTTAGCGGGGAAAATGACGTCACATGATTTGGCGTCACGTCCCGTATGAAGAAATTCAGTTTCTCCGCTAGATTTTGCATGACAATTGACACCACGTGACCACAACACCAATTCAATTCCCCGAATTTAGCGAGGAATTTTCCCGCTAAATCTAGCGAAGAAACTGAATTTGTCCGCTAAATTTCGCGGCGATCTACACAAAGCAGAGCACTTGCTACCTCTTACATGCAGCGGATGTTCAACCCCCCCAGATGATCTCGAGGCTGATGCTCGCGCCCGAACTACAGGCTGGTGAGAGGTTTAGGAAAAGGGGTAGAGCTGGGCATACCCGAAGAGGGCTCCCATGCTACAGGACACGCCGCCCTGCTTAGCAGCTTCCACCTATTCATCTCTCGGATTATTCCTTATGCGCATACACAGTCCCCGCGTCGATGTGTGGCGGCGTAGAAGTTGGACTGTAGAAAGGCGCATCTCCGGCGTGCCTGGCGTGGAGGGACTAACGTGGCTGGCGCCGACCACCACTGGCGGCCGCGTTGAAAACGTCGGATTATATCGAGCCCTTAAGGGTTTTTTTGATAGCTAATGCCGATAAACACGCTTTAAAAAAAAGCTATAGCTTATAACAAGATGCCGTCCTAGCGCTCTCAATGCCAAGACCTCGTGGCGGGGTACGCACTTCCACGTGCTCCAGAAAAAAAAAACAGAAAAGAAACAAAAACGTTCAGAAGAAAATAGAACAAGGCAAAAGCGTTTGGAACAAAATGGAACAGAACAAAAGCTTGCGGAACAAAAGATATGTATATTTTGTTCCGAACGCTTTTTGTTCACGCACCCCACTGCCCCACGGTGTGTGAAGGCGACGCCGATGATCAACGACTTCGCCGTGATTTGTCGCAGCTATTGCTGTGGCTGTACTAACCTAACCGAACACAGGACTGCTCAATATTTTATTTTAATGCAAATATATACTTTTTACGGTAGTCGCCTTCAGAAATCCAAAGCTACCCTAAATGTTTTCGTCTTCCCTAAATCAGCTTGTGGCTTTCCCGGTCTCGCAGCAGCAGCAGCCGGAAGCGATGCAGCAGAAACCTTCCTTCCCGATGGCCGAGGTGATCCGGCGCCAAGCCCGGCTGGTGCTCAACGTGCCTCCGTCGGACGAGCGGCTGGGCGTCAGCTACATGCCGTCCAAGATGATGATGACGCCCCGCATGGGATCCAGCGGCGACCTGAACCCGGCGTCGACCCTGGAGACTGCCAGCACTGTGCTGCGCTTCCTGCTCAGGAACCAGGGAGCCTGAAATCCCCCAAAGATCCGCTTCGCCAAAACAAGAAGGGCACGCGTGGCCCCCGCTCTCACTGCACGCTCTTCGGAGGGAAGCATCGATCCCAGCGATAACCCCCTTGTTTCTACTAAGGTACAAATGGATGCACGCCAGGTAGCCCAGGAAGGGACGCGGAAAGTGCGCGCGCACTCAAAGTCCACGGTGATCCCTCTAAAAGAAGTGCGATGAGGACTTTTGAAGGCGCACAAATCATGTCATCGGCAGATTGTATCTGCTTTCTCGTGAGCCCCAGTGACATCGAAGTTCCATATAAATTTTGCGTTTGGTTTCAGATGCGCGCTTGTCCGAAATTAACTTCGAACGAAGGGCGTGCTGTTACCCCTTGGGATCAACGTGCAGATTGTCCACTGTGATAGTTTGGTGGTGAGAAATTCGGTGTGTTGATCGCGAGTAAACATAAGAACGGAAATAGGTCCGCATCAATTTTTACGTCGTGTTATTTTTTTAATAAACGTGCTTGTTCACATCACTGAAGGTATCATTTTTTTCTCGCATAAAATAGACGGCGCAAACATTATACCAAACCAGCATTGCTCAGGCAGCAATACTAAGAACAAAACTTCATGGAAGCAACACGTTTATGATGCCTGACACAGGATCATTCACATTCCGTTTACTCGAATGACATCTTAGAAATTGGCGATCAGCGTATACTAGGAACGGTTTAATTTAATTATGAATCGCCAACATGTTGTTTAGCCAAGTGAACTTTGAATTTGATCTATGAATGATATATTACTCAGCACTAATAGTGAACCACAAAAGACATACGTAGATACAAAAATAACTCTATAGTGACAGAACCCCAGTTTCTTCCATGAATGGTTCTACGAAAGAAATCGTCGAAAAATATGCAAACATGCCCAAGCTGATAGACAACGGCAAGGCTGGCACCGGCTTCTGAGCGATCACGAGCAACGCCAGGGTGAGAATAATGCCGATGACAACATAGATGTAGCAGATGACCACCGCGGACACCGTGCCGTGTCTTGACGCCTTGCCTACCAGGATGCTGTAAAAAATGAAGTCACCGAGGCCCATCTTCATGCCCGTGTCTTCCGGCGCGGCGGCATCTTGGCGGCGCTGACGGTGATGGCGTGGTTGATGCGTGTGATGATGATGATGTGAGCATAAGACATCTTCTTGGCGTCGTATCTCCTGAATAGCTTTCATGCGGGACACCACGAACGAGTCTTCTGTGTTGGTAGAGCCTCTGAAGTTAAGCAGGCGTCTCGGAAGTTTTTCGGCGTTAGTTGGTGTTTGCGCTGCTGAACTTCCGTCCGGAGACCCCGGGGAAGAACTCCGAGTTGGCACTTGAAGGATGGAGTTTCTTAGGCTTTCAGGGGCTTCCAGGAGTGCGCTATGAGACCCTTGAATGAGCAGGTCTTCTGAGCGTGGCAATCGTCGGACGCTTGACAAAGGCTCTCTGGCAAGGTTGACGACACCACTGAGGTCATAACACCACGCGGAAGACGTAGAAAAAAGGAGTGCCGGAAAGAGTGGTTCGTTCCTTTCGTGTGCTGTCTCAATTAACATCCGGAGAGGGCCGATGACGCAAAGCACGGCGAACATGTCCCATAGCGAGACGAGGATCATCAGTATCCACGCCGTCCACTCTGGAAACGATTCTTCCAGAACGACGGCCATCAAAATTGACACGTAAATGACGAAGCCCTGGTGCATAACGAACGGGCCCTTGTAGTACAGTGTGCCCATACCGGTCATGCCGATGTTCCAGACGATGAACGAACAGGAGAGATGATCCATGGGGAAGTTGAAGTAATACACACACCGCCCCATGTAGTAGTAAGTGACCACGAAGAGCAGCACTCCGGAGCCCGTCATGAGCCATGCCTTAATGACATTGGTGTAGCCTCCTTTGTAGAGCAGGACCAGGGTGCAGTTGACGATCATGATCATCGAGAGGAAGCTGAATGCGTTGGCGAACGAGTTCATGAGCAAGACGGGCTCCGCGTCGTACTCGACAGGGTAGCGCACGTACGGCTGGTTCATTCCGTCGTTCTTGCTGGGCTTGAGGATTCTCACGAGACACGCCACGGAGGCCATGCAGATGGAGAGGGCACATATCAGAGTGATTACTTGTCGCATGATGTGTCTGTATTGCGCTGTCATGCTATGGCCCATCTTGGCTTTCCGCCTCCGCTGGGCTTGGAAGATCGCTCGGTAGTGCCGGGAGATGTATGAGGACGTTCTTACGAAGGCTGTGACCGTGGACGTGCTTTTGTTCGGCGGTGATCGCGTGCTGTGCGGCACGGACCCAGAGAGAGCGATCTACTTTGTCTTTTTTGACAAGATTATCCCGGGTTGGCCTATCAACTGACAAAAAAAAAAAAAAAGAACAAACGAAAACGCAAGTTTTATTTTTCTAACAAACCCAACAAGCTAAAATAAGCACTTAAACGCAAACAGGCGGGACGTAATATTTTGCCGCTATGTGACACGAAAACAAATTCCTCACTTTATTTGTCCTCTGTAAAACGTTCTAATTGGAAGTACTATTCGTATTATTTCACACCCGTTATTTTTTTTTTTTATTATGATCACAACTTCATTTTTTTTATTGTATTTTTTGTTCGGTCAGGCAGTTGGAGTTATGCGCGTCAACAAAAAGTCTCAAATGTGTTTGGGTTAAATAGACCTTTTGCCAGAATTACCCAAGCATCAAACAGCACGAACGCTGATAATGGTACCTGCCAAAACGCCGAAAAATTGGGTTCTGGGTATATTTATACAGCCTAAAGCTAGTCTGCCTCAACGGGCGACTTGTCTCTCAGCTGTAGATGAGCATTTAGCCAGTGCAGTACAACCTCTAGCCTGGAGTCTTAAACGTGCACCACGCAGTAGTGATTCACGACCGCAAGCCGCTACAATCATAATGTACGATGCTCATCCAGATCTAGATTGCACCTAGACCCGAATCTAGATCTGAATCCAGATCCAGTTCCTGATTGCTCATCTGAACTCTGAACGCGTGAAGCGAAAGCTCTCACTGCAGAACCCAGAGTAGAGTGAACTATACTCTGTTTCATACTCAGTGTACAATGCTGTCAGTGCTGCTGACACGAGCATGGGGCTTAATCTCGTTGACCTCTTTCACGCGTTTTCGCGCAAACAAAACCATAGATGAAAATACGCGCACGCGGCAGTATCTTTGACAGCGTGGTCCATTAAGTATAAAACAGAGGGGTAGCTTAGCGATGTAAGCGTTTAAATATATTTAAAACCAAAGGAAAAAATAAACAGAAGGAAAACCGGAACAGTGTGGTCACTCCTAATGGGGTACTGCCAATCCCGGTCTAAGCAAAAAAAAAAAGAAAAAAAAAAGAAAGAAAAAAAAGGGGGGGGGGGGGGTGAGGGGAGAAGGAAGGAAGAAGAAAAGGTTGAAACAAGACACACACAAATCAAAATGATAGTCAGCGACGTCTACACTCTAAGAAATGCCTGCGCGTCTACTTACCCACAAAACACTCAAAGAGCCAATCTCTGCGATCTAGGAAATCAGCTCTGCGAATGCGGAGGCGGAACACCCATCTAGACCTAAAATCGAAGTCTGCGCTGTGGCATTACGCAATGCAAAGCGTCATGCTTGCATTGTGTAGTGCCACAGCCCAGACTTAATTTTAATGTCTATGCAGATATTCCGCCTCATCATTTGCTGAGCTGATTTCCTAGATCGCAATGATTGTCTCTGAGTGTTTTGCGGGTAAGTAGACGCGCAGGCATTTTTTAGAGTGTACACTCTAAAAAAAGTTTGTGCTTCTACTTTCACGCACGATACTTGGAGAGCCAATCACCGCAACTTACGGAGGCAGCTCAGCGAATGACCATGACGAAACATATGTTAAGACCAAAAAACGCAGTCTGAGTTCTGACATGAAGCAATGCAAAACGTCACGCTTGCATTGCTTAATGTCACAACTCAGACTGCGTTTTTTTTGGCTAAACATATGTTTCGGTATTGTCATTCACTGAGCTGCCTCCGTAAGTTGCTCTGATTGGCTCTCCGAGTGTTATGCGGGAATGCAGACGCACGGACTTTTTTTTAGAGTGATATAGACCAGCACTGTTAGGTCTGCCGCCTCAATGGCAGAAGGCCATGCTACCTGTCATAGTCACAGGCCGCACGCCGGTACGATGCTGATCCAGATCGAAACGGGCAGTGGTGGGGAATGAACCCAGGACCCTATCTTGGATCCCTGGATTCTCCAGGGTAGCCAGGGCGGCTCGCATTGCATTTGCTGTGCTACTGGCAATTCGGTCGTCGTCGTCGCGGTTGTTGCCGACGGTTCGGTATTGCACCTCATTCGACATAAGTGACAAAATACACGGGGGAAACATATGAACGGAAGTCAGTTCTCGCCGCCAAACCAGCAAGCCAATCCTGTTAGCCGAAGGTCATCGCAGTCGCAGCACCACCGCGTACATCCTGGACCTTTCTACGCTTGCCGTTTCACAGCAATGCATGGCACGCGCCGGCGCCCTGATCACCCTAAGGGGATCGGTGGCCGAGTGGGCTAGCGCACACCAAAGCCGTACATGTAAAGAGTTTGGCCATTCGTTGGGAAGTATAGGAGACAAATTAGGGGGCACCATTGGCCGAAAGCGGGCTGGGCGTGTTCCAGGGCGTCTTCAGAAATTCGAAGGTGACCAACCAGAAGCCGCAAATAATACCCTGGCGGTGGTCGCAAGAAACAAACCTGATAAGTGCATCGGTGTAACTCTGACTGAAAATATGGCACACGTGTTTCAATCACGCTCATCCAAAATAATGGTGGAAGAGTGCGACTAGCGGAACAATCGACATAATCCTTGCGCCAAGCGCCGAGGGCCGGGAATCTGTCGTCCGAGCGGTCACACACTGTCCGAGCAAAACAGAGTTGAGCGGCGCATTCGCTTCTTACATCTTTCTGCATGATCGTGATGTGATCATGATCGAAGCATCACGTGCACCCTATTTTCAACCACAAAGAGTTACTACACTTCACTCTTTCACGCTTATTTACAGCATATACGAACATAGACTTTTGATCAGAACTGTTTCTCGCTACCACCGCTAGGGGATTCTTTTCGGCTTCTGGCTGGTCAAGAAAGCTTGCCAAGCCCTCTTTCCGAGTCTGGTGCACGCCCTGGCCCTGCCCGCGCCTCCCATTGACCAAACTCTCCCTATACACGGCTCTTGCGCACACCAGCTGAGAGCACGTGGAGCGAAAGCTCGCGCTGCAGAACCCAGGGATCCTAAGCTCAATCCCCACCCCTAGGGTGCCTTCATGTGCGCTTTGCTTAGGGTGGTGGCATCTCGCCATTTTGTCATACACGTTTATTTTTATTTTTTGTTGAGAAGCGCGTGAAAGAGCGTGTCCCTGCACGCGCTTGTGGCGCTGACTGTGCTATGGCGACATTTTGTCTTCGTCGATTTCTTTGTATTTTGCCCGTGAGCGCGTGCTGTCGGCATCTGGTACTACAAAGGGTGGTATCACCCTAAACAGAAGGAGATTGAGGCACCCTACCCACCCCTGCTTGTTTTGATCCGGGTGAACATCGTACAGGCGTACGGTCGTGTATCACTACTAGCGGTTTTACTGCACTGGCTAAATTGCTCATCTGCAACGAGTGAATCGTCGCAACTTTGAAAAAGGCTGACCAACTACACGCTGTATAAATATCCACACAACCCCAATTATTTTAAGCTGAGACTGCAGCCTTAGCTACAAGCGCGAGCTTGCCCGCACTCCTGATTTTGAGACGTTCGTTTCTAGCGCGAGTGCTCGTTTTGCAGAAGAACGCTTTAAAGGGGTGACCTTCATGCTCCTCGTGCTTCCTTCCTCTAGTTCCCTCTACTCAAGGATCCTGGTTTTCAAGAGACTACTTCCTAAACTTCCTGCACGCAGCACTTCGCGCGTTGAATTGGCCACAGTGAGGGGTGGCATGGTTTCGATTTCGATTGCTTCATTGACGAAGTAGTGTATCTGAGCACTGCATGAAAATTAAGTCAGCACTCGCTTGTATTGCACTCAGTCATCTTCGTAAGAGTAGTTAAAACCGGACCCACAGCGACCGTACGGACCTGCCTAAGCTAAGCGAGGAGTATGGCGTACATGAAACGGCGATACGCGATTATGGCAGCAGCGCCCTGTTAGATGCAGAAAACTGCAAATTGCTTCGTGCTAAAAGAAAGCTGCTTCTTGAATGGGTGAATGCAGCACAAAGGACGTGGAATCAAAAACCAGTTGTACGAGGCGCGGCTTGAAGACGGCATTGATGAATATCGAAGACTCCTTCATGTGCCTCGGACGACACGCGCAACAGCGCTAGCCGCAACAAGTTGCAATCTCGATTCCACCGCGGGCATCTTGCTGAGAAAAATATGTAAAGTTGCCGGACATGCGAATGGAATAAAATACCGCCAATAGCAGGGATCCCACGCCACGGTGGGGAGCGTTTGTGCAGCCCGAGCAAAAGCTCTCCTATCTTCCTAGGATGTCTACAACAGCGGGACTCCGCGCAAAAGCGTGACGTTGTTACCACGTGATTCGCATGCAGGGGAGCAAAGGAAGGGATTTCTTCCCCCTTGCGAATACACTTTTAAAGCAGACTAACTTCTGGCTTTCTATACATATATACAGCAGAAGCGCTAAGGTCTATTCGCGACTCCAACGAAATTGATGCCACTTGGCGGCTAAAACAATAAACTGCCGGCAGGTTCGCTTGCCAAGACTAAATCGTGAAAGTAGCTTAAAAAACGCGCGATTAAAAATGCCAATAGTGGGGCGCCAAGCGTGGCTCCCACGTTCAGCTTTTCTTTGACTTCAGGCGGTGGTGAAAACGGGACTTCTGTCTTCAGTGTTCCCTAAATCCACTGGATCCGAGAAAAGTAGCGCCAAGCACCCCTTATGGTCGCCATTTTCGGTTCATGAAATGAGCAATTTCTCGTTGACCTCCCCATCTTCGTGAAAACATTCAAATTCCCGGTGACAGGTTACTTTATAATGACGCATCTTGAATACCGAGGTCTTGTTATCCATGCACCGGCGAAACAAGCGCACATCTTTGCACCGCCACCACATAAGGCGTCGGTGCGTGGAGGCATTAGAAAAAATAAATTTCCTGTCTTGAAATGGGCAAGAACACCAATACCATCTGCGCAGATGAGCATGATTGATAAGTGAATTGCTTGCACATTGCCAAAGACGCTTATATTGGCGAGGAACGCTTTCTGTATACGATAACGCTTCCTAGCGATCTTCGCGTGACTGGTTCAGAACGACCCTTTCGAAGCTTCGAAGATTTGATTGTACGGAAGTGGCGATTTTCATGGAAAATCAAACCGATTAGCCATTCACCATGCGAAGTGATTGACTTTTTTACTTTATGCCCAAGATTTCGTGACTGGATCGATCCAGTCGGCGAAACAGCGCGACGCAAATCTATTCTAACTAACGTCCTTGACTTCCTAAAGAAGACCGGCTTAGGAAAAAAACCTTTAAACTCTTCCCCAACCCACCCCCATTCGGCCCTACCGTAGCCTACATCACCAGTTTTCTTGTGCCAATAAACGTCTACCGAACCGAACCAAAATGTCTGTATGTTAGCATCTGCTTGTGTCCTGACAGCAGGCAGGAAAGGCAATGGCACTACTTTCCCAAGATCCAGTGACTTTAGCGCTCCCCGACGCCTCAAGTTTCACTGATATTTACTTTTAAACAAGCCCTCTATTTTTTAATATCGGTGGACCCCTGCTCGATTCCTCTTTTATTTTGATCATATTAGATATCTCATTTGATTGCAACGCACACCGAGTTTTATAAAACTAGTTTAAATAACACTTCCGCAAAAAAAAATTCGTTTAAACTTTGGTCCATCTTCATTGTTATGCGCTGCGGGAGGACATGGAGTTTTCGCACTGGAAGTTTATGCGGCGGCAAATACGCAAATATTTCACTACCCTTCAGATTTATTTTTATCTTGCCACCGAGGCTGCTCTTTGATGCGTTCGTAGTTTTCATACATAGTTATAAGTTATAGTTTTGAGTTATAGCCATAGCTATGGCTCTCGGTGAATTTAGTTTTTCGTGTTTTATACCGCATTGGTTTATTTATTATGATTATGAATTATTGAGGCTTGATTTCTACGTTTTATTAGAACATCGTCAACCTCACACAAACCAAAGTTGGTCAAAACGAGAAACTATAACTTGAGGCTCTACTCGACCGTTCGAGACGTCAGTACGAAATCAAATCATCTTCAACTTCCGATAACTGGGACAACAATTTATATCTGTATGCCGAGTACATAGCGAATATATCAAGCTGTTATCGATAAAAATAAACAATGCCCCCCCCCCCAAAAAAAAAAACGAAGGACAGAAAGAAAAGTACACACAGCGCTATGGTGGGCTAGAAGGGGAGGCATAGGGGGGGAGCTGTGACGATAGCTCGCTTCGTCCAGCTGGAGAAAATGGTAAGTCTGTTCAGAACGAAGCGTTAGATTCGATATGCCCTCAGCAGTGCCACAACGGCACTCTGCCGCACAGCGAACATTAAGAAGAAAATTATTTTACCGTTGATCACCATCGCGAAGTGCCGCATAATAAATTGTTCACCAAAATGCAGCTCACTTACTACTGACCCTATTTCTAAGCATTGGTCGGCGCCGAAGTAGAGCCCGTTCCCATGTTCGGAATCTGTCGAGTTCTTTTGGGACACCAAACAACGTCGTCTTTCTGCCTGCAGATGTCGAGGATACATTGCCATCTCTTGCAGCCTGATACGCTGCTTGTTAGTCATAACGAAATTCGGTAGCGAAGCTATGGTGGGTCGCCCCTTTCCGGAGGTGCAATGGGGGACGGCGGATGTATCACTGGGGCGCGATGACGAAAGAGAGACAGTCAGAGACAGTTGGAAGAAAAACAGTCAACACAGGTTGTGTTGTCTGTTTGTCCGCCATGACCCTCTTTTGTTATCGTAAATTAGAAACCAACACGCTCAACCATCTACATGGAAGTTTTACCGGCAGTTGTTTTTCGGTCTTTTTCATACTTATCCGAAAACGTGGAACCCTAGCTATTACCATGGCACTGCGTACTATCTCCTATCGTCTCGTGCATATCCCTCCGACAAGAGAGCAGCGCAGGGCTGAACGCAAAGTTTATATAAGATCGAAACCAAATTCCGCTCCGGAACCTTGTCGCCAGCATTCAGTAACCGAATTGCCTCGCCACTAAGTAACGGGAAACGACTGGGAAGTGTCTCGCGGTTGAACCGGAGAAATGTCGCCGGAACCGGACGAGCCGCAGAGCGATGACGTATGATTCTCCCACTTGATTGTAGTGTTAAAAAAAGAAAAAGAAAAAGAAAAAAAGGCAGGGCGCTCTTCTTTACGAGTCCAATCTGCCGCCAGCAAGTCGCATCAACAAAGCGCTCGAACTTCTCAGGCTTCAAGATGTCGGTCTTCTACGGGATCTTAGCGGCAACGTGTCTCATTTTCGGCATTGGTGAGTGAATGCGCAGCCAGTCGATGTTTGGAAGAACCAACCCTCTAATGTTATGCGTTTCCGTCGTTTCTCCATAAAGCGAGTGCGCAGGATCCACCGCCCAACGTGTGTGAAACCTCGTTCATGGACAGCTGCTACGAGACGGCCATCAACGAGTCCATGCAGCTCATCTCCGAAAACCTCCACAACAGACTGGGACACTTGTGCGGGTGAGGCGACCTTTGTATCGTGTAACAAAAAGAAAAAAAAAGATTGGGTTGTGTGTATGTTTATACAGCCTAGAACTTGGTCTGCCTCAACGGGCGACGAGTCTCCCAGCTGTAGATGAGAAATTTAGCCAGTGCGGTACAGCCGCTAGCCTGGGGTTTTTAACGTGCATCATGCTGTAGTAATATACACGACCATACGCCGGCACGATGCTCATCCAGATCGAAACAGGCAGGGGTGGGGATGGAACCCAGAATTCCTGGGTTCTTGAGCGCGAGCTCGTATAACAACAGAGGAACTAGCTCGAAAAGTGTGGAAATATTCTTCAAGTGTGGAAACATTTCTTGGAGGCATCTATTAATATACTGAAGTCGAAGACTAAGCATCGGTCAAACGGATTGACGCCGTGAGTTGCTTGCGGGGTAAAATAAATTTCAGTTCTCTTTTTTTTTTTTTTTTGTGGAAAGGTGAAAAAGAATGTCAATTTAACTGCAAGATGTGTTATCCTAATTTGTACCCTCGGATTTTTTACCACCGTTCTAATGACCTTTGCCGACGTATTTCTCAAAAAAGGCTCCAGACAAATTGAGGTTTTGTGAACGGATTCTAAAACAAATAAAGCACTGCGTGTTGTAAAGTTTCCGCTTCTCAGTTGCTGTCATTTTACGGAGATTTATACATGGATCAGCCCAACTAACCTATTGGTTTGAATGATCTGTTCACTAGTCATAAAGGATTTTGTTTCACCTCTTGCATGTTCAATCAGCCGCCTGACGGACGCGAATTCGACCATGTTCTCGAGCTGCGGCAGCTTCGCAGAAACCTGCAGTTCCGGGGACCCCTGGAAGAAACCCATAGAGGACGTCATTGGGGCTCTCTGCAGCGAAACCAACGTCCGTGAGTTGTCCGATCCCAGATTTATTTTTTGACTGAATACAAAAAGTCTCACGGCCGGCAGCTAAGAAGTTATCAAGATGTGAGGAAACGATGGGGATTTTGTGTTTCTGTGTCTTTAGGAGAAGAAATAAGCGGAACAGTCTTTGCAAATACACTCTAAGCAATAGGGGGTGTACAGCCCTTGTCTTACATGTAACTCCCCAAGCTACATTTTGTCGTTCTGTCCACTGACGTCGAGGCGGCGATACCAACTTTTACAATCGGCTTGATAGCTGTTGGATAAAATGTACTAAATAGCTATCGTGCATATCAAAGACTACGAAACAAAATTACTGAGGTTTTGCAGCAGGGCAAAAAAGAAAAAAAAAAAAACCTTGATTGTTTTAATGTAGCCTTTTATGAGTACATTAGCTATTTTAATAAGTTGTATGGGTCGACTCTCAAGCCACCCGTAAAAGTTGATATCGCCAGCTCGACGTCGGTGGGCAGAACGTCGAAATGCAGTTTTGGGGTGTCCTATATGGGACAAGGGGTGTACCCCAATACAGCCTCTATTAGAGTGTACGGTGTTATCATGGTCAGAAGCACAGATAGACTAGATGGCGCAAGCTACTGCCTTTCACAGAACCTACAGCCACTACCATCCGTTATTTTGGGCTGTGGCAAACATCGAAAGGCCTGACCTGATTAAGGTGGGCTAGATATGGGTGCCGCCCGTGCGATGCCTGCAAAGGGTACTCATTAGTTTTCAACGGTGTCTCACTGATTGCTGAAGCATCGATTGTCTGCTAAGTGACACTGTAAAACGCGCTGACAACTAGTACAACTAGTATCGATAGTGAAAAAAAGTAGAAAAGATAAAAAAGACTATACAATGCAAAACAAAGCAATCTTTATTTCTCCTTTTTTTTAATACAGTTCAAATGTAAATCCCACATAAGCCAATGCTGGCTTGTGTGGGGCTTCGGCTTCGAGTAGCTTTGCAGTGGTTACTTGCGTTCCTTGGTCGCCCCACGCACGTTCCCCAGGATGGGTGGATCCGGACGCCCCCCGGACGCCGGGGGGCGTCCGGACGCCGGCTCAGGAGCGGCGATAAGAGGGCGCCGCTCGAGCCGCCGCCGACCGACTCATTTCCCTTGGAGACAGGTTAGGACACCACCAAGGTCGCAGTCGCTCTGCTCATGCATCATACAGGGTGTTTGCTGCCGACGCCCCTCAATCCCGTTGGGCATGTTTGCACAATACATGCCTCGAACATGCCTGCAGACAGTTTTTGCATGACCACAGGAATGTTGACTGTCTTCTGTGCGATGTATTAGCAGTGCGACCACGGCTTAAAAGGACCAAGAAGGCTGCCGATGCGCAATCCAACTGATAAGGATGCCGCGCATTTCAAAACGCAGCTATTTAAAGTCGGCGTCAAAAAGCGTTTGAAAAAAAAAATCATATACGCCTCGCAAGTGGGCTTATTTTCGTCTTCTGCGCATGAGAAAGGAAGCAGCGGTGACGTCAGAACGCCGAGCCCTGATTGGCTGATCGCGACCCCCTATCTGAGCGTCGTCTGCTCCTTTGAAACTTCGTCTGCTCGCAACGTCGTCTGCGTCTGTCTTACCTTTCCTGCGGCTTTCGGAAGTCGAGCGAGCTCGACTTCGTCTTTCAGAGGGTGCAGACGAAATAACTCGAGCGTTACGTTGTTTTTGTTTAACAACTAGCCGACGCGCATCAAGGAGGGACGTCAAAGGACTTACTGGCGAGGTGTCCCGAGGCGCCGAGGTTTGTTTGCTAAGAACCGAGAGGTGAGGGTGGTTAGTGCCCGCAAGTTCCCTCCCAAATACTTTTTCCCTCCTTTCGTGTGCGGCGAGACTTCTCAAACGGCGTCGGCGGGTTGGCGCAGTTAACGTCGTCTGCTTTACGTCTGCTAGTCAAAGCGATGGCTGCTTTACCTTTCCTGTGTCTGCCGGAGATTCACTGCTTTTCTACCGGCGAGTCACCGTTGCCTCGGAAAACAAGGAGATGACAAGAGGAAGAGATTGACCTCCTCATCAAAAATTGAGGTCAGCGACCAAAGTATAAAACGGGAAGGGTTCACAAGGGTCGCGCGGGCATATTCCATTCAGCACGCCAGCCGGTCGTGGGCAGACGGTCGCCGAGTCGGAGTGCCTGCTAGGCCTATCTGCCGTGCTTGCTTGGTCGTTGTCGGTGGAATCGTGGCCGTTGGAGCTTTTCCCGGGTGTTTGTTGATCCGGCGTTCTTGTTCCTCGTGGTCTGTTCCAAGTACTTTTTACTTTTTGCTTGGTGCTTGAAGTCGGGACACGTGAGAAGCGTACGTAGAAAAATAAACGTTTGTTGGTCGTCGCGAACGCGACGCTGTCGGCCATGCTGATTTGATTAAGACAGCTTCGGAGCTGTCGTAGGATTTCGTCGTAACCTGCGCCAAACTTACGAAAATTTCGTTTCGTGAATACGAATTTGTTCTCAAGTTTTGTCTTACGCATATTTTTGGCGTAAGATCGTTTTGTGACCCTGGCCTCTGTACTTTCGAAAGTCGCAGGAAAGGTAAGACAGACGGAGACGACGTTGCAAAGGAGCAGACGACGTTGCAAAGGAGCAGACGACGCTCAGATAGAGGGTCGCGATGAGCCAATCAGGGCTCGGCGTTCTGACGTCACCGCTACCCCCTGCGCAAGCAGCAGACGAACTTGCCCTCCGCATAGAGAAGCGTCTAAACAGCGACAAAATGTCTCGAACACTTGTTGCCGTTTGAGCGTTTCGGAAACGACAGCTGCTGCAAAGTTGGCCTACTGCCAAGTTGACTCCGCCTCTTGGTCCAGCTGCATCGTGGTGTCGTGTCGAGGGTACACTTCGGCATCGACTGTTTACACGCGTCTCGCTCCAGCTACGTCGCGCGCAGTGTTCCAAATACTTGCGTGAAGTTTTTTTGTTTCCTTTTTTTAATAAAAGCATGCTTTCCTGGTAGGGATTAGGCTTTTTCTAAAGCAACTTTCAGAGTGATCTTGGGTCAGCCGGATCCAAACCGATAATGACTATTCGTAGTTCTAATTCCAGCCGCGAGCAGTATCGCGCCACATGGTCCAGCACTCCTCTACGTGGTAAAGAGGTGTTCACCTATTTTTTAAAAAAGCTGCTTGGGACTTTTAAAACACTTGTGCCTGTCTCC
This sequence comes from Ixodes scapularis, assembly GCF_016920785.2. Lineage (NCBI taxonomy): Eukaryota > Metazoa > Arthropoda > Arachnida > Ixodida > Ixodidae > Ixodes > Ixodes scapularis. Next base: position 1,891,446 of record NW_024609857.1, on the reverse strand, counting down.
AAGACGTCTTAACAGGCTTATATACAACCGGGGGCCTCTTGAGCTACCTGGGTAAGAATACGATGTCAGTATTTTTTACTGATATTTTGGGCGAGTTGGGCGCGCTGTGTATGTGCTAGTATTGCGCTGTAAAGTCGGTAACCTTTCTTTATCTTTTCTTTTTTTAACATCTGGATAGGAGGTAAAGGGAAAGGCTGCAAAGTGCGACGTGACTTTGCGCCCTTGAAAAAAAAAGGTACTCGGTACAGCCAGCAATCAGGTCGGACACAGAAAGAACTTAACTTGATCTAGTGGATTCATTAATCAAAATAATTTCTATTTGTGTTCGCGTACCGGGAGACTGACGCGGTGACTGCTTTGCGCACGCAGGTATTTTCTCAACGCCGCTGGTGCCTTCGGCCCGGTGTTTCCACGTGGACTACGCCTTCGAGTGCATCAGCAAGAGCCTAAACGTGTATGGCAATCTGACGGACTACATCCGCTCCTTCCGCAACGAGAGTACTTGCAGGTGAGCTCCGCCAACACTTCTCGACGTACTCTCTGCAAACCTTAATAGTTGCTAAAAACTGATTTTTCTGCGACAGTACAGGCTCTGCATTGAGTCCAATGCCCGCAATGTCTCCCTCTGACGCCGCAAATAAGAAATATAAACGTCTTGGAAGTGGTGCGCTAACTGTGATGAGAACGGTCATAAAGATTAAAACGCAATGCACTTTGACTGAAAACTCGTTTTTCTTTTTCTTCGGTTCATTAAGGCGAGTGGTGGGCAAGGTTCGCGAGTGTGCTGTTGGCGTCTTCGATATCTGCCACAACTCGGAAGCACTGCACGCCATGAAGGGCGCCCTGCTGAGTATCGTAGACGTGGCCCTCAACGCCACCGGTTGCGACGCCATCGAAGAGCACGATGGTGAGCACCCCCTACTGAACGCTGGTTTTTGGCAAGTTGCCAGAACAGAATATAAAAGCGTCGGATGTTTACATTGCTACGCGTTAAGTCAATATGATAGCACATTCTATAAGTACAAAATTGTTTAGAGCGCAACTCTTAGGCGCCTGTTTCCGGCTTGAGTGGCGTGGCCGTCGGCGTCGGCGTAACCGCGCGGTGCATTATGGGAAATGCCCTATATTGCAACGCGCTGGTCTCATTCGTGACCCCCGCGTTGCATTATGGGACGTTTCCCATATTGACGTCACACGTGACGTCACGAGTGACGTCGATCCCGCGCGTTGCATTATGGGAAACGTCCCATGATGCAACGCGTGGGTCGCACTCGTGACCCACGCGTTGCATCATGGGACGTTTCCCATAATGACGCCACGCTTGACGTCACGGTCGTAAAAGTCACGACGAAGTTATGCCTCCTCTCCGTATCCTCCCCTCCTCCTCCTCAAGAGCTGCGCTCTAATTCAGCATTAGAGGGTATTCTAAACGTCTTTAATTCTTTGTCTACGTGTCTAGTTTTCTACGGTGCGGTCGGGGAGCCAATTACAGTTTGTACGAAGAAAACTCGGTGCTTGAAAAGACTGATACAAACATACACACAAAGAATGTGTTTGCTGTTACATTTTCGGTTGCTGACGAATAGACGCCTGCCAAAGAACAGATTACAAGCTTTACTGTCATAAGATCAATATGTGACACAGCAGCCGTCCGTTCTTCAGACGCTGGAAATGACTGGTGGCAGTGATGGCAGCTGGAGCAGCATGTATTACCGCGTGCGCAGCTAGCCAAGTAGGCAGCACACTTCACTCCCACACAGTTGGCCGAAGTTCGAATCCCACCGCTACTTGTCGTTTATTTTTTTTCTTTATGATAGGAGAAAATTCTGAACCGCTGAAGAACCGTGTAGCTTGTTCATGCTCAGAATGTATAGTTCCAGAACGAACAATGTAAAATGTTGTAGGCACTCAGGGAAGGCCCAAAAGAAGCCGCGTGGCACCGTACGGAGTCAATCTTTCGCCAGCGCTCGACTCTGCGCTCATGTCGGCATTCGACGACATCGACGCCGTCCTATTACCCTCCGTTCTTCACTTTTGCTTTTGTTTTGGAACAAGTTCATTATACCAGGGGTGGAACGGCTGCGCCATTTGCGCCATTTTGCGCCAGACGCATTTGTCTGCGCCATCCTGCGCCATTTCACGGAAACTGCGCCACAGCCAATACCTTGCGCCATTATGCACCAAATCGCACAACGTGCGCCAAAGAAAAAAATATTTTGTCTTGGTTTCGGTTCCTATCGACTCGATTGGCAACAATTAGCCCGTTTAGCTTGGTCGGCCTTGCAATCCTTTGTTCTGTTTATTCTCCCTGTGTATCCCGAGTCGGAAGCGCGCGAAAAAAACTCGGGGATCGGATTCGAATCGCTACACCTGCGACTGGACTGTTATTCTTCAACCATAAGCTGTTAAGCAAGTCGGCCGAGGTGAGGTCGAGTCGTTAAGCGTCAGATTGCCTGAGGCTCTGCAGCCCGGGATCCGGACGTCAGCCAATTGAAAACAAATGAGCAAAATACTCCTTTTAGTACTTGATCGTTAGAAGTTGAAACCGCATTCCCGCAAGATAATTGCGATTTGATAGAACTGAAACGCGGTCCGATCCGAAACCTTGCCGGCCAGCTGCTGTCACGCGAGCGGTAGATCTGCTCGGTGTACTTCAACCTTGCTCCCGCTAATCGCTTTGAATACGATAACTCCGTTAATTGTAGTCTGCTGCTTCGATATTGAGTTGCACAATAGGATAAAGTCGAAATTTGTTGCCCTGTTCCCCCACGCAACTTCACGTCCGTTGCCTACGCACGTCATGTGGTTCGCACATATAATTACTATGTTGAGCACGTGGGGGTTGTGCGATAAGCAGTGCTGATTTGCATTTTGAGCAGCTGAAAGCCACTCAGAAAATATCAAGGACACCATCTTCAGAAACATACGGTACTTGCTTTTTGGTTCTCATTAAGGCTTACAAAGTTTCAAGTTTTGGCATCTGTTATGCTGTTATCCCATCTACCTAGGTCCCTAACCACTCATGTTCATCTGTGCTGCTAAGCACAATTGAAATTGCTCCCGTGCTCGTCTAAGACACAAGCTGAAGTGCAGTGAAAACTGATCTGAGCTGCTCCTAGCCTGCTCCAGAATGTAGTTTTAGCTGCTCCCAACCTGCTCCAAAACAGCGGTTTCAGCTGCTCCCGTGGCTGCTCCCAAATACATTTCATGAGTTCCACCCCTGTTATACTAAACGTTTAGTTTCTTTCGTTATTTACCGCCTCGCCAATTGTCATTCGTGGCAATATGACTCTTTCGACATAGACAAAATTGAAATGCGCCTAGAAATTAAGGTCTATAAAGTATTCACATGATCATATGATGCCCAACTGTGATTGGTCCTTCTGAAGAATTAAATTTCTCAGTCAACTTTACCAACAAATTCACGACGCTAAGTTTTAAAATGGATCCAATCGACGTCGATTTTCGGTGCCTTCAATTGTCGGTCCACTAGCCCTCCTAATTGTCTTGCTCTCCAACTCTTCATTCTTTAGCGAAGGTTAACTGAATGCGAAAAAGTTGAGGAACTTCTTTACTTCCCTCGACATTTTTTTTCTCGACAGAGTGGTTTAAGCAAACACGCTGCTTTTTGCGAGACCGCGATGAAGTTAGAGACTTTTTAGTGTTGTCTCGTTTACCCGCAGTCTCGGGGTTTTTTCAACCATGTGCAATGTACACCAGCTCGTTTGCGCCCTTACTTTTTGTTCATGAAGTTAGGCCGGAGATTAGAATTCTGGTCTTCGGGTATTCCGCCAAACACTTGTTCATATCGCTAAAGCCGTAGTCAGACTGCTAATTCATGATACAAATGACAGTCTACAAACAATCTCTGAGGCCTTCCTTGTATGGTAGTCCCATTGTTCATACTGTCTTCTGAGGCCTTCCCTGTATGATTGTCCGATTGGTCATGCTGTCTTCTGAGGCCTTCCTTGTATGATGGTCCCATCGGTCATGCTGTCTTCTAAAGCCTTCCTTGCCTGATGGTCTCATTGGTCGTGCTGTCTTCTGAGGCCTTCCTTGTATGGCAGTCCCATTAGTCATGCTGTCTTCTGAGGCCTTCAATGTAAGATGGTCCCATTGGTCCTACTGTCTTTAGACATGCCCGAAGCACGTATAAAGCCTTAGAACGTACTTGAGGAGTGTCTGACGTCAGGTCTGCAGCGATGTTTTTTGTGTGACGTAGACGAGCAGTGCGTCTGCGACTTTTCAGAGAGCGGCAGCGCGGTGCCGCGTCCCAGCGAGTGCCAGACGCAGATGACCCGCATCACGGACTGCCTCAAGGACATCGTGAGCCCTAACACTGTGGCTGGAGAACTGCTCGAGAAAATCCGCACGAGGCCGCAGGACTTCGACGCCACGTTCTGCAGGTGCGCCTTAGCTTAACCCGCTAGTCAGTATCCTACAAGATCACTAGAGCTATCGCCGATCAACTAGAGCTATCGCCGATCAACTAGAGCTATCGCCGATCAACTTCCCGAATTAGTGAACGATTTAAAAATCCGCAAGAAAATAAGCTGCGGCGAAAAGGTTATCATGCACTCTCAGAGGTAACTGCATGTACAATGACCCGCGCTGCACATTGGATACCACTCATGGTTCTTATCTTAATTAGTTCAATAAACGAGAATCGCAGTCGCTATCATGCACTGATGTTAATGCGGTCTCAGTGCAAAAAGAATGCGCGACTTTTTGCCAACGAGACTACACAACCGTTGCAGAATGATGCCCATTGCTTTTCCCATTTGTTTAAGCGACTAAACAAGGACCAATCATTCGTGTTTCTGGTTATTCGCGGTGTATTCCGGGCCCCTGCGGGAGTAACGCGCGATACAAAATTCACGAAACGGAAACGCTGGAAGTGCAGGTGACTTGGTTTATATAAAACATAATGTTTAAATACATCATTTTTTGTTGCTGTTGTACACTTACATGAATGTAAGCGCTTTCGCGTTAAAAGGCGTTTACTCCGTGTATCTTAGACCAAGAATATAATTTAATCGAAACATTATTGCGCGTCTTTCGGTCTAAGTGCTTTCTTCTTAGCGAAAACTTTACATGGAAGTGGGAGGGACATCACTCGCACCGACCGGCAAAAGCCTTTACAGTGTGTGTCGATGTGCCGCTGTTCTGGGGCAGGACGTACGAAAGCGTGCTGCACTGCAAGAGCAACCTGACTTCGAGCTCCTGCTACTCGGCGAAAGCCAGAGCTGCCCTCGCCAAGAACATCGACGCCTTCTCCAAGGCGAGGAGTTTCCTGTGCGCCAACAGTCGCAAGAAGCTCCTCGGTAAGTGCTTTCCCGCGAAAAGTTAATATTACCTATGTACACTTTCGAGTCTCCGATCACCGATCCCCCATTTTACCAGGGTATCCGCTGAGAATGGATATCTTACTGCAATTTTTTTTAATACTGCTCTGGCGACAGTGTAACTCACTGCCTGCTGGAAGGACATATTTGATAGAGTTAGTTATGAGCATTTTTTGTAAGTGAATTGCTTTCACATGTCTTTTTTTCAGTTTACCGATCCCATTTGTAAAATGTCACTGACGCTGGCTTACAAGTTCGAAGATACGTATTGACCGTGACGTTGGGACATATTAAAGAACGCCACCTTGCTACGGTCACTGACGAGAAGAGAACGGCAAGGATGCGTTTCAGTTGCCTCCAGGGCGATCTTCTTACCCTTGACGACACTTCGGCGTCTCATGAACCTCGAAACGTAGAGCTAAAGCACGACAGAGGAAAACGAGCGCGTGCTTGAGGCCGGTATAATAATTTTAAACGCCCTGAAGCTCTCATCCTATAAGTGACTGGTGGTGATTTTCATCGCGTGTTTTCGAACCTGCTTGCGCGGTTTCGTCTTGAGACCGCCAGGCCCTGTAAATATCTGATTTGCTCGAGAAGGCTGGTGGGAGAATCTGCTGCCACAGCGTTTTGTTCTAGCGACCAGGTGCCGTCGATTTCACTGGAGTAGCCAATTGTTGTTACCTAAAGGGCGCTTGTCTAGGATAAAACTATGTAATGACTTCCAGATGCGAGCTCACTGAGGAATAGTTTACACGGCGCTTTCTTGTACACCCCATTACGTTGTTTGTATGCGTCATGAATACTGTAAGAGGGAACTCAATAACCGCACTCATCTATGCGGCCTGGATGCGTACTTAGATTGAGTGTACTTTGTGGCGGAAGATCATTTTTCTCTCAGTTGCTGTTAGCTCGCTAGGAGATCGTCTTGGTGACCCTTGTAACCTTTTCCAGAGTTTGCGGACTCCTTCCAAAAGGACGGATGCAATCCCAACGATGACGTAATCAACGAATGCTCCCGCGACTACGTGCGGAACGTGACTTCGGCCGACACGGCCACATCTATGGAGGAAGTGCACAAGTAAGCATAACTGAAAAAAAGAAAGGTAGCGGTTTCGGTAGTCCCAGACGGCTTGAATTACCTACGTTCGTGCGACGTATAAACGGCTTGGACGGACGTCACATTCTTTTAAGTTACCGTTTCCAGCTGTTGCGGCTTCTATACTTCGTTTCACCTTATGTTGTACCGCAGCGAACGCTAGAAGCGCGAGCTCATAGCGTTGGCAGCCGCTCTTAAGTCACGAGAGCTTGTGCCGCCGAGATGTACCCTAGAGCAAGGAGCTCGCGCTTGTGGCCTTTCCTGTGGTACATCATAAGGTGAAACAGAGTATAGTCTGTGGCGTTGAATTGAGACTGCAGCCTATTGGAAGAAATCAGTACGCGTGGCCACACTGTAAAAAAAAGCCCGCGTCTACTTTTCCGCGTAACACTCGGAGAGCCATTCACCGCAGCTTAGGTAGGCAGCTCCGCGAAGGACGATGCCGAAACATATGTTTAGTCCAAAAAAACTCAGACTGAGTTGTGACATTGAGCAACGCAAGCGTGACGTTTTGCATTGCTTAATGTCACAACTCAGACTGCGTTTTCTGGTCTAAAGATATGTTTCGGCATCGTCATTCGCTAAGCTGCCTTTGTAAGCTGCGCTGATTGGCTCTTCGACGCACGAGCTTTTTTTAGAGTGCAGCGACGCTAACTCTTCTTTGCCATGCGAGTAACAATGCTTGGATTTGGGCTAGTTGGCCCCAATCAAAGCATCTTTGTCATGCGAGGATTGATTGCTTCGAATATTATGTGCACGCCACAGTGGCTCATGAAGTATCACTATTACCTTCGTATTGGGTATAGGCTTCTGCTACCCCGGGGTATTTTTAGAAAGGACTTGAGATATCTAAATTTCTTCGCTCCATACCTCTACTTCGTTTCAGCTTCGGTCCGAGCGCGGCCGATGTTACCAGCAGAAGGGCCAATCAAACAGCAAAAAAAGCACAACGTCATGGCGTGCTCTTTGCGGTTCATAGGACCAGCCGGTATTCGCCGTCTCTCTGTGCGCGCTCCTCCGCCGGCTAGTCCTATCAAGAGCGGAGAGCACGTCATGACGCTGCGCTTTTTGCGCTCTTTGATTGGCCCTTCGGCTTATAACATCGGCTGCGCTCGGACCGAAGCTGAAACGAAGTTTCAAAGTCCCAAAAGCTGATTATGCAGAGTAGATAGCCAACCTACGTAACACAAGGTACCACAGTATCGCATCCTCAGGGAGTGGATAAGCGACGTGGCTCCGTGTGCGCAGGTCCTTCCGTGCCCAGATGGAGTGCATCCGCAAGGAATTCAGCGACTGCAAGGACAAGAGCCCCGCCAGGCTCGTGTCGGAAGCCTTCCTCGACGAGGCCACGGCGGCGTTCCTCGCCGGCGGCGCCGCCTCGCACTCGTCCCTGTGGCAGTGGCTCGTCCTTGCGGTCGGTGTGGTGCTCCTGCGCGGTGCCTAGATCCACACGAGCTGCGCTCCGCCAGACGGACGTGAACAGACATCCAGGGGGCGAAAAACTATCAGCCATGTGAACCGAACTTTGGACATGTCGTAGCGTGCGGACGAACGAAGCGACACCTGAAAATGCTCCGCTCAGAGTGTTCATCCCGGTGGGGTTACTGGTATACAGCTGCCATGCGACACATTCGAGTAAATCTATCCAGAGTGTTAATTTGGAAACTTGTGGAAACCGAATGGCGGAGCGCCAGTTCGTCTGCTCCTCGCATAAGTGTTACCATGATGTCAGAACGCCGAGCTCTTATTGGCTGGTTGAAAAACAAAAAAAAACGGGTAGGCCTCGAGGCGTCTAGCTTTGAGGTCTACTCCTTATCCTTTCAATCAAAGCCAATCAAAGCTCGGCGTTCCTCTGACGTCACCGCAACCCCTGTGCGAGAAGCAGACGACTTGTTCTCCGCATAGGCTTTGCTCCTCATGCCTCGGTAGAATTGGCGAAGGACAACTGTACATCTGGGTGCATGGGGATGTATGCATATCTCAGACCGACTGCGAGATATATAGAGGGCATAACGTTGTGTACATGCAATGGAGGGAGCTATGTACCTGCCAAACTATATCTGAGCGCAAATTGATTCCGATCCGTTCACGTTGTTGCATGCTCAATTCATGGTAACCGCGCAAACTCGTGCGAGCCGCGTCTTTCTTGGTGCCGGAGACAAACTTTTTTTCATCAGGGTAATTTATTTGACAATCGCAGATATTATCAAATAGCTGCGATTGTCAAATAAGACATATTATTTTGTTGAAAAATATTGGTTATTGTGAAAATCGCATATAAAATTTGAATGCGCTAGAGAAGCATGGTTACACTAAAAGACTCAGTGCGCTGCAGTGTGTTGGCTACGCACATTGTGGCCAACCTGAAACAATGGTGCGGACTGTTGCATAGGTAGATAATCGAATAGGCGATTATAACGTCATAATAAAATATGTCCATTTGGATAGTGCCAAAAAACAATTTCAGAAGAGGTGAGTTATGTTATTCTTAGTATTACCTCAACCGCCAAATAACGTTGGTGATATTAAAAGAAATAGTGTTCGAGTTTCAGATCTTCTGGTGACTGTATTATTGAGTTGATGTTAATTAAAAAGATCAATTTTGATTGACAATTTTTTTTTATTTTATGTTTACAGTTTAAGATATACAATATTATTATATAAAATGCGCAGACTAGTCGACCAGCACGAAAACATGTCTATAACGTCGTGCGACTGCTTGGCTGGGGTTCTTTAAGGTGCATCACGCAGTAGTGATACACGACCGCCTACCGGTACGATGCTCATCCAGATTGAAGCGGGCAGAGGTGGGGATATGAACCCAAGAATCCTGGGTTCTGTAGAGCGAGCTTTCGCTCCGTGGGCTTATAACTGCGGTGCGATAATGGACGCTGTCACCGATCCCAAAGACCTGATCAGCTGTTAAGTAAAGAAAGGCTACATGCATAGGTACTTAAAAAATGTCCTCATTTTGAGAAAAATGTCTTGCAATGTAAACTGCGTGCGGTGCAGAATTTTGTATATGCATTTAAGCCGCGGTTCCACTTCTAATACATCATACAAAAGACAGTCTATAGACACTGCCTGAGGCCTACATTATCATGATCCACACGAAATGTGGGGCATGTTTTGAGCTGAAATGGGTTATTATTTATGAACTTTCCTAAGTTTTTAGACAAAACTAAAACACTTTTTTTTTATTCGTGCTCTAAAGATACATAAAAACTTTCTTTTCGTGCCTCCGGGACGGACTCGAAGGTGGTCATGCGTTTGTTTAATTGCCTCAATACGGCCTCGAATGGGTTGCATCTGTTTTCTCTAGCATTGAAACTGCGTTTTCCACTCACTGCAGAAGAACAGGATGATGCGAAGAAATATCTTTTATGCCTAGGCTCAATGACAACATGAGAGTAAAGATTCGTTGGATGCTGTGGCGATGGTGGCCAGGCGCAGAGAGAGCTGGCGTACCTCAGGTGGTTCGATAATGAGATGGAGGACGAGGACGAATTGCAGAGCGGTTCCAGAGGGTGATGTTTACGAAGGTTTAATTTATAATTAATTTTTACAAACTATGTACGTCGGTAATTTAACAAAGCCAGGGATCCTAGTATCATTGACGCGCGATGAGGCGCTCAAGTCCATACCAAAACCGCACTTTCGCGCGTGTCTCCGCCTTATGTAGGGGTCCACCCCCTTTCTCTCTGGCCGGAACATACAAATCAGTTTTAACCTGACCGACGCCACGTGGTGGACCCCCACCCAATAAACTGCAGACAAACAACAGAAACACCACTCGATACCCCAAAGGACTCTACGTAGTAGGTTAGGTGCACGACATACTGTAATACTGACCTGCCCATAGAATGGCTCCCTATAAGAGACGCTGTCGCCGATGAAGCGCCTCTATTTGCCATTAGGAGCACTCAGTAAAGGCTTTCCTGTGACCCAAACTCGGTTCACAGCCTGTTTGCCGAGCACACTGTCCGCACGGCGCGCAGCTGCTGAAATCTGATTACTGTTTCTCGGGAACACCTGCCGTAGCGTGGCGCCAGCAGACTGGCTTCACACTACGCAAATTGATTAGTTCGACAAAAATCAACTTGTGGCTCGACGGCCACGAGATACTTCGGTGTACCTCTGCAGCACAGGCGTAATCAAAGCGTTTACTGGTGCGAAGACACAGCCGAATCGTAAAGGTAAGTATCACGGAGGTAAAGCCATGACTTGTCAGTTTTGCTAAAGCAACGGCCAGTGCAACATTTTTCTTGTCGCCAGACTCACGTATGTGCGTCAAGAGTTACAATGCGGTCGAAGTAGTATCTACAAAGTTTACGTGATTTGTGACAATTGTTTTTCGTAAATCTAACTTAGAGCCAGTTCTCTTCCGCCGCATTATTTTGTGGCATTAAGCCCATCGCATTTATTTCTCCGGCAGTTCGTATAGCGATTTTTTTTACGCGATATCAACCACTTGTTTATTGGCGCGTTTTCTTTTTTTGCACACTTTGTTGCACAGAATAATTACAGTGCGCGGACATTCGGGCAAAACTGGCGGGACACTTGCCTTCGTTTCTGGTATAGAGTCATGAGAGGCGGCCATCTGTGATTGTTGGTTTTCTCAAGGAGATCGTTGACGCGTGTAAATTTAGGTAAGCGCTCTCAGGAAAATATTTTTGTAAGAAGAAATTGACTCCCACCCTCTAGGCGCCTAGGTGGAGAAGATCTCTGATAAAACAAGTTTTAAAGGGAAGTCTCCAAGGTGGAGAGGATTTACGTAATAATAAATCGGCTTCCACCTGAAATAGAAAGCAGCTCGCGAGCTCTGGGTGACTGGTGGCCGCTAAAGAAATCTGCCTAGTCCGGCATTCGACCCGGGGATCTCTCCAAGATTAGCTGAGCGCTCTACCGATTGAGCTAACCAGGAGCTGCCAGACAGTAGAGCAAGCCGATGTCAGCAATTGCTACCGGTCTTGATCATAGACACCGGAGAGTTCAAATCAGTCGTTAAATATTTAATATAATGAGTTTTAGGGGAAGTCCCCAAGGTTGAAAAGCTTTACGTAAGAATTACTTGGCTTCCCCTTGAAATGGAGCGCATCTAGCGCTCTCTGGGCGACTGGTGGCAACTGTTAACATGTATTTGCTCTGCCGACTGCCAGCTTCTGGTTAGATCAGTTGGTAGAGCGTTCCGCTAGTCTTGGAGAGGTCCCGGTATCGAATCCCGGACCAACCGGATTCTTTCAGCTCTCATGAATCCCCTAGAGGGCGCCAGCTGCGCTCCATTTCAGGTGGAAGCCGATTTATTCCTTCGTAAATCTTTTCCCTCCTGGGCACTTCCCCTAAGACTCCTTATATCAGAGACGATTTGTCGAATACGTGATTAGAAAATTTGTGCCCAACTCCCTATATGGTACTCTTTTCCCAGAGCCTTCGTACCGTATGTTGTAAGCCTGGGGCGCGGCCAAGGTGTTATTTGTTTGCCGAAAAAAAGTTCGATCTAGCCACGTGTCAAAAGTTTCTTTTTTAAAACTGCGTGCCTCGAAGCTGACTGTGAACTTCTGGTTTGACAAGAAAGCTCTATTTTTTTCCTCCTTGGACTTCCAACTACCTTCTTCGTAGAAAAACAGCTGAAACAGCTGGAATGACATGTTGTTTTGCCTGTTGCAAATGAATAGTGATAGACCGAATCCGCGGAACTTCGGCAAAGTTCCAAAGATTCGGCACAAATTCGGCAAACGTCTGCGCACGTGCGAGAACACGACGGGGACATGGATTGCAAATGGACGCCGTGCGGTCGTGCTGTTACCATCGGTCGTGCTGTTACCATCGGCGAGGAGCGGAGTAGGCGCCATGGTAACTGTGTGCTTGTCAGCTTTGTGAGTGTGGTTTCCTCAATAGTTTATTCTTCAAGAACAAAAGATCGGCCAGGAATTCATGCAGTCCACCTCGCAAGTGACAAAGAATGCGGTACATTCCGGATAACGTGATTTTAATTTGATATTTCCAGTGACGCAACGAGGTAGTTGCAGCATTGACTGACAAGTACTTTGAAGCACCCCTCGTCATTATAGAAATGCTGTTTTCGGCTCACAAGTAGTTTGTGCCAAAACAAAATAATAATGTTTTTTTTTATTTAGCGTTATCTTGAGTTTTTCATTTATACGCATAAAACTAAACACCGAACCAGCATGCTTGGCGTTGCACATCCGACATTCCTAACTCTTCCCATCTTCCTAAACGTTCGCGTGCGCTCCAACATCGGAAACCGGCATTTTAAAAGTTAAAAACATTTAAAAGTTAAAAACATTTAAAAGTTAAAAACAAAGTTTAAAATTTAAAAACGAAAAACATGCATATTTACAATAACATTGTTATCTCTTCTCGTGAAGGTTCGGCAGCCGTTGCGTTCATTTTCGCGCACAAAACGGTGACTCGCGAAGAAAGTAAGAACAGTGTGTTTACCGCATTTATTTCAACAATGCACACACTTGCGTGCTTACGCTGATGATGCCTCATAACCAAAACTCGCCTATCGTAACTGTGCCCGCTACCCTGCTACTACCGAACCTCGTTGTCACGCCACTTCTGCAAAAAGTCACTTTAAAATTACCAGTAAACACACAAAAACGACACCAATACAATTATCTTGTAGAATATCATGTCATTTAGTAATAGCTGTGTCAATATGCAATAAAAAAAAAAAAACTTAAGAGCTTTTTTTCCTTCAAAAAGCGAAATATCAAATTTTAGGTTTTGCAACAATGTATTTTTGCCGAATCTTTCACTTGGGAAGCAGAGATAACAGAACCGGCGCAAGTAAAAACAGGACTAAGGCAGTGTTGTCCCCTATCACCTCTACTTTTTATGATATGCCTGAATAGAATGAAAAATGAATTAGAAGAGCGAAATTTATGTTTTGATATGTCATATATGAAGAGGGAGGAAACGCATAAACAGTTATACTAGAAATGTTTTACGCAGACAACACTGTACTATTAGCAGACAGCCGGGATATGTTACAGGAGCTGATTAAGATCTGTGGAAAGGAACGAAACTCCCTGGGCCTGAAATTCAGTAGCCAGAAGTCGGGGATAACAGTTTATAACGATTAGAAAGGGGACCCACTGAAAATTTAAGAGGTTTAGTAAAACACGTAGAGAAGTATAAATACCTAGGAGTATGGCTGAATGCGAGAAAACAATTTATGTAGAAGATCAGGAAGAAACTATGCTGAAAAAAAGAATGCAACAATTATGAAGCATAAGGCACTATAGAAATACAATAGATACGAAGTTGTTAGGGGAATATGAAAAGGAATAATGATGCCGAGATTGTCTTTTGGCAGTGCGGTATTATGCGTGGAATCTGAGGTCCAATCGAGCTTAGAGACCTGGCAGAGGAGCGTGGGCAGACCGGCAATGGGGGCGCATGGGAATACACCAAATTAAGGAGTGCAGCGAGAAACGGGCTGGGCATCTTTCGAGGCGACCAGTAAGTTGATATTTGAACAAAGACTAGACACAATTGAGAATACACGATGGGCGAGAAAGGTATATAAGATTTGAACATAAAAAGTTTGATCACTATAAATAGACAAATCGAACACAAAAACTAGAATTCAAATACCAACCGTCATGTGCGGGGGCAAAACAGACTACCTGATTAAAAATGGAAGTAAATGAAGCCGAGAGAAAGATGTGGGAAGAAAGAATGTAGGGAAAATCAGCTTTAACTATGTGCAGGGGACGAAAGCAGGAAATAAGAAAGGGGCATTGGTATGATAATTCACGCGGGATCTCTTTGTTATTCGAGGCTAGAACAGAAGTATTCAGGACTAGGACGTATAGGACAAAACATGAGGAAATTGATACGCGGTGTGCCGTATGCCAAGGAGAAGGCGCGACAAGAGAACATTCGGTGTTGAGGTGCACAGGGCTTGCTCCCACCCTCGACGGGTTTGGCCGCCGCGCTAGGGTTTGAAAACGAGAATGGAAGAATGGAGAATAAGTGCATTTTAATAACAAAGAGGAGATTGGAAGACTGGTGAATATTATCCAGGGAGAATTGAATAAAGTACAACTAACTGGCACAGCTGGGAACGGGGAGATAAAAAAAATATGAACTTCTTCCCGCGTGATTCCGCCTCAAAGTCTCCCTCCAGCCTGTCTCCCAGAGTCTCCGAACACGCCTACCCGGTGCCGGGGTAACGCCGACTAGGTTTGACCAAAGGAAAATTAGCGACTACCCTGCCGGGGAAGAAGAGGCGAGGGTAATGTTTTAAGTTTTGTTTTTCTTTTTCCCGATGTATTAAAGGTAGGTTTACTGATATTCAACACACCCGGGTGAGACTTACGAAACTGCAGAGGGTAAGTATATTGGGGAAGGAAATAAATCATACTTTTGGTTCTTAATTTCTAGGTTAGATGGCGAAACCTACCGTCCGTTACATACGGTACAGCCGTTAGCATCCATCCATCCATCCATCCTTTGACGATCCTTAAAAAAGTTCAGCCAAAATTCGGCTTTACCGAATCTTAAGATTATGATAATAGTGCAACTAATTCAAAGGTGTAAGCAAGCTGGAAAAGAATGACAAAAATAATCCCTGTCGAAGGAGAACAAGGGGGACAAAGGGAAAACACAAATCTCCAAACACAGCTAAGTGACTGGCGCGCGACAGAAGAAATCCGACTAGCCCTAGCATCAAACCAGGGACTTCTCCATTTCCAGTGGAACGCTCTACCAACTGAGCTAACCAGGAGTTAGACGTCAGGAGAGCCAACGGGTTTTATCAGCTGCCACCAGTCTAAGACCAACAAGGGTGAACGTCTGCATTTTAATGTTGTGATGATATCGCAAGTAATGCAAACATCCAAGCGAGCTGGACGCTCCTTTGCATTACTTGCATTATCATTATAACCTTAAAATGCAGGCGTTCATCCTTTTTGGTCTTAGACTGATGGTAGCTGATCAAAGCCATTTGCTCTACTGACGTCTAACTCCTGTTTAGCTCAGTTGATTGAGCGCTCCACTGGAAATGGAGAGGTCCCGGGTTCGATACCAGGACCAGGCGGATTTCTTCAGTCGCGCACCATGCAGTCACCTAGCTCTGCTTGTAGATTTGTGTTTGTCCTTTGTCCCCCTTGTTCCCTTTTCTAAGGATTACTTTTGTCGTTCTTACCCAGCTCGCTTGAACCTTCGCCTTACCGGCATTACCCTCATGACCTTAAAATGCAGGCCGTTCACCCTTGTTGGTCTTACCGCTCATTCACACTGTAAGCGGATCCGCGTTCGCAAAGCGATTGCGAACGCGGTTGTATAAAGATCCAGTACAATTGCACGCGCACTTGATGTCATCGAGTGCGCGCGTAATTGCTCTGGATCTTTATACAACCGCGTTCTCAACCGCTTTGCGAATGCGGATCCGCATCCAGTGTGAATGAGCGGTTAGACTGTTGGCAGCTGATAAAACCCGTTTGCTCTACTAACGTCTAAGCCCTGGTTAGCGCAGTTGGCAGAGCGCTGCACTGGAAATGAAGAGATCCCTGGTTCGACACCAGGACCAGACGGATTTCTTCCGACGCACACCAGTCATTTAGCTGTGTTTGGAGATGACCTGTGTTTGTCCTTTGTCCCCCTTGTTCTCCTTCTCCGGGGATTATTTTAGCCATCTTACAATTCAGCGCCAAATTTTTGATTCGGCAAAAGTTCGGCCCATTGTTATAAATAACCTTGAAAAGGGCGTTAGAAATTGCGGCACATTCGATTTGATTTTCTCCGATCACTTCTAATTAACTTCTACTGTACGACCTTGCAAAAAGGGTTCGGTGTTTTCGGGTAAACCCAACAAAATACAAAAAAAAAAAAAAAAAAAAAACTCCCCGGTAAAATATTTGTTAATTGGAATTTATCCGAAAACCGGGAAATATCAAGGTTAGAATAAAAAAATGACGGTAAGCTTGTTGAGAGCTCAGGCTCAGTGGTCGCAAAAAAGTCACTTTAGTTTTTTCTTTAAATTTTGAATCATTGACCAAAAGGGGTTTACCGTTTTGACAGGGTTCGTTCAAGAACAACGAGTCATCGCAATTCCGGGTCAGGAAAGGATTAACTTTCTTTTGTTTCTGTTTAGACCATACCATTTGTGCTTGTTAGAGGAGGAGGGGTCGGTTTTTATAATAGGCGTAATAGCAGGTATAAATTATGGGAATATGAACCCATACATTTTATATAAGGGGGCCGGGCAGCTGAAGTTTTTGTTCTTTCCAGCGACTATGCCAAGATGTTCATTGGCTTTCAAATATTAATGCTTATCCAAACAACAATTGTTTACAAGTTTTGTCGTGGGACATGTCACAGTTAGTATTTTTCATAGAAAAAGCGCTAATGCCAAATTCAGCTAAAAAAACATCATTCGATGCAGGCAAATTTAAGGTTCGTTTGTGTATGAATGAAAGTTTTTGTATTAAATTTTGAAAATTTGAGAACGCAGAAAAATTAAGCCGTGCATTTCGGAGAATTGTAAATACAGCAAAAATGAAAAATCTACTCCAATAAACTTGGGAAAACGCAGTAACGTTTGTTGGAGCTGATGGTGTTGCTCAAGCCCGCGGTGTTGTGCGGATCGATGCGGCCTTCTTCGGTGCTGAGTCGGAGTTGGGCGAGGGAGGCTTCGTGACACTACAGTGCAAACTGTTTATTTACACTATGATACACGAAAACGTTCAACACAAATCATCTGCACACATCATGCGCAAAGTAGAGGAATTTGGGTGACCCGTTACGGCGGTCAAGAAGGCAGCCAAAACTCCGGGCCTCTCACCTTCGCTCGGTTTTTTGAGGGCTCTGACCTCGTCACCTTCGGAGAGAGGTCGGCTAATTACTTTAAAATTCTTCGGGACCACGTGATGCCCGCCGTCCAATAATAGCCTGGGGGTCCAGATGGTCGTTCGTTAAGTTTCCAACGGACAGCTCCGAATCTAAAACAGTGGTATCGATTACCGCCAGTGCGGCGCCGGACCGAAGCTCTTAGGTTGTAACCCGAGGGGCCTTCCTGGAATGCGCGAGGCAGCAACCGCCCGCAACGATAAAGCAAAACATAAACACGTAAAAGCAGACCCGACGGGTGGTGGGTACAAAGGTGCCTACAAAAGAGATGTGCCTCGACGGAGGACCTCCACGGCCTCTCGCCAAGTGAAAACAAAAAACGCAAAATAGACAAAATGGTCGAGGGGATCGCACGCACCGCGATAGAGTGCGACCGCCCTCTGACCGCACGGGAAACTCGCCGTTTTCCCCAGAATTTTTACGAACAACCTTCTCTTCGTCTTTTGTCCTCGTCCCAGTCGCGCTGTTTTTCAACATGAACTAATGTTCATGTTGAACCTTCAACATGAACCTCCAAATTTCACACACACACACACAAGAAAAAAATAGACTCCGAAAATTTGAACTTTATTCATAGCGTTACTTGGGCAGTACAGCATCAGGTGTTCGCAAACGACGGTGACGCATGTGGGCCTTGACCCACGGTTGCTTGATGCAGACTTTGTTGAATTTGTGACTCAAAGACGTAGTACCTATGAACAATAAGATACCGTTGCTGAGTAGGTCTGTAAGTGTAAAAAACTCCTCATAATATTTTACTGTGTTCAGTGAAATGTGCTTCGTTTAGCCTGAACTTGTTTGTAGCGCCTAATGTTTTAATAAAGAAGAAAAACAAAAACACTCCAGCTGGTGTTGAGGTAAAGCATCTGGCTGTAAATCGAGAGGGCTTGGGTCTATGAGGGAGAATTATGTCCATCAAAAAAAGTCGCATAACCTAATCAGCTATAAAACTAAGCACCTGAGCTCTGTGTGCACATAATAGCTGAGGCTCACAGTGCGTTCTCTATGAACTGGTAAACCACAATGATATACGTGGAGACCATGCTGAGAATGGCCAGCACCATACCCCGGGTCACTTGGAAGCACTTGCAGCCCGTGGCGGCCACCTTGGCCGAGTTTATAGAGACTATCAGCACGTGCGCGCTGTGGTTCACCTCCTCGTTGTTAATGTCCACCTTGGTGCTTATCTTGAGGGCGTGCACGAAGCTTGAGCGGAACACCCGAGCGGGATCGGCCAGAGCGAAATTGACGCCCACGAAGACTATGAGCATGGTGATCAAGTCGGTGAGCATGTAGCCGTAGTCGTAAGGACTGGCCTTTCGCATGCCCAGCAGAATCCCGGGCGTGGAGAGAATCAGGGTGCTCACGATGTTCAGGTACCAGCAGAACACCACGGGGTGCCCGACACGGTCAAATCGAACCAGGATGTCACTCAAGCGCGTCGTCAGCCGCCGCAGGCTCTTCACTTGACCGCCGCTGACGGAGCTCTGCCGGGACACCTTACGGACGATTTCAGCGAAGTTCTCGCACAAGTAGCCCAGGTACAAAGAGACGCAGGCGTGGAAGCTGATGAACCAGTAGATCACGCTCATTATGGTGGCGTAGGCCGTGGCGTCGAGAGTGCTCAACACGTAGCCTAGCTGCTTAGGTATGGTGCCGTTGGACACGTCTCCTTTGTAGAGGTAGAAGTTGAAGTACTTCTGCACGTCCTTGTAACCACAGTAGCTCGACGCGTTCACGATGGCTACGTAGCTGACCACATCGAAGCACACTGCCAGGACTGTGGCGCGACGTATCCTTCTCTCGATGCCACGAGGTGGTTCCTCGAAGATGTGAAATCCGTCCACGACAATTCTCAGCAGAACCCTCTGGAACACGAGGAAATGAATAAGACACAGAGCGGAGAAGATGTTGCGAAGCACGTAGCCGCAGTTGGCGAAAAAGCCGAAGAAGCCTCCGTCATGGGTGACGTTATAGATGGTGGCAGCGCTAAAGTGAATTAGGTAGCCGAAAACAATGAAGAGGAGAACGCCAGCTCGGCGCATACTCTTCGCGATGCTCCTGGCGTCAATCTCGTGGCCGATGTCTCCTTCCAGATCTCGAGGTAAAACTCCCAATAATTTCATCATGACAAGCATGGCCCGAAACATATGGAGAACGTCGTTCCTGCCTATTTCTGAAGAACCACTTTTTATCAGGTTGTAGTGCGCCCAGTTCATTCTTCGGTACTACCGAGTTGCAGAACGAATTTTTATGTTATCTGCTTGTAGTGGGGCGCAGTCTTTGGATGTCCTGCTGCGGTTTCTATGCCCTTAATATTGTATTCTGACGCTGGTCACGTCCCGTGATACTGGAAATTTAACGAAAGGAGCGAGCCAACGGACCTGCTAGTCAATATCAATTTCCCTAACGATGTACAATGACGCACACTTTGATCCTTCTTTCCTGTTCCGGCGCGGTGCAGAACTCTAGACACTCATCCGGTTGGCAAGTGATTTGAATATCGTTTTTTTTTTCACTTCCGTCAAAAAATCTATATATAAAGGTGAAACGTAAAACAATTCACTGAAAAGTGTCATACATTTGAAATTAACCCGACAAAATACGGAAACAAAATCGCCGGTAAATTTATTGTTATCTTAGATTGATACTAGAAGTGTCAAAATTCATGGTTACAATCTAAAATAAGACGGCAAGTTTCGCCGGAGCCCAGGATAAGTGGTGCCAAGAAGAGGTTAATTATTTTTCTTTCTTTTTTTTTATTCTTGGACTAATGACAATAGAGGGTTTACCGTTTGAACAAGGTTCGTTCAGGACAACGGGTAATTGCAATTATGCGTCATGGCAAAATTCACTGTTTTTGTTTGGACCACACCATTAGTGCTTATTAGAGGAGGAGGGGTCGTGTTTTTATAACAGGGAAAAAGTTGAGCTCGTAAATTTCGTAATATGGGTTAGGGTAGCTGGAGATTCTATTCTTCCCAGCGACTACGCCGGGGTGTTCAGTGGTTTTAAAGCATGGGTTATTCCATCAACACTTGTTTACAAGTTTTGTCACGGGGCAGTTAGTATGCTTAATGTGAAAGGCGCTAATGGCAAATTTAGCTAAAACATTATTTGACACAGGTGAATGTAGGATTGGTTTGTGTGTAGATATAAGTTACTTTAATTTTGAATTTAAACAAAAAGTTGGGAGCGCAGCGAAAATAATTTTTGACTTCCGCAGAATTGAAACTATTCCACAAAAAATAAATTTCGAAAAACCTCACTTATTACGTTATTTGGCCAATCCAGTATCAGGTGTTCGCAAACGGCGGGGAGACATGTGGGCCATAACCCACGGTTGGTTGATGCAGACTATGTTGAACTTGTGACTTGATTGATTAATGTAGAAGTGTGGCCTAGTTGGTCTGCAGACAAAATTAAAAACAAAACTGCGCAAGGACGAGGACAAAGTAAAAGGTAGCCGACAGGACACAGCGCTGTTTCTTGTCGGTTATCGTTTACTTTGTCCTCGTCTTTGCGCTGTTTCGTTTTCAATTATTTGTGTGACTTAAATACCTAGTACCTATATGCCCAACAAGATACCCTTGCTTAGTTGGTCTATAAGTGTAAAAAAAACTTTTAAAATTACTTTAACGTGTTCAGTGACACGTGCTAACCAAAAGGATGCTTTTAGCTTGAACTGGTTTGTGACGCCTAATGCTGTAATAAAGAAGAAAAAAAAACTCCAGCTGGGTCCAGAGGGAAAGTATCGGGATGCAAATCGAGAGGGCTTAAGTTTGTGAGGGAGGCGCATATGTGTATCTAGCACTATAATTTATTATTAATATTGCCGCTTGTTGAAGGAACGCTTCTGCGTACATCTAACAGATTCGTGTTTACTCTTACACCAAGTGCGAAAGATAACGAGACCAGAATGACCTTTCCAAGCTAGTCTCGCACTAGCTCACTCCCACACATTCTATCTCGAATACTCCAGCACTAAGTGTAGTAGATGAGGAGCCGAGCGCGGCTTTGCCGACTCATTCTGACCCTCCCGACGACGATGTACTCTTTCGCCAGCGCTCGACTCTGCGTTTCCGCCGACTCCGACGCCAGTCAGTCAGTCAGAGTCTTGAGAGCAAGGAAATCAAAGGAAGTGTTGCTGAGCCGACTCCGACACCTGCGATGTTCGTTTACTTTGGGCACAGCAGGGGCAACGCGTTCTGAGCTCGCGCTCTGTTCCACAAAATTTGAGACACTGCGCACGCGTCTACGGCCCAGTGACTCAGCATTTTTCGCCTGGGTGATAAGCACTGGAAAGATCTATAGCCGCTGGCCGATCTAAAATCACAAACTGCCGCAGCATCCAATATCATGGCCCAACGGAGAGAGAAATCCCGCGCCAAGAAAAGTATAGAATAGCCGAGGAGACAGGTAGGTGCTGCCATCTTTTGTGCCTGTGGTCAACTGCCTCCGTCCCCCGTAGAGAATGGGGACCGTACCTTCAAAAACAAACTTTCCATCGTGGAATACGAATAAAAATGGGGTAAAAAAAAAAGACATTTCTTCGCTCAAACGTTGCTTTTTTTTTTTTCTTTTTTCATTCACTAAAATGCTTGCAAAAACTTAATTACCAAGATATACAAAATATCAGCTTTGTTGCATTGTTTACGCGCCGAGTGATTCTACAATACGTTTCCAACACAGTACGTTTCCAAACCTCACGACGCAGTCAAGTGGCTGGTGTAAAATATGTCGAGGAATTAGCCCCGAATATTATGTTTCCCTGGCCGTATAACTCACCTGCGCAGTCCCCATAAGTTTCACAGACTTTTTTAAAACAAATTTCTAAAACACAAACACACTCACACACACACACACACACACACACACACACACACAGCCCTTAGGCAGTTTTCCCCCTCCGCTAAGCCCCTCCGCAACACGGAACACTACAGCCAAGGCCATCGGCAGGCAGGCGCTGTGGCGGTTTCTTCGTTGCGGAGAGCTTAGCGGTGGGGGAATCACGGTCTACTAAAACTCCCTAATGTGTATGCACTTACTGACACTCACTACGGGTTCGTCATTTGACCGTGTCGGCAACTCTGAAACAATACCATCGACAAGTGACCATCGCTAACTGCGAGGTTCAAATTAGCTTCATGTGCCCATTCCTCTTATCGCGCCCATATCGCGTCCGGCACCTAGAACCGTCTCTAGAGAAACCCGCCATGGTTTGATCTAATTATAGTCATGGGACTGCCGGCGCACAGTGAAGTCGGCGGCGATAAGGCTCTCGAGTGGAGCTCGTGCAGTGGACGCAACATTGAGACAGCCACTTTCATGCTGCCGCCCATTTCCCGAGCGAGCACGAATCTTCTATTCCAATTAGCCTGATTGCTAGTCTAGCAGCTTTTACTTCTTGTTTTAGTGTTTTTATAGATGAAAAAGCAGACAAGATGGCGTGAGACATATGCTTCTGTTCAGTTTCAAAAAGAGCAGACAAATACGTATAAAACTTGCGTATAAAAATATTTGTTGTCTAGACTGGCACAGGAGTGTTGTTCTCAAGTTCTTCCACTAGCTTCGACTAGTTCGGTATTTTGTTTAAATTTTACTGTAAAGGGGCGCAAAATTAAAGCAATGAAGTATTACTGTTCACAATTGGCACGAATATAATCGTCGAATTAATTTCCCCAAATGGAAAAAGGGAGTCCCTTATGAATAAAACGTATTCTCTTGATGAGCAAGAAAAAATTAAAAAAGGGGGGGGGGGGGATGCTTTAAATACATGCTAGTGTATAGGTTAATCTTCCCCGCATTTTGTGCACATACCAGAAAGCCTGGCCCCGAAAACTACGTTGTTTGCAAAAGCACTCCTGCCTTAAAGCGCGTATTTATGGTGTCAGATGCTCGAGGCATTCCTCACGACGCTGCACCAAGCAAGAATACTTTGTCACTCGAATACACAACTTGCACTGAGTGCGAACCTTCTGCAGTGTGCATTTTGCAGAACCGGATTTTATTTTTCAGAAAGCAGAAACTGCAATCACCACCAGCAGATAGTGCGATGAAACCCCTTGGAACCCACATTAAAGATTACTGTGTCCTGGTGATATTAGATGTTCGCAACACTAGCCAAAGTAGATTTTCACATTGTAAAACTGTGCAGTATATGTAGCAGTGTCGCGATGGTATAGACCATTTCATCCTCCCTCGCATGGGCGCTGCCATCTTGGAATCACGTGACGCGGCAGCCATTAGGTTGCTTCAACTTGTTGTTCCGCTCCCCCCTCCGCGCCTTGGTGGATGCGTTGTATTTGTGTTTTTCGCCGCGTTTCATCGCGCTTTCTTGCCTTACTTCGGAAGCTGTTGTCCGATACGTGTACTCGAGGACTAAGACATCACGAGGGTACAAAAGTCCTTATGACAACTGAGGTTTGTTTACTAATAGTGGCGGAACATAAGAAGCGCATATATTTATATCGCGCATTTAGGATCAGAAGGCGACAAGAATAGACAGCGCAAGAAGGCTATCGGTATTTAATGAAAGTATCCTTTTTATTCATAATATATCGAAAACAATTTATGTTGATTATGTGACGAAACTCGTGGAGGAAATAGACAACGAGCGTTTAACTTGTATTTTATCTGAGGCTAGAAATAATGGTATGTCAACTTCAGGCGATTTGTTTTGTTCATAATATCACACCTACATGTGTATGAGGTTCTCAATATATATATATATATATTTTTTTTTGCAGTGTAACAAATAAGCATTCGGTTGGTCGGTTTACTTATGAAGTTTAAGAAATTGTGTACAATTGGAGGGGGGAGGGGGGGGGGGGGGGGGGGTCGCTCGCATTTCGAGAGTCATTTAAGTGATTTATTGATTATCTTTAGATAACCAGATCAATTTACGAACAAAAAGTTACGGCGCAAACAAGCTGGTGAAGGTTTAACATTTTGGACAAGACCCCCTAGTCTCGGTTTTTTTTCCAAATTATCAGATCAATTTACTCAATTTATTTTAACACAAAGACATAACGTCGTATCTATTTCGAAATCCAAACGCGAGTTTGGTTCAGCGTATGCGCAACAATAACACCGCTTCTTTTTTTCCACCTTTTTTGTGTTTGCTGTTTTAATTTTTGCCAGTATGGAGTGTTTGCAACATTTGGCGCCGGGAAAAAAAACCGTCTGCATAACAATCACCCGAGTCCAGTGCTGTCGATGGCGGATAGAGGTTACTTTTGATGGTTGGCAACGCAGAAATTTACAAAGCGAATCTGTTCAAACAAATGAATATTTGTTCACACAGGCCCGTGAAGTGGTGCCTAGCGCTAGAATTCAGCCAAACTTTCTGATGTATTTCTCCCGCGCCCTTTAATTTTATTTGACCAATTTTACGGAAGACAATTGCAGATTTAGTTTGACGGGCCTGTGACTTATATCATATCTTGAGTAAGCAAATGTTCATATAAGAATAATATCGCGAAATGCTGCTTATGAGTACTTCAGGACGTTTGATAATTTAGGAAATTTCCTACTCGGCCTGCGAAAATGTCCTCGAGTACTGAATTAAAAAAAAGAGGCCGAGACGATACTACTTGTTTATATAAATTATCTGCGTCATTACACTATACTTTTTTAGTCCGCGAAGTTTACTAAAGGTTGGGTGCTCACATAAACCAAACAGTGAGTACTAAACTCGCGAGTTCATCTGTTCTGCCCGATTCAACACATTGCCAATTAAGCTGTCGATATGCTACTTTACATTCCCGTGCTAGTCTCTTCATTAGTTTATTTTTCTGAAAACTGGTGTCATCGGGTACGACCGTAGACGATGGTAATCTTCCCTGTGCATTAGTCTGGTGTTTCTCAACCGACCTGAGCTACATCAAAGGAGTTCGTAAAAAAGCCCGCAATTTAGGCTCAAAAACGCCTTGTAGTCCTCAAAGTGGGCCAATGTCACTGTTCCATGGTTTGTGTGCTACAAGGAAAATAATTGTATGATCAAATTAAGCAAAAACCACGTAAAACAGCAACATAATTGCGTGCACGTTCAAACCGAAACCAACCAAATTGAAG
The DNA here is from genome assembly GCF_016920785.2 of Ixodes scapularis. Taxonomy (NCBI): domain Eukaryota; kingdom Metazoa; phylum Arthropoda; class Arachnida; order Ixodida; family Ixodidae; genus Ixodes; species Ixodes scapularis. The sequence goes on along the minus strand of NW_024609857.1, from coordinate 1,866,045 downwards.
CAACCTAATGGCGCCGAGTGCATCAGCGTCCTCTATCCGCCGGTGAGGCAACTACTAAAATGAAAAGGTCTATACGGCAGACTTGTACGTAACTTAAATACTCTACTGAAGCTACTGTATCTTAAATACTTTTGTGAGTAACTTCGTATCATGCAAATACTTTCGAACTTCAGTATTTAGTACTCTTAAATACTTTTTTAAAGTAACTTGTACTCATTTGAAAGTTACTGAAACACCACCCTGTTTACTTGCAATACGCCGTACTGAAGTCGTTGGCTCATGCCCCTAATCACCCGGTTAGCTGCCACCACCCGCTGCTCTGTCTCAAAGGACTGACCCCAGACCTCTGGGATAGTGCATATTTGCACATGCACCCTCCCAGAGACCTCGCTCAGCTTACGTACCCCAACTTCTATGTGCCTGCCGAGGTTCTGGCTCTTTCTCTTCAACACATCATTGAGTCTGCATGCACTACTACTAGGTTATCTCCCTCCATGTTACCCCAGAGCTCTTCCTTAGCCTTGGCCATAGCTTCTACGAAGCACTTCCCTGACTGGCCCACTACGTTTACCCTCCCGTCTCCTTTAACCCTGGCCAGGAGGCCCCCTTTATTCCTTGTTACGTTCGAGTGTCCTACCACCAGTACCCTCTTAGTCTCCGACTGTCTCTCTTCACTCTCTCCCCCTCCGTCTCTGGCATGCGGCTGACTCGCTCAAAGCTATCTGCACTTCCTCACTTTGTGTCTGTCGGTTTATCACCACGTCCTTTACTGCCCCGCTGGTAACCTGTGCTACCTAGGCACTGTAGGGTCGAGGAGCCACTTCCGTCCCGCTGACTTCCACCTGTTCACTAACGCTTCTTCCCTCTGAGAATGCCATTCCTGCTACGTTCGCTGTCGCCTTCCTCCTCAGCTGCTCCAACTCAGCCTCGCACTTTCTCTTACGCTGCCCCCTAAAGCCTTCCACAGTTCCCCCTTCTTGAGGTCCTCCACCTGCATCTCAAGCTCCACCCGCTTCTCCGGCTCCTCACTAAGCTCGCCTACCATGCGCTCCATCTTTCTTTCCCATTCACTGATGAGCTCCTGAAATTCTACCTTGAAGTTCTCCCTCTTGGCTAACACCTCGATCTCAGTCTCCACGACCACCCGCTTCTCTCACTCTACGTTAAGCTCCCGCTTGACCTTCTCAACCCTAGCTGAGCAATCCCCTTCTAGCAACTTAAATCCCTCCTCAACCCTCTCGCAGATTCGGCTACCAAGCTACCCTCCTCCGCCTCCACTAGGCTCTCGAAATCTGTCTCATCTAGATATACACACCGCATGCACTGATTACACGGATACTAGGTCATCACCTCCTTCGTAAGGCTTTCTACGCCGAGCCATTGCGCCTATCTACCTCAACCGCATTACGCATGAAAACAAAACATTCCCTCCAAAAGTTATAACAAAGTCCTACTCTAGTCTTACTTGCCAGCGGCCTCCCGGTGTCCTAAACTAACCTAACTTCCTATCCTAGAGCTTTCTAGATCTGCAAACTATTTCATACTCGCTAGAACAAAATCTATTAAAAAAATAAACAGCAAATACACTTACTTAGCTTCGCACGCTTTCAAAGAGCTGCCGCAAACACGTCCGCTCCGCTCGAGAGTTGACAGACAGGCCTCTATGTGCAATAATATGTGCAAAAATATCAGTGTTGTACACGTCAATCGAAAAAATAATCGATTTCAATAACAATTACTCTTTGCTAAAATGCATTAAAATAGATCACTTGATTACTTGAAAAGAAAAGGGATTGGCCATTATTTGAAAAAGTAACCTTTACTCTTATGATTACTTCAGAATTTCAAAACGACAGACTTTCTGCCGGTTGCAAAACTGGTCTTTCGTATTTACTGCTCATTATTAGATTGAAATCTCGGAATTATAAGCTTCTTATCGTTTTCACCTATTTTGGTAAACCATCCCCCTCTCTGAAGACTTGATTCGAGGGTTTTTTGGTAGGAAACTTGAACAAACAAGGGGGGCCATTAGAAAGGGGAGGGAAAAATAGTAATAGCTTCAAGTAATTTTAGTACTTTATAAAGTTATCAAATTACTATTGTAATTGCTTCCTAATAAATGTATTCTAATGATTACAAAATTACTCTAAAAAGTTATCCATTACAAGTAATTGATTACTTGCAATTAGTACCACACTCTGAATAATATCTTCAGACGTCCATTTTATCAAACGTTAAAAGTGCGCTCATTGTTACAGTTGCAGAATAATGTTTATAAACCCGTGTCACTACTAATTCTAATTTGATATTAGTTATCTAAACCGAATTTAGCGGTTATGGATTATGCACGAACTCCCCAAACGTCATATAAATATTTCTATTTCATATAGTATTTCGTATTGTATCTTCTAAAGTAATTATCGCTCTCCGCGCCTTTCTTTTACAATATAGCGGTATTTATGACCCGCTCCCTCTTCTTTTTGTGTAATTTATGAATGAGAGCTTTATTTGAGACAATAAAGTACGTGTCTGAACAAAAGAAAAAAGAAAAAGAAAGAAACCTGAGTACACTAATGTGTCTTTTTGTCTGACGTACATCACATTTATAGCGTTCATAACTTCTGAAGTCTTCTATCAGCTGCGAATACTGCCAAAATTTAGGTTTATTTGGGAATGAGTGAGAACTACGAATTAATGTAAGCACAAGCCAGACATTCGTTGTGTAGGTCACTGGTTAACAAAGAACTTAAAATTTTACATAAAAATACATCATCCGTACCTCATAATGTCCGTATTAGAACTAACCGGTCAATAGTCATGCAAATTACGATATAGCCAACAGTGTAATTATAATTTTATTTGAAATTAGAGTCTTCATATTAGTACAGCACCTAAGCTACGTGCGAAGCATTTTCTTGGCTGGTGATTACTTGCAAGTCTGAATAATCATGATGAAACCTGAATATGCGTGCATAGCCATGAAGAATAATCCTTTACGATGTCTTAAGTAAATGCCGGATATCTTGCTTTGTAGATGCAGACACTTGTAAGAGGGATTGAACGGACAGTGAGTGTGAGAGAGAAGGAATAGAAAATAATAAAAAGGTAAAACCGCAATGAACAAATAGCACGAAAGGACGGGTAGAAAGTGCAAATAAGGTACTAATTACATATATGACCGGTAAATTGTGCTAGTAAGGTATGCGTTGTAACAATCCTCGGTTATTCCTTTCTAAACGATCCTAATGTTCGCATACAAGCGGCAGGAGTGTGGGCATTGGGCACATACACAGCGTCCGAATAATGGAACGACGAAGGTACTATGCATGCCCTGGGCCCAAACTGCATGTGAGTGAACAGTGTGTTCATCTATAAACCTTTAACTACCTGGTGTAACTAGACGAAATATTTCTGCATCAAATGTCAAGAGAGGCCTAGGGCGGGCCCTCCGGCAGCATCAATGAGAAAAAGATCAGTAAATAGAGTAAAGAGGTATTGTTTTGGCAGAGGTATGTGCCTAGAGCGTATGGTGCATCATCTGGTAAACAATGACGACGTATGTAGACAACATTGAGAGCACGGTGATGGTCAGTCCGCGCTGAACGTCGAAACAGTTCCAGCCACTCATCTCGACCTTGGCCACCTTGACAGCATTCGCCAGCAGCAAGAGCTCGTGATTGAGCCGCACGTCATCGGGATCCGCCCTAGAGGACATCTTGAGTACGACCAGCTGTGCGTCGCGGGCAAGACGTCCCGGGTCCGAGGCGGCCATGTTGAAAACGACAAGCAGCGCGACGTTGCATGCCACGTCGACCATCACAAAGGCGTATGTCCATGGCGTGCTGTTATCTGTTCGGATGATGATATACGGCACCGACAGGACGAAGCTGATGATGATGTCGGCGTACCAGAAGAAGAGCACCAAGTTGAAGATCTCGTCGAAGCGAAAGATGAGCTCGCACAACGCCGAGTGGTACTCTCGGAACTCGCGGGCCCTCTTGAGAACCACGACGCGCTCCGACGCGAAAGTCCCGGACAGTGAGACAGCCTGACATCCGAGATACTTGCAGACGGAGACGTGGAATCCCATGATCCACTTGGGCATCGTAATGATTATGGTGCAGAAGGCGATGTCCAGGGCAGGAACGGCGTAGTAGATCACGCTTTTGGACTTTGGTGCAAGGTCGTACAAGTTGTAATTGTAGTAACCGTCGAATCCGGACTGATACAACTCGGTAACTTTGACGCCGAGGAATGCTAAGAGGTTGGCGAAGGCAAAGACGGACATACCAATGACGTACCCACGAATAGATTTGATCGCATTTTGCGGAAGTGTCTTTTGAAAGATGGTTGTAGAATCGCTGAGCAGAGAAGAGACACTGGTGCTAACACTTGTCATGTAGAACGCGGTGAAGAGCGCAGTCGCAATGCGAAACAAGTAAGCCACGTCCGAGAAAAGACTCAGCAATCCATTCGGGTTCCGTCCAAGCGATGTGAAAGAAGAAGCCGCGTAGTGGATCCCGTAACTCGTGAACACCACTAACAGGATGACACTGGGGCGCACGTTCCTTAGAAGACTTTTAGCGTTTCCTTTGCGGGGGGCAACAGAATTTGGGTCTGGCTTAAATATGACGATTCCGTGAATCTTTAGAGCTACAAGTAGTTCTTTAAACAACATCTCTAACCAGTTCTTGTCTTCTTGAAGATGCTCACGATTTGATTCGAAAGCCCTCGAGGTTGCTGCAGAAACGCGAATTACTCTTCTAAACCTATCTGGAGTGGACTTCTCCATCGTGTTCCTCACTGCTAGCGAACGGTCGTCGACTGGCACGTTTTAGGCAGAACTACACTTGCGTCCTTTCCAACAATTGCACCATAAGCAAATTCAAAACTACGAGATGAAAGCAAAATGCACAAGTGAGAGTCTCGCCTTCTCGTCCTCCCCTTGTATCTTTTCGGACAACATTAGTAACTCCTCGTCGCTAGGAGACAGAATTGTTCGTACAAAAGCAACATGTACATTTCCGCTTGTCCGAACGTCAGTGTACACTTCTGGGCGACCCAGTACAGAAATGATGCGACATCCGGACTAGCCTTACGAGAGGCTGCGATTCGCTTTCCGATATGACATGCTAAAGGCCAGCCCGGAAACAGAACGTAATTTATAAGCAAGAGAACAAGTCTGCATCCAGTTCATTTATGTTGTCTGCTTCGTTTATTAATTCATCATCTTGACAAGAAAAAAAACATACTAAGTTAAAAGGAAGGGATTTTCTTTTACTGCCCTTATCGACTATTGTGGCCTCGTCGCAATAGCCGACAAGCAAAAGGTGGGATTTTTAAGAAGTACAATAAGCATAATTTTGTTTATGCCAACACTGCTTCGCCTTTGAATAAAGAACGCTCTTTGAAACATGTATATACGAATAAATTCCTGCAGTCTTTGAGAAGTCTGCGTCTTTTTTCGATAGCAGCATACCCCATTTGAGCGTTCAAAATCCGCTTGCAAGACCAAGAGTTAGATCCCCAAAAACGTTAGTCGTTGATATTTCTTTAATCGGCTAGTCAATAAGAAGGATGATCGGTACCGTTCCAATGCAGCATCGCCTGCAAAAATCTGCCTAACACTTCGTCACTGAGATCGCGTGGCTTTATAGACATAATAGAAATTAAAGAAAGTTAAAAGATACGAAATACGTTTTATTTACGTAAATACAACACGAGCAAATAAAGTTTCCTAAAAGTGACAAGTCGTGGCAACGAATTTGGATATAAAGCAAACCCGGTGGTCTGTTAACATTTCTGCATAGGAGCGTGGTACCGATCGTCCTTCTCATTGGCTAAGCTGACTCAGTGGAGGCTCATCTAGTTGCCAATTTGTAGAAATAAATGTGAGATGGGAAGTAGAAGACAGGGTACACCTTTCCACACCTTTGCGTGTCTGTGTGTGTGTGGGGGGGGGGGGGGGGCGTGCGACTCAATTCCGGACTAGAATAAAGGTACGGCAACGCCGTCAATCTAGAAAGCTGTACTGTTTAAATGTGATGCATCACCTATTGGGAAGGAATATTACACGTCAAAATGTCCAACCCGACTAAATGTCCAACTGGTGAAAATGTGCAATATTGGACATTTCGTCTCGGTGGACATTCCATCTCGTTGGACATTTTGACCTGGTTGGACGAGGCACCCTAGGTTGGACATTTCGCCTCGTTGGACATTATGACTCGTAGTACATTTTGACCCGATTGGACATTTCTACTCGGTGGACCTTTTGACCCAACTGGACGCGCCCCGGAGTTTCGTTGAAACGGTAGTGATGTGACCCCATACGTAAATCTGACTAACTTTTGTTTTGAGAAGAATAAAAAAAAAAATGAATTCTAGTAGTAAAAAAAAACGTATGTAATGAACAATGCGGACGCTTAAAGTCCGCTAAAAGTTAATCCTAGCGTTATGAAGAAATTGCCATAATCCAGATTAGAGCTCTGGTTAAAAGGTTGGGGCGAGTTTTTAAAAGTTTAAATTAACAAATGAAACTTGTTCCCGTTAACGGAGGCTACTCATAATCGTACATTCGCGGGCTCTGTTGGCCACCATTTCTACACTCAAAATTTCCAAGCATTGCCTAAAATGAATTAGACTACGCTATGTTCGGAAAACTTGGGTGTCTTGCTCCAACCGATGGGGTCATATTCTGGCGGGATTAAGGCTCACCGCGATATGAAGGTTATTACGATGCTTCAAAGAGGGTTTCCTTCTCTAAGACTCTGCAAATTAGGTGACACCTAAGGTAACAATCACACATATCCGCAGCGAATGCGATATTGCTTTTTATTATTAGTATAAGGTGATCAAAACAAAGATAAAATAGCCCTAACTAAGACTTTAAATAAGCTATACTCCGCTTCTCCTTATGTTGTACCACAGCGAATGCTAGAAGCGCGAGCACATAGCGTTGGGAGCTGCCCTTAATGTACGAGAGCTTGTGCCGCCAAGATCTTCCCTAGAACAAGAAGTTCGGGCTTGTAGCCTTTCCTGATGTGCATCATGAGGTTAAATAGAGAATAGTTGGTTTATAACCAAAAGAAACAAAAAACGCAAAAAAAACACGAAAAAAAAAAAAAAAACGGCCGTGGTTTATTTATTGCACGTGCATTCGCCATCACTTTATTTTAGCCGTCCACCTCAAATCTTTCCCCGGACAGAACGAGCAGTGCGTACAAAAAAAAAACAAAAAAAAAAAAACAGCATGCGTCAGGTTTGGCACCACATACTTTGTTCGCTTTCATCCTAGCTTCCCTTCCTCGATAAAGCGGACAGATGACTGCACCCTCGTCAGAATTAAGGACCCTGCTGGTTACATGAGTCAGAAGGCCTGGGACAGGGGTCGGCGCATTCTGCGCCTCCCGCAGTTTTTCGCGCGTTACCATTTATACCTGTCTCAATCATACTTGATATAAGCAACATTAGACAGTGTTCCAAAAGCTTTTATTGCAGGTATTGTTAACCTAAACAGCACACCATATTTTACGCACTCAAAAATAGAGTCTCCTTTCCAAGCGCCGTTAGTTAGCTCAATGCGAGACTTGGAGCGCACCAATGCTGGCAACTCTGTCGACGCAATCACAGACATCAACAAACGTGGCAGATCGTGCGCAAACCAGGTCGAATCTTGTCGTACAGAGAAGCGCCTTTTGTGTTAAACGGGGTCACGGGTCGACCGGATCCACACTCGGGGACAGTGGGGCCACACATTTGAAACAAAATTGTGTCTCCACTGAAATTGCCCGACGAAAAAGCATACGGAATAATGTATCGCCTTTTGTATTAAACGGGGTGCCGCAAGGCACTACAGAGCGGAGTGGGCAGTCATTAAACACGGATTAAGCACCTTGACGCGGCCATTTTGACGTAGATGGACATTTCTTCTCGTTGGAAATTTTGACACCATTGGACATTTTTATTCGATGGACCTTTTGACCCGATTGGACATTTCGCCTCGATGAACATTTTGACTCGATGGAAGTTTTGACCCAATTGGACATTTCGTCTCGATGGATGTTTTGACTCGATGGAAGTTTTGACCAACTTGGACATTTCGTCTCGATGGAGGTTTTGACACAAGTGTCATGTGGCCTATTGGATATTTTGACTCAATGGACATTTTGTCTCGTTGAATATTTTGAACAAACACCGAGAAAAAATGCCAGCCAGCGTTCGGTGGAGACTGGTGCTCTAAGTGAATCAACGCGAGTTCCTGCGGCAGAACGCTGATCTAGGGCTCGCGTGCAATATGGGCACAGATCTGGCTCCCAGTTGGTAATGTACAAAAAGCAGCACTACGCCTTTCTATCTAGATTATCTTGGGTTGGGGCACCAACCCAAGATCAATAAAAAAAAGAGTAAAAAATAAAGAGAGCGTAATTTTAAGTCGTTGTTTGTTGACAGTTGCCGAATCCGGAGGGTAGGTGCGCAACAGCCTCTTGGTAACTCTTCGGGTACCGTGCAGTGGTTCCCGAACGTGTAGTGGTGCCCGAACAAAAGTCAAGTGGACAACCGCCCCCAGGAATGTGAGGAGTCGGAGGACTCTGGCAAACACGACGGTGGTGTCACATGCGGAGCGGTGCGTAAAACGAATGTCCCGCGTAGTAGCACATTCTACACCCGCGGCCTGTCAAGTGCGTCACGAGGCAGCATGCATGCCTCTCGCTGTACTATACTGCCGAGGCTTAGAATTGACCTAAACACCAAAGCTCTATGCCAACGTCCATTAGAGTTTGGGGTGGAAATATTACTGAAAAGAGGGATTTAGGAAAGTCCCAATCCCACTGATTACACATCACACAACATACACGGTCTGCACACATAATGGCACTTGGGACACACCTCAAGCACATTCCAAAAAGGTTTGCTTCGGACGTTTGTTTCTCGTTTGTTCGCAAACAGTTTTTGTGTGACCGTCGTGCAAGGAAGCGTGTTTGCCTGCAGATTGTCTTTTATTGAATATATTAAAGCAGGGTGAGCGCGGCTTATGTATGCGACATAAAAAACGAGCGTAAGGAAATGAGTTGCTCCGGTATGGCAAATCGTCCCAGCTAAACACAAATACAACCATGGTAGATTACTGGTGATGCGCTTCGTGAGCTATGCACTGCTTTGAACTCTTTTTGTGTATCCCGCAAGAATTCCAAAACATTCCTACGCTGCATTGCCACCGCTGCATCTGCTAACAAAAACATGTTTTTGTTTCGCTCGAGCATTACGAATGAGGCGGGGTTAGCTCTAGCGCTCAGACAGCGAGCACGTACCCGACGTCAGGCGCGAAAGAGGGAGTCAGCAGCAGGCGTCTCGTAAACAACGGCCGGGGGACGGGAACTCCTCGAGGGGCGCTCTTTGGACGGAAGCCGCCAGGACCGGAACATACGAAATTGGCAAGAAACGGAAGTGTGCGGCAGTCGTGGCAGGAAACGCGGACAGGGCTCTCGTCGGCAGCATCCGGCGAGTTGGCCGTAGCCTCGACGCGTTAGCCAAATGCAGTAGCCATGCATCCCGCGTCCAGCCTCTGCTGGGTCCTCCTCAACTCCTGCCTCTGGGCCACCCTTCTGCAGCCAGGTAGGCACGCCTGCGGCTTCCACCCCTAAGCTGCGGTCGCACTGCAGACGCTAGGAAGTTTTAGGGAACCGTTTTAGGGCATCGGATGCAGCACGATGGGCCTCCCGGTTTGAACTGCGCGAGAGTTCTTCGGAAGCGCATGCGCAGTTCGTACCCGAGGGCCCATCGTACCGTATCCGACGTGCAAAAACGGTTCCCTAGAACTCCCTACTGTCTGAGGAGTATTTACAGTTCTATCACATTTGTCACACAAAAACCGCCTGCAGACATATTCGAAGCATAACTCACATGCTTCGAACATGCTTAACCCTTGAGTTCAAGTCTTAACGTCCTAGTCTTAACGTTCCAGTCTTTCCTTTTTAAGATGTTTTTAGTGGTCAGGATTTGTGTCCAAACGAATAGTATTGAAAACGTGCGTAGCCTCAGAAAGTGCAGGATGTTGGAACGCTTCCATAGGCAGCTAAAATCAGCCATCGAAGAACATCGATGCACCACGTCTCCACGAAACTCAGTGTCTCGTAGCGCGCGTCACGAGACACTCAGATTCAAGGTTTCCTGGTGCATCGACGGTCTACGATGGCCGGCTTCTGCATTGAAACTAATAACCATTTGTAAATATTGTAAATACAAATTTAGTTACATAAACCAAGCTCGCTACAGTATGAAGAAAGGATCAATGCGCAGTTTTTTTTAAGTATTTAGTGGGAGCATGTACACACTCTTAGAAAAAAGGGTCAGTATAGTCCTCCCTAAAGGGAGGAACGCTCTTGACACATATGTTCCTTCAGAAAGGGAGAAACTTTCGTCCCTTAAGCAGGGGAGGAAAAGTTCCTCCGTCGACTGCATCTCATTATGGCGGCCACGAATCGAGCAAATCGAGCTCGGTAAGGCTTAACGAGAACACTAAGTCTATTGCACGAAGCGAGAGGAGCAGGAAATAAAAACGTAACACGAGCTTTCCGCGAACTGTATTTATTTACGAAGTTTCTTTACCCCTGCAGGTAAAGAAACTTACGTTTCGAAAACATGCAGTCACTCAGTCTTCTCATCGTCAGCACTGCGATGTTCAACGGAGACAACCGGCACTCAGTTCGCGCACTTTATGTCCTACCTTTGCTATTCCTCGAGCCACAATTCCTTCGTCAACCGTTGCGTCAACCGCACATCACGGAGGAGTGAAAAACTTTCGCCCGCAAAACCAAAAGCCGCTCTCAAAAAAAAAGCAAATCCGAAGCAACCTCTTGGCTTATCTCAGCACGGTAACACGAAATTATGGCGTAGCCGCGTAGCGTAAAAGGATGTTAAATCGCTTGCCACCAGATGGCAGGGTCAAGCAGAGTAATCGCACGTAGCTAGGCTAGGTGGCGCTAGGTACCGCCCAATTCATGTTTTACAAAAAAATATTTTTATTTCCTTACGCCGCAATTGCGTTTCGTGTCCTACGGAATCTCTAACACATGTAGACACGTTGCGCACACTACAAACATCAAGTCAACATATATTGAACGCATACACAGGCATCGCACATACAAACATCAATACAACAGCACACTATCCCGATCACTACTACCGGGCCCTGCGTTTCCGTCTTTTATAGTGGTCGTTTTGAACGTACGGAATTTTTCGGTGACTCCCTAAGCAAAAAAAAAAAATATTCCGAACATGTTCATTTTTTTCCAGCAATGTCATACATCTGGGGCTATTTTTAATGGCTCAAGGGATGAATCTCTTATTAAAAAGAAGACGCTCGATCATGCCATAATTATTTGAAAGCCAATAAATCGAGCCGCTCCAATGTGGTTCCAAGCCATGAGTTTGTTTTCCCGCACGGCCCTTCGTAGCCAGTATTTATATTGTGGTGTTCGTTTTTCTATTTGTGCTGTTCGCGCAAAGCTGCAACTGCCGTCTTGAATTAATCTCTCTAGAGCGGATATCCACTCAGCTGGAAGTGATGCTTTACGGGCACAGAAATCGCTTTTCGATCAACTTGAATGCAGTCAAAGCCGCGACTTGCGACAACTGTTAAGTGTACGGAGCTGCGCCGTTGCGAGCTCGAAAACTTCTAGCGCTCATCCCAGCGCGCCACTTAGAGGGCAGTTTCTACAGGAACCGTAATATATTTAAACAGTAAATTAAAGGATAGCGTTTTTTTTTTTTTTTTTTTTTATTTTGCCTGTCTTTTTTTTTTTTTATGCTAAACTTCCATCATAAATATACGTACTTTCCGTCATACTTTCGTAGTGTTGTCTTTTCCCCAGAGCGCAATCGCTCTCGGGGACCGAGTCACATTGGCCACTGTACGATAGGAGCTTACCGTTCAGACCAGCGTTCCAACATGACTATCCACACGTCGATCGACTGCACCTAATCCCTCAAGTGGCTTTAAACTCTTTAATGTAAAGCGGAATGTCATCCTGCGACACCCCGGCCCCTCCGATAACGGCCCGACCAGCGGCATCAATGCCCGACAGTTTACGTCATCTCATCTTGTTGTTACAGCACTGATACGCGAACACACGGTCACATCGGCGATAATTCCAGTCTTCTGTTCACAACCCACAACACTGCCATCACAATGTCGCTGACACGAAGAAATACAGAACCACGTTGACGATGTTGCTGACACGCAGAAGAATCACGTTGAACGCCGGTTGGCACTCGGCACGGGACGACGGAACCGAACTCAGCGCGGAAGGCACCCAGGCAGCCGGCAGGAAAACCTGCCTTCCTTGGACGCAGTTCCCGCGATTTCCATAACGTCGAAAACGTCGACACAGTTCCTCGTGGTTTCGCTGCTGTAGCAGGCTGTAGTTCCGCATGTGTCCCGCAAATTGGAGACGGCCGTCTTACCCAGTGTATGTAGCGCTGCTGGCACTGCTCCGGAACTTCGCTGTTTCTAGCGGCTTCGTTAGCTCGTTTGATAAAATTAGTGGTAAAAACGTCAATGCAACCGAAATGTTCTGCACGTTTGGACTAGAAGACGGAATTACAGGCGGCCTTCGGTGCCGCTGAAGCTCAATCAACTCAACATTAATTTATTAAACAACGTGCGCGATGTGCTTGAAAAACGAAACCGAAAGAAGATGGGTCGGGAGGGCGAAAGCTTTCTCCGGTCTGCCTGGAGGAGGAAAACGTCTCGGAGAATAATAAGGACTTTAATTTTCCTTTCATCGGTCTGGGTTTGTTTATATGTGTTTAGGTAAACAAAAATAAAATAAAAAACTTTACAAAAAAAACCAAAAAAAAAAAACACTTTTCTGGGGATCGAACCGTTGACCACTTGGTCAGTAGCGCGATGTTCTACCCCTGCGCCAACTGAACAAGGAGGAACTCGCCCTCCTCCTTTCATCTGAACTGCCGTTCCTCCCTTCTCTGGGCAACTTGTCCGCAGCAAGGAGGAACAGTCGCTTTTGCTACCTTTCTCCTCCTTTTTTTCTTAGAGTGCAGTGCTTCCAGGCTGCTCCGGTTTAAAAACATCTAATGGAAACATTGAAGGCGAGCAGTCGTCAGATTTCTTCCATTCGGTTTGGTTTTGTCGTGTCGGCTTCCGCGACATTTTGGTGGTTTAAAATGCAGAGCCGGAGGTACTAAGCTTTTCCGTCGGATAGTAAACTTTCCTTCTCTGAATTCAAATCTGAGAAGCGTTAAAAGGCCGACGCTTCGATTGTCACTACCGCGAGAGCAGCCAACACGCGAAGGGACCATCTCGCGCGAATCACGTGCGCATAGCGTTTAATTTCAAAACTACAAATGGCCACAGAAAACCAAAGCATGGCATAAATATAACGCTTATAGTTTGCCAAAAAAGAAAAAAAAACACAACAACAGCAAATAGCGGTACCTCTCGGGGTGGCGCGTGGTTTCGCGGTCAGACGGGAAACTTCAAACGTGTAATCGCCGCCTTACATGTAGAGCGACTACCATCAGGGTTTAAGCCGTGTCCGGAAATTATTCTGTCCTCAAGGCTGCAACAAATGCCAGGCCTTTTGTATGATGTATAGGCAGTGTGACCCCGACTTGAAGCCACTCGGGTGGCTGTGTGTTTTCCAAGAAACCCTTTGGCCCCCGTGAAAGCTGAGCACCAATCACGTTTAGCTGCTGTAGTCCCCGACCAGCACCTCCTAGAGAGCTTTCAAGCCTGCGCGTGACGTGACATGACGTTACGTCCGGGAGGCCTGCACGGGTGCCGATTGGATGCGAGTGTCGCGTCAGCGTTCGCGTGAATCTATGAGAGGAAACGAGTCCCACGCGAACGCTGACGCGGCACTCGCATCCAATCGGCACCCGTACCAACCTCCCGGATGTGACGTCATATCACGTGACGCGCAGGCTTGAAAGCTGTCTAGGAAGGGCTGCCCCATGACATTGCCATGGCATTAGTTTTTTCCTCAGTGCCAGGGATGGGTTGTCTCTGAGCTTCTGCTCAGTGTCAACGCGCCCTTGTGCTCCTTGTTCAGGAATCTCGACGTGCTCTGCACTTAACGTGCGACTTAGAGAAGAGTAGTATTTGGGTCAGAAACCGACCTTGCAGACGTTTTGCTTCTTTAATCAGTGTGACAAAATGTGTGCATCGGTAAAAAAATTCTGTCCGGCCAAGCAAAAAAAAAAAAAAAAAGTAAGGGCACGCAGTAAGTACTTTCAGGGCGTACGTTTTTGTACGATCGCTTTGTTGCATGAATTCGCCGAGGAAACCAGAAACCATGGACAAAAATAAGCATGTATCTTCATGTGCTACCGATATTAGGTTTTTCAATGAGAATTAATCTTGGAAACGGAAATAGATTAAAAAGCGTATAATTCAGGCTGCAAAATTACTTCGAATAAGGAGAACCCCAAGTAAGCACGTGCGACGAAACTACTGCCAAGCATTAAAACTACTTTTGTATAGAACATAACCAAGAAGATATGCGAGAAAGACGGTATAAAGCAAATCTTATACCCGTGCCACACGGGTAACTCAAATGCCATATACAACGAAGGACATTTGAACGATCGGCCAATCAGCGCGCGACACCCCGAGCGGGGGGCGTTCCACGCGCGACAGATCGCGAGCCGATTCGTCGATCACACGAATGTCATTCGTTGCAAATGGCATTCGGGTGGCCCGTGTGGCACGGGTATTAGACGCAATGCTTATAACATCAAAACGTCGGTGGCACGCGAACTCTGTGCAACCTTAGAGTATCCTCCAAAGAAAATACGGTACCGAGCTCAAGATATAGGATAAAGCAGAAGACCATGATGTCAGTGGCTCCTCCTCAATACGTATTTTGAATATTTGATTTACATATAATCCAACGCGCTGTTTGCATACGACCCCGCGCTGTTTGCATACGACACAAGGCAAGCGGACAGTTCCTGCACGAGGTGTGGGCACCGCGCCTGCGCAGAAACCAGATTAAAGCGTCTGCGGATTCACCGCAAAGACGTGGCGGAATAGCTGCGTGTTGGTCTATAGTTGTCTGCTAATGTCTAACGGAAGAACACTGTTTCGATGTAATAAAAGCAATACTACTTTGAAGCTAAAGAATAGGACTGCAAAAGCTAATTTTCCTGCTTTTTGAAACTTCCTTTTCTTTTCTTTGAGTTTTGAAGTAACGAGAATATCCCATATAGGGAAGTGGCAAATTCACTCGCTAACCTCAATCGAAACAATAATAATTTAAAAAAAAATGACGCGATTGAATCCCATAACGCACCCTGAGTGCAGCAATTGCAGACATTGACCTCTACCTAGCATTATTCATGAATGTGAAAAAAACGGGTTTTGATAGCTATAAAGGTTCGCGAGACAAACCATATTTTTTACTTTTGTTTTCCCGTTTTTTTAGAGCGAGGTATCAAAGCACTAAGCTCGAAATGTCTCACCGCTTCCCGTCGCAGTGTCGCTGCTATTGCGAGTTCACTGTGGAGCCGCTATGTTTTGCACGGCCAAGCTGCAGCCCCCTGTCCTGGGTCGGACCCCGGCTTCAGAAATATCCTAGACACGCGTCACATGCGTCATGACCACGTTGACTTCGCGCAGTTCCTGTTGGCAAGTTGAGAAATGAAGTGATAGCGGTTCTTCCTTTTTTGAACGATACATCTGTCTGATGTCAGCCGGAAATAGGAAAAAAGTTATCTGTGGAGCGACGGAAAAACACACAATCTAATTAGGGGCTATTTTTCTTCGTTAACTAAAAAATGTTATATGTAGTTTTACACTTTTTTAAATACATTTAAGAAAAAGTGCGATAATACTTCCTTACTCTTTTTATATAGTTTGTGTATTTTGAAAGCGCGAAATTGAATCTAGAACGGAAACACTCAATACTCGGTGACATTATGTCGGAAAAAAACCTCCCAACATCCTTCGAGTGGCATGGCGACGTCTAGTTCGGAGTCAGTTTCTTCACGGCTTGGAGCAACCGCGTGTCTTAGCGAAACGTCGGTTGCACTCTGATGTTTTCTGCAAACTTGTTTTCAAGTGCTTGGCAGATTAGCGAGATACAATGTTGCAGATTTACAGTTTTGAAAAAACAATGCATGCCTGATCGGCAGCATTGAGGTTTTAAAATAATTTTGAAGGCCCCGGGACAGACTGCTGCTGCCGAGTGGTCTGACGGCGCCCGTGCTCAAAAGGGGTTTTGTATTTGATAATACAATCGTGACGTCGTTATAACATCAGTGTACACTAGTCCTGCGGCCCCCTGCCTGATGTTGAGTTTCAAGCTTTTCCGATGCCAGTGCCGCTCATAAACGACTGATTGTTTAGCCAACGTCACACCGGTTAGACATCAAACAACAAAACTGTCTGCAGACATGTTGTACGAAGCAAACATGCATCGGACATGATTAAGGCGCAGATAAGTCTGAAAAAATGTCTACAGCGAAAACCGTGTAATTTTGAAATACAATTCAAAAAATTCTCCTATTCAAACAAACACTTAGGAGGATCGGGCAAAAGGCCACTCATGTCGCCTGACTAGGTTCCGTCCCCCGTGGAGTTTAACAGCACAGCAGCGCAACGAAACTATCAAAATAAAAGCGTTACTACATATACTAACAGACATAAAACTTGTACTTAATAATTAACCAAATAGAACACCATATACAATACCACTTCTCACACCCCAGGGTTATTTCAATATTTACGCTAAAGTTAAGAAATATTCTTTTGAAATGAATTTAAATTTGCGAATTGTTTGCGAGCTACGAACCATTGACGAAATTTCTGGGTAAGTGTCTAGTAGCCGTGAAATTTGTTGAGACATTATTTGTGTTTCGCAATTTGTTAGTGTTCTTCGTTGGTGATGATGGGTGTGGCGGAATTAGTATATTGTTGTTCTCTTGGTATATTTGTAATGTATTCATTCCGGATTTGATTTGATTTTGTAGAATATGTAGATTGCAAATTTTTCCACGAGTGATTGTTCATTTGTTAAACGTGAATACTGCGTGAAGTAAGGGCGAGAATGTACGTAATATGAAACATTGGGGATAAATCGTACCGCTCCTTTCTGTAACACTTGAAGTTGATACTTTGAGGTCTTTGAGCGAGTACCACATACTAAACTGCAATAGGTTCAGCGAGACTGAACGAGAGAATGGTATAGCTGGTGTTTTAAACAAAAAGGGGGATATTTCGTATTCTATACGTAATTCCTATCGATCGAAAGATGGCGGGTCAAAGTTTATCAATATGATGCTAAAGTTAAGGCTTGGGCGAGTTGGTTCATACTTCGGATTTGCGTTCAATAAACTCAGTCGTAAGTCAGCGATGCGTCCGTGTTACTTATTTGTCTGGTCCTCGTCTTTTCGCGCTGTTTTTAACTCCGAAGTATCAATATGAGACGACCAATTTAAATTTTCTTTAAAATATACTCATAAAAACATGTAAGCCTTTACAGAACCAATCACATCGTTTCTAAATTGTAATCTAAGCATTCGGTCAATATTTTTAGTTTCCCCTAAATATTGCGCATTTTGTTTTTTGCAGTCTTTAATTCTAATTCATTACATGCTAACCAAGCACTTAGCTCTGCCATCCATTCATTAGCCAATACGCCAAGCTAATCTATGTTTGTACCGGAAAGATATGCATCAGTGTCACCTGCATAGAGTACGATGTCTGGAGTATGTGGTATGTGAACAATGGCATTAATATATATATAAAAAAATATTAGGGGCCCAAAGATTGGTCCCTGAGGTAGGCCGTAACGAACATGCCCGAAATCGGGGTTTTCCTTGTCGACAGTGGTATGTCGGGCACGATCTGATAAATAAATTTGAATGAGGTAAAAGGAAAGACCTCTTAAGCCATAAATGTACAACTTCTTCAAAATTATTTAATGTATGATAAAATCGAACGCTTTTTTAATATCTAAAACATTCGTATTGTGTAAATCTTGTTTTCAATGTTATTTTAACAAAATGTATCTTTAATACTTAGCAAAGAGTCCTAGGTTGAGTTTATTTCTGATCCGCACTATTGATCAACAATTAAATTATGTTTACTAAATGGGTGGAAGAGTCTGTAATTTATTATTATCTCAACAAATTTGCATGGTGTATGACGAACAGTGTGGCAAAGGCATGTACACACCATGGGTTTCTTACAAGTGGCAACATTTTTGCCAGCTGCCGAATGACCCTCTTGAGAAGGGAGAGCTCGGAGGGAGGTTGAATGCCTATGCGCAGTCCTCACGGCGAGGGTTTTTGGACTAAAAGGCTGGCGCAGCAAAATGAACTGGAAATCTTCATGATCTTCGCGCAAAAATGTCTTTTGTCATATATATATTGAGTCCCGTTATTTGTAAAAGACGACACAGTATCACTTTAACTGGCTTTATTTGTCCATTAAAGGACCGCAATCGATTTCATTTCGCGGCGCCTCCGCAAGGCAACGATTACGTAAAGGCTCATTGAACTCTTGCTCACATGACACCAGTATTTGTCCACTTATTCCCAACTATACTTGTGCTTTACCATTCAATACTACTTTAAAACATTTTAATTTGGTTTTGAAACCAAGACTATGAACACTGACAAATATTTTAGTTTTCAAATGACGCTACGATTCTGTAAGAACGTTCATTTTAGGTGTCAATTATATGCTTTTGTCGCAAGATCGAAATTCACGTGGACGGGCATCTCGAACGTACGCATTCTTAAGAAATTTTTTAGTTGTAGATACCTGTAGTATATTTTTTTCTGCAATATTACGTCCTAGCTGACACAGAACAGGGGTCAAATTTTGATATTATCAAAGGTTCGATCAACCACGCCTAAGCATCGAATAAAAGACTGTGTTGGCTTTGCTGACGGTGATTTGGGCAGTGTAGAGTTTCCTTGTCGAACTCTGGCACCTGACTGAAACTAACAGCCGGATAGGAGGCTTACTTGGAGTGGTGTATTTGTTCATGCGTCTCGACAAACAGCGTGACTTGACTGCGCAGGTGTATGCGAGTCGTCGTGCGAACCTGAGGCGGCGGATCGGTGCTACGAGGACTTCTTGACCAGCTTCAGCGGGATCCTGCACCAGCAGTCGCGCCTGCCACCCGGGGCCCTGCACAACGCCCTCCAAGACTTGTGTGGGTAGGTGCGCGCTACAGCGACTCGAGCACGGATCTATTTTTGTCGTTCGATCGTCTGGTTCGTCTGAGTCTGGTTCGTCTGATGGAAGATCAAAAGCTGCAACGAAAGGAGTGGAGGTCATGATCATTGGAGGGGTAACGTTTTTTCGCTCACTCCACAATTGGATCGTAAAGCGCCCTGAAACGTAACTTCATTTTACTTTTTCGTACACATTGAAAATGTATGCTTGTTCCATATATAGCAGAACACGACATCCCTGCCGTCGTTTCCTCATTTGTTGGAACGCGTCTGGTACTTCTCAGTTAAGGCAAAACCACCTACTCTTTCACGTATTCCTTCTCCCCTTTCTCGATGTCTAAGTCCTCGTTCGTAAAGACCCGGTGTTTTACGGATAGTCGTAGAGAAGGCAAAGCAGCCATTGTTAGGATTAGCAGACGACGCCGGCGTTCCGTGCCCAGACGCCTGGCGCCACTGTCCCCCTCTGCGCGAGGAGCCGACGGATAAGTTGTGTTTCCGTCCTTGTACTTTTTTTACCAGTCTCGGGTTAACCAAAATGCTCAATATTCATCAGGTAGCCTGCACCCTAGCCATTTCTCCCTCGCTCGCAGTGATTGGCGGGAGGCAGTGAAGAGAGACAAGTACAAGTGTCCTTGGCGTCTGCCCACTACCCTACCAATCAGAGCTCCACGCTTTGTGAGCTGAGGGTACGGTGACATCTCGGTCACATGTCAGGGTCTGGAATTTCGGTGCCGAACGCCAACCACCGGCGTCGTCTGGTAATCTTAGCAATGTCTGGCTTATCTTTTTACCGATATTTGCAGTTCCATTTGTTCCTGACAAACGAGGACTTGGCCTTCAAAAGATTTTAGAAAGAATACATCAAAGAATACATTTTTTGGGGTCAAAAAACGAAGAAATAACGCAATCCGACCGACGAGAAACCAATGACTGTTCCTTGGACTCCGGACCAAGGAGCAACTGCGGGCGGAGATTCACGGCACGCGTGATAACGAGCTGTATAGGCCTCGTGGCACACCTGAGGTTAGGACAGCTATGAAACGTCGCTACACTCTAAGAAACCTCTCCGTGTCTACCTACCCGCAAAACACTCAAAGAGCCAATCTCTGCGATCTAGGAAATGAGCTAGCGAATGATGAGGCAGGGCATCTGTTCAGACCTCAATATTAAGTCAGCGCTGTGGCATTACGTAATGCAAGCATGACGCTTTGCGTTGCGTAATGCCACAGCGCAGACTTCATTTTGAGGTCTGATGAAATGTTGCGCCTCATCGTTCGCTAAGCTGATGCCGTAGATTGCAGAGATTGGCTCTTTGACTGTTCTGCGGGTAAGTAGACGCGCAGGCCTTTTTTTGAGTGTAAGTTTGCACGGCAAAGTCAGGAAGGTACGAAAGGAGTTCTATCTCTTACCCAAACGAGAGCTCCTCTCAAAGTCTAGGGAGGTTTTTGCTCGAGTTCTCTCTGCCGGACAAGACTTCTTCCATCCCTTTTCTTGCCAAAATAAGCGTCACAAGTGAGATGACAGCGGGGATGGAGACATCGAGTGAGCACAAACAGTATGGCTACCTTTGAGACATTAACGAGTATGCCTCGCAGGGGACTCTCCGAGCTGTCTCAGTGCCGCAAGGATATCGTGGACGGAGGCTGCAGCGTCGATGAAGGCAGGCAGCGCTTCGACCGCTGGGAGGCCGCCTTCAAGGCGGTCGAGGAACGGGCGTGCCTGGACGAGCGGCTCCTGACAGGTGAGACGAGGAAGTCGTAAAAACCGGCAAAATATTCGCACCCCATTAGAAGGAAATGTTTTTTTTCGAGGTTTAGCAGGCTTTTTGAAGCCAAGGCGAAGTGAGTATAGAATATAAAGGCAAGCCTACAACCGAGACAATGCTGTCTTGACTCGGATCAGGCTCGCAAACAAGCAAATATATTTCCAAGTTTCCCTAGAGCCTTCCTTCTTTGGTGTCGTAACTGTAAAAGCGGCCTACTAAACCCACCCGCACTTTCAGAAGTTCCTGCGTTAATTCATCGAAATTTGTGCTTATCAATCAGGGGTTGTTATCGTCATCCTTGTCAAGCTCGCTTCGCATTAGTTTCATTATCATCATAACCTTAAAATGCAGGCCGTTTACCGTGGTTGGTACTAGACTGGAGGCAGCTGCTCAAAAACGTTTGCTCTATTCAAGTTTAACTCCTGGTTAGCCAAGTGGTTAGCTCAGTTTGTAGAGCGCTCCACTGAAACTGGAGAGGTCCCTGGTTCGATGCCAGGACCAGGCGGATTTTTTCAGTCGCGCACCAGTCACCTAGTTATGTTTGGAGATTTGTGTTTGTCTTCTCCCCCTGGTTCCCTTTCTGCAGTCATTATTATTGTTATTGCAATTCGTCCTCTCCGTTTTCTACTGAGACCTCGTGGCTGCTGGCGCAGCTTGGAGCGCATTGTGCAATAGCTCACAACAAAGAAACTAAAAATGCTGTGCTCTATCCCCACAGCTGCCCGTTTTTAACTAGATTGAACTACTTAAAATGGGTTTCCTCTGACCACGTGCAAATGGAAACCCGTAGGTCACAGGATAATGTACTGAACCGCGCCATATAACGATCCCCGCGTTTCAACGAACTGTGGAACAAAACTAGAGAACCAACCGTAACGGCAATTTGTTCTGCTGCTTTTTTACTAACGGTTGTCGATTCAGCTCCACACAATTTTTTTATCAGTTGTTATACAACACAGCTCAAGTTGGGTTTGTACCGCTGCTCTTCCTGCAATCGATTGCATTATATTACACGTAAATTAAAAGGCTAGAAACTAGAAACAAACAAACCGAGCCGAATTAGGAAGAAAGAGATAAAAAAAAAAAACGTTTGCGCTGTATTTGTAGTTTTTTTTTCTTTTTTTTCTAAGGGTAAAACATTAAAACAATTTCCTGAATAAGTGTTAGCAATAAAAACAAAGATTTTTGTATATACTATAAATGACTAATGGTCAACAGTAAATCTTAGTGTGTCGTAGAGCGTTCACCTACAATTAATAATAAAACTCTAGTTTATAGATTTATCAGGCAGAGAGGCATGGGGGGGGGGGGGGGGGGGGACTAAAATCTGAACTCAAAGCATTTACAAGAACCCAATAACAAGGTTTCTCCGTTACATCCGGCTCCTGGTACAACCGAATGGAGCAAAGCTTTTACGTTTTTGTTTCCTCTGCCGTACAATAAAATATCGAAACCAGGCAGCGCAGTGTCCTCATAGCGCGCGTCCGACATTTCCAGATGCTCTTTCTTTTTTTTCCTTTCTTTATTTCTTTCTTTCCGGATTGACCGGGAGGTGGACAGAGACTAAAGGCGTGATGCCTGACGAGGTCTCTGTCCCCTTTACAGTTCTAACACAGCAGTGCGGGGTACATAGATTTTTGAACACGAAAATTAGAGAAAAGAACCTATAAAATTCTATACAACTCAGAAACAATAAAAAACAGGATCGATCAAATATCCCACGATAATTGTTTTCAGCAAAGAAGGATAAAAACAAATTGGTCAGAAACATGTTTTAACAATTCAAAAGTGAACTATGGACATGATTTAATAAGTACACAGTACACATATATCAGAACACAATGTCACTGCCCACCAGAAGTGTCTTTAGTCTTTTTTTGAATTGGAGTATATTGCAGTTAAAATCAATTAGATCTTCCGTATTATTCAAGATTTTGGCGACTTGGAAGCATGTCGTTTGTTTTCCGTAATTGGTACGTATTTTTGGAGGTCGTCTGATTCTATGTCTAAGGGTGTGATACGCTGTGTTTTCTGGCGGAATTGCGAAGAGTTTTTTTGTGTGTATTATCTGTAACAATTTAAAATAATAAATTTGATTGACTTTAAGTAGACCATATTTGCTGAAGAGCGGTTCAGTTGGGAGATGTTGAGGCTTACCTTTATAATTTTCAAATAGTCGCAGAATTTTTTTTTGTAAGATGATCAACCTATTATAATTGGTTGCCGATGTCGTGCCCCAGACTAAAATGCAATAACACAGTTTGGAGTAAAATAAAGCGTAATATATATTCTTTTTTAGCCACAAAGGTATGAGATTTCTTATTTTATAAATACATCCGATGGCTCGGGATAGCTCAGAGCTCAGTTTATTTATGTGCGTGTTCCAACTTAACTCCCGATTGAACCACACACCAAGAAAATTTTGTTCTGTAACCTCCTCTATAATTTCCTTTTCAAAATATATTGTCACCTTAGTGTTGTCGCACCTATTAACGGGAGTGAAAATTATATATCTTGTTTTTTTTACGTTTAGTTGTAATTTATTATTTTGAAGCCACACTGATAGATTGTCTAGATAATTATTTGTCATAGATTCTAAGGCCGCTTTAGAGGTTGAAGCGAAAAATGCGTTAGTGTCGTCTGCGTACATGACCAGCTCAAGGGATCCCAGAATATTTGTGATATCATTCACATAAAGAAGAAATAAGAGCGGGCCTAAAATAGACCCTTTCGGAACACCGTACTTTATTTTGAGTGAATTAGAATAATTGTTGTTAATATAAACATACTGCATGCGATTTTGGAGGTAGTCTTTTATTAAAGTCAGAGCAACCCCACGTATGCCGTACCTTTGAAGCTTAATTAGTAATATGTCATGTTGGATCGTATCGAAGGCCTTTCTAAAATCTAGGAATAAGCCTAAGGTGTATAATCTATTTTCAATATTGCTTATAATTTTATCCTTTACTTTTACAAGTGCCTGCTCTGCAGATTTAGATTTTTGAAAGCCGTATTGACATTTGTTTAATACATTGTGCCTGGAAAAAAAATTGTCTAATCTAGAATTTATAACCCCTTCAAATATTTTTGAAAAAATTGGCAAAACCGAGATCGGTCTATAATTCTGTAGAAGGTGTTCCCCGCCACCCTTATAGATTGGAGTAACTCTTGCAATTTTTAGTTCGTTAGGAAATATTCCGGTTTCTAGAGTAAGATTGATTACATGTGACAAGATATAAGATATTTGTTGGGAGACATATTTGACAGGCCTTGGCTTGAAGTCGTCTACGCCAGCTGCGGCGTTATTTTTAATTTTACTTATAAGCCCTTCTACTTCATATGGCGTAGTTGGAAATAGCATTATCGTGCTTGATAAGGAAGTCATTGCGTCTGTGATACAGCATTGCGAAGTGTCTTCGTGTTCTGGTGGTGAACCAACGTCAACAAAATGCATATTCATTAGATTTGCCATTTGCTGTCCACTCACGTTCCTGCCGTCGATAGTGACACTTTGCGTTCCCTGCACACGTTTTTTCCTATCAGTAATTTCGTTCACAGTATCCCATATCTTTCTTGGGTCATTGTATACCCTTGAAAATATATTTTGATAATATTCGGATTTGGCCTTTTTAAGGTCGGAGTTCAATTTATTTCTTGTTTTTTTTAAATTCGATGAGAAGATTTTGGTGCCTATATTTAATAAAATTATGGTACATCCTATCTTTTATCTTAATACGCCTGTATAAGTCATTTGTAATCCAAGGTTTTCGTACATGTTTTTGACGATTATTTACTTGAATAAGCGGAAAAGCGACGTCATAACAAAGCTTAAATTTGTTAGAAAAAAGTGCATACGCAAGGTTGGGGTCACGTTCCAAAAGGACGTTCTCCCAGTTTGTTTGCTCGAGCAGGACAAAAAACATTTGCAGTGATTCTTCATTTATGCGTCGGTAAGAGTAAGTATCGCGTTTCGGTGTATTTTTGCCACGATAGAAGGATGTCAGACAGAAAACTGGCATGTGGTCGCTTATATCTTGTGTAAATATGCCAGATGTGGCTTCCCTAGCGTTGAGATTAGTTATACATATATCTATTGAACTAGAAGTTTCTAAAGTCACTCGGGTGGGCAGTGTCACAGCGTTAGTACATCCCCAAGCAGATAAGAGATTATTCATCTCTATTACGTAACTATTACATTTTAGTAGGTCGATGTTTGTATCACCCATAACTAAAAATGGTTTGGAGGTCGATCCAAGAAAAGATAGTAAGTCTTCCAAAAAAATGAAAAAATCTTCCTTATTACCAGTATCGGCGGGCGTAGTCCGAACGTCGATCGGCCTTTCCTTTTTATTGTTCTCCGAGCGTCCGAAAGGGTCCAGGAGGCCTCAACCGGACACTCAGAAGAAGAAGAAAAGGGAGACGGGCGACGAGGCGGACTGCCTGAGCTCGGGAAGGGACTCGTCCCTGCCCGGTTCGATTCCGTCAACGACGTTAGCGCCTTCTCGCTCGGTCGCGTGACCAGCGGGGCTGCGGACGCGTGATCCAATTTAGCGGCGGACGCCGGGAAGGGCGCCTCTTCGCGTTGTCAGCCGAGGATCGTTCGGAGCGTACGCCTGGTGTCCGGGGCTGCGTGTATGCACGATGGGCCGAGGCCGGACAAAGGAAGCGAGCTGTCCGTGGACTCGAATTATGAGCTCCCAGATTTCCTGTGCAGAAGGCTCGCACAATGGTAATCTCGCAAGCCTAGCTCGACTTTATTTATTTATATATTTATTTATACACACCCTTCATGCCTCGGGGGCGTTATAGACCAACACGCGGCCCTGACGTCACGCAGCTGCGGTGGCGCTGTCGACGGCACTGCGCATGCGCAGACGCTTCACGCAATTTCGGTTTCTGCGCATGCGCAGTGCCCACACCTTGTGTGGGCAAACGCCGGCTTGTTTGTAAACAGCGTGTCATTTTGGGGGGCTAGTCAGAATTGCTTGGAGTCGGGTTGGTAACTATGGCGTCCGGGAGGTCATTCCAGTCCACAACTGCTTCAGGGATAAGCGAATCCTGGTGTGCTTGACTCGATGACTTGGGACGGGCGATCTTGCATGAATGGTCCAGTCTTGATGATATGTAGGTGAGCGGGTTTAGAAGAGGCATTTTCAAGAAAGGCGTGTAAAAGATTTCGTGAAGGGAAAGGGGGGAAAATCGACGAAGGGAGGAGAGTAAATGTTAAGGCGAGACTTTATTGATGATACACTTCAGGAGGGCCAATAGTCATTAAAAATGAAGTGAGTAGCAGGGTTTTGAACGGATTCCATGGAGTTCGTTAAATTTTCCGATGAGGATGCCAGATGGAGGACGCATATTCTAATTTAGGCCGGACGATAGTGGTGTGCAAAATACGTTTTAGGTTTTGAGGTGAGGATCTAAAGTTTCGGTTAATGTAGCCTAGAGAGCGGTTCGGAGAGGATATAATGGTTTTAATTAGAGTATACTATGATAGATTGAGTGTGAGATGTAAGCCTAAGTATTTTTGGGGTTAGTATAATCAATGAGGACGGAGTTCAAAAGTACAAGATAGGCAAATTGAGCGTATTTGCAATCTACTTTGAGCGAACTAACATTGTCTTTTTGCATTTTTGATGGCAATAAGACTTGTCGCGAAAAATTTGTCGCGCTACTGCTGACCGTAAATCCAGTGCCGACTTGTCGTTCGATCTTCCGGTGTGGAAGCCAGATATACTGGCATTGCGTGCTCGGGTGTTTCTTGTGTTCTGCAGAGCGGTTTAAAGTTCGCACTTGTATGCGGCATAGATTTCGTGTGATGTGATATTAAAAATGTGGATAATTTAAGACATTTTCCTTGTGTTCGTTTTTCCAGCTAATTTATAAGCGAAGTTTCCATCGACTACGTGCAAAAAAATAATGATCTTGGCGTTGTCGGTGGCATGTCGCGTCTCTGTTTGGCCCCAAATGCAGTGACGACTTCGGGGCACCGCAGCTCCGTCGAAACAGCTTCAAGCTTCGCCGCGAAGGACCGGATTAAACGTGGATTCAAAATTGGGTGCAAAAAAACTTCCAGTCTGCGAACTAAAAACAAACAAGAAGTTCCGCCCGGTTTAAAACCTGATATTCGTTCACTCTTCATTTCAGATCCGAACTGCAGCTAAAAATTCGCCTTCTGATTTTGATTTGACATTTTCGTAAGGGAGTGTAAAAGTAAGCGCCGCTATATTTTGTTTCATACGTGCGAGCGAAGCCCAAGCTTCAAGTTCAAATACTGAGTTGCCGAACAAGCGGAGCAGCACGTGAAGTGCACTTGTCATGCGTCCTTCGTAGCGTTTTTTTTTTTTTTCTAAACGCAGAAACAAATAAGAGCGACTGATTTTGTTACGACCAAGTCAACCCTTTACCTTGTATTGTTATTCATCTTTATATGGCCACACTGGGGGAGTATTGCAGAACCTAAACGGCCGCTGGGTTCTCGTCACTGCCAACGCAGGTTTTGAGTGGAATCGCTGAGACAGGGGAAGGGCAGTAAAAACGGCTCTTCACTGCCTCGGTATTTACGTGCGAAACGAAGTTGACCTTGACTTTGCACCGCTCTGCTTCGAACGTGTCCTACTGGGGGGCACTTTCTCTGCTCATGCAAAACACCAAAGTGCGCCGAACATTTTGGCTCTGCGTTGGCAAATGTGAACATCCCCAACCTAAAGTGAACATTTAGTCTCAAGTGGTCCTCAAGAAACGCATATATTGAAGCTTTTGACGCTGCTTCCGTAGTTTTTGCACAAAGCGTGAACTTGAATCTGACATCGACAATATGTTTGCACCTTCCTTCTGCTCCACAGACCTTGTGCGAGCGCATTCTTGCTGGAACCTGGACCTGTTCGGCTACTGCGTGCGTGCCAACACTTCCCTGTCGGCTGTCCGGGACCTGCTACACACAGAGTTCAGCCAAAGCGAGTGCAAGTGAGTTCAACAGCTAAGGAACTTTATCTCTGTACACTATATTTCATTTTAAGTTCATTTCTTAACATATCTAGTAACGAAATAGCCACGCAAAGCGAGGTTGAAGTGGCATGAATGGGGATTTTATTGGAAGGTGAATAAACTAGTCGATGAATAAATGACCGTCCTTATATTTATAAACTTTAAGGACCAAGTTCTAGGCTGTAGTATCTGAAGAACTCTTGTGAATGACATCTATAAATAAGTAGACGGGCGAAGAGGACTCATGCTTCATTGTGACAGCCGTGCACGTTTTGGGCTTGGGACTTCAACAGATTTGCTTCAGGCATTGCACCTCCTTCGCAGGAAGCTACAGGAAGCCCTGAATGGCTGCATTCACGCCGGGTACAGCGGCTGCGACCCCGAGAAGGTTGTCCGTGACGGCGGAAAGACCACGATGCACACGCTCCTGAACGTCTTCCTGGGAAAAACGGGTTGTCCGGTGCTCGCTAACACCGGATACACGGCAAGTCCGGCTCTCGCGTGGATGGTGGCCCTGACAACGACAGTCGTCCTTGTGCAGCGTCGAAGGCAGGGCAGACTCGTATAGGGTACACGGTGGTCACCGAAAAATTATCACCATTACCTTGGCGCGTGCAGTTTGAACATCCCTCCGAGGATACAATGATAAAATAATATTTCCTAAAAACTCTGGTCAGCGTCCTAGCGCCTTGGTTTAGGATATGCACGCCATCATTCGTTCTCAACCTTTTGCACTTTTTGCTGCAATAATATTTTTTTTTCTTTTTTAGTCTGATTGTAACTGGGAGAGTAAACCGATAGTCTTGGAGTACATTTTGAAATAAAAATGACTTTTGTTTGTTTGTTCACAGAAGAATTTTAAACCTCTGATCTTAACACACAAACCATTGTGACAACGGGTGTCTTAATTTCGCAGTTTAATACGTCGCAGCATGGTTGGCTAAATTTAGTTCGCAACAAGAACGTTCATGTCCCGGCCGGCTATTTTTACACCTTGGCGCTCTATGCTTATGTTTAAAATACAATGCAGAGGAAAATTTCTTCTGAAACAATTGCCATTCCTGCCTGGTATACTGCTCAACACCGTGAGGGCGAACAAAACATTGGTGGTTTTTGTTCTCCATTCAATACATACACAGTATTGATGGGCACAAAACTTTATCACCATGGTTACTGTCCCAAATGAGCACTTTCCGCCACCCTTAAAGTTTTATTTGCAGCTTTTTAATTTTAACAAAAAAAAAAGAAAACAAAAAAAAAGAGCTGGCGATAGCTTTTTCGCGTGAATAGTGTCGCGCTGTACACTCCCGCCGCTTGCTAGGCTTCCTCTGGAGTATAATCTAACTCGTAAATTCTTAGACTGTAAAACCGCGTGAGCCATCGCAGAAAAAATAAGTATAATTTGCTGCCAATTATAAGTTACAGCTCTAGGTATTTGATACACACATGCGGCGTGCATGTCATTTTGACCTATTCAACGCCCGATTTGATCAACCCGCGCTGCACAATCGCTCCCAGTGAGGTCAAAAAACACAACCAGTGCAATCAAAATAGTTTAGCAACTCACAATCCGGTCGGCCGGGTCCCGTTCTCTCGTCAGACTATATCTCAGCTCTTCCCTAACTTTTACTAGCTGTCCTCTCACTTAGGAGTTCCGACGTAAAACCTCGGTTGTAAGAGCTAATTAATCGACTCCGGAGTTGACTCCAACAGCTTCCCGCTCGCTTTCTCTTTAAACTTCCCGACACCTCGCTTCTTCCTTCTCTAAACAGCCCCCGAACCTTTTGCCTCCCACGCCCTCTCTCTCCTACCAAGGATCTCATGCCCTTATAAGGTATCTGGCGAGCCCCCAGAAGCACGGTGCCAGTCCGGCGAGAAATGCCGGCCCGGTACCGTGACGCGAACCTATCCACTGTAATGGTTGCACGCTGGTAGACATGCGGAACATAGCAGTCCCGGCACTGGAGGAGGGACGGAGTTCGAAGGGTTTCGCCTGGCGGAAAACGTCGACCTTGGCACTCGATGCTTGAAGAGTAAAATTGGTCTTTAAACCGGCGCAGAATGTGGGCCTCGGCACAGGAGCTGCGGGGAAAGGGGAATGGTGTATGTGTGTGTGCGTGGGGGGGGCTAAAGGTTTTCGGCCATATGTTTTTATGGGGCCGAAGGATCTTTGCACGAAGGACTTCCAGCTTGTCTTGTCGAGTCTTCAACTTGAACTCGTATTTCGCCTGTCCTGTCCGTCTTGTACTTGTCCCTGTCTTTCGTGCTAACTGTTTTTGAGATGTTTAAGCAACTAGGTCATAAACTTATTTCGTTATTATTGTGTTGTAGTGAATTACAAGGCAGGGAATAAAGACAGGAGCAGAACGTGGCAAATCGTAAGCACTAACTTGAGAGACCGAAAAACGGAGATTGATGAATGCAGACGATAGGTTTAGTGTGCTCGTTGTTCCGTGACGAGTTGAAGTTGTTTTTTTGCTCTTCAACTTTATTTATTTTCATACGATTCGCGACGATGGTGTTTCTGTGCAAAATAAAGCTAGAAAAAACAGTGCTGTGTCTGTTTACTATTCGTTTTTGTCCCACGTTTTTTGCCGTTTTTTCCCCCCATCCCACACGCACCAACTAGCCCAACTACATGCTTTCTTTCTTTCACTTGCTGCGCGTTCCTGTGTCGCTACCTCTCTGTTGATTCACACACACGCAAATATAAACTTTCTCGGCGACAGTGTAAGAAAGTAAAAATGTGTGCCACACTAGTTTTGTGTGTAACGGGTACACACAAGACTCCTCGGCCTGTGTTAGCTATTTGCCCTGTCTACTGCATCCAGCCAAAAACAAACTCAGGGCGTCGATTATCTCAACGACATCAGGCAAAAAGACCGAGTAGACAAAGCCCTAAAAGTTCGAGTCCCAGTCGGCAGGGCTGAAAGATGTCTACCACCATGCTTGCGACACCAAGCCCCAGATTTTCTATGCTCGCGTGTGTCCTTTTATGCCTAGGTAAAAATAGGGGAATTTCAGTTGCAGTGAACTGATTTGCAACGTTGCACGAGCAATGCATTCTGAGATTTTCGAGGTGAACTTCTCCGTTGTCTGCCATTACCGCCCCCCCCCCCCCCCCCCTTCTTCAGCCCTCTCACTCAGGTACTGATTTTGTCATAGCCTCCTTCTGTATGCTGATATCAGAATAGAGGAAGCTTGGCCAGAGGGTAGTTGAAAACTAAAAACAAAACTGGCCAAGTGCAAGCGAAGACAAAGAGGGTGGAGGACCTGCGCTCGCGCACAGAGAGCATGCTGCTCGCTCCCATTTTCATAGCTCTTCTTACTTCCATTTTAAATGCGAAGCAAAACCGTCCGCGAGAATAAGGTACCCAAAGCTATGCAATGCTGCTGTTGTTCCTGGGTCTTCAGTTCAACAGGGTGTGATAACCTCGAATATCCTTAACTTCCGGGTGACGCTAATTGTGTTGGCATTAGCGAACATATCAGTTAAATTTTAAGATCTTAAAAACTCCGAAGCAAAAATTGTACCAATTAAAAAAAAACAAAAAAAAAACGCTGCCCAAGTTTCGTGTGAACTAAAAGTGAACTGCTCACGAGCAGGACAGGAATCCTTACCGAGGCCTGCGCTGGCTCAGGAATTTTATTTCACTCTTTTTGCAGCGCGCCTTCAGTGTAAATGTTTGAATCAGGATTAAACTTGCCCGCGGATTTGATGACTAGGTTAGTAATTGAGTTCCCCGGTAAAATAAACTAAAAGAAGCGGTACAGGTTAGACCGGAAAGTAATCTATTATCTTCATTAAGTAAATTAATGTCAGGTTATAAGAATAAAAGTGAATAACACATAAACGCGGAAGCATTATATTATGACAGAATCTAAACACAGCAGCTCAAAAATTATTTATAATTCTCGTAAAAAAATAAAAAAAAAGGTTTTTGACGTGGACTAAATAAGTGACAACTGTAGATGTCGAGCTGCAACGGCGTCGAGAACGACGAAGTCAGCGAGCACGAGGACGGAGCGCGCTGAAAACAGAACGCCACGGGCAAGGACGTGTAAATACTTTGGACGCGAGACACGGGACACGGAGACTGTACTGTCCGGCGGTTCCACCGAGCGATGTCTCGTACGGTTTTCAAATCTTAACACACACACACAGACACGCACACACACACACACACACACAGACACACCCAGAGTCATAAGCTCTGGGTAGCACGGCTCTTCATAATACGGCCCAACAAAGTCGGTGCGCGTGGTTTCTAGTCTTCGGCGTGTGAGCCCGTATTTAATTACCTCAGCCCATTATGCGTTTCAAGCCCCTACGCCCTATACAATATTGCCGCATGCCTCAAGTTTGTGTGGCTCAGTTGGCTGCATGCCCAGCGTAATACTTCTCCCGCTCGGCGTCACGACCGGTCCCCGCTTACCGCGGTTTCTATTTAGGTCTTTCTAGAACAACTGACCAGGAATGATAGTGGTCTCCGCCTTAGAGTTTCTAGACTACCGAAAAGCTGGAAAAAGCATCGGCCTGCCAGGCGAAGTTGTAAGCTTCCCTTTTTTTATTTTACGTCGCAGAAAGTAGGCAATATAATAAAACGTTATTACAACCACCAATCACTAAATCACGCAAGATATTTTCTGCGAAAATTTAGCGCCAAAGTTTTTCTGCCAAACGTTATAGCATCATACAAAGTCATAAACATCACATGAAGTCATGACGTCATGCGACACTTTAATGTCTCGGGACACCACGACGTCAAATGACGCCATGACGTAACGTGACGCCGTAACGTACTTGACGCTGTGCCGCCACGTGCCACGGCAATTCTACTTGAAACGCACCCGATAAACCGCTGCGCCGACGACCCATACGCAATTGAAGTTGGCTTCCCCCCATTGAATATCGTGCTGGAAGGGTGCACCCTCTTCAGGGGCACGTGGGAAGGGACTTTTTCCGCGTGCCTCGGGAGCGAATTGTGGTGGAAGTCCGTGGAAGTAACTCGGGCATTCGATTGTCAAGATATAAAAACTATGCCGCGAAAATTCATTTTGGGTATCTCGTTATAGAAATGGAGCGACCATAAGTAACGATTTACTGAAAAGCCTCAACCAATGCTTCCTTTCAGACATTTCTGACTTTCTATTTTGCAAAGTCTCGCTGCTCTAGGTAAGTGTCTACTCAGTCCCGAAATGCTTCTACTCCATGACAGACGTTAAACAACCCGTGCCAACTGTCACCTTGCACCGAACAAGCTGACCCTCTTGTTCTGTGCAAGTACTTCTAAATATCGGGGAAGGTTGACCTCTCGCTCTTCAAACATCCACAACGTCCGATTTGCTTTGTTCGGTGTCTTGCATGAAGCACGTCGTTGACTAACTGTTTAAAATGTTTTCAGAACCGACGGTGTTTCGAATACTCTATAAATAAAATGTACTGAGGGGTTTGCTACACTGTTGTTTCCTCGTTTGTTCGTTGGAACTTAGAACATTGCTGTCTATGACCGGTCAATTTAGTGGGCGGCCAAAGCTGCTTCCACTGAGGTAACAGCAAAGAACTCGTCAGCACCTTAATACTGGGGAGACCTTTCTGCGGTTTTGAAACGAATAAATTCTCTAAAACACGGCGGACATGCGAAACCTCTTAATTTCAATTTTTTTCAAGTTTCATAAAAGCTTAATTTATATATATATATATGCTTTGAGTCCAGGCTAGCTGGCGTCTTTCTCCTTTTTGTTTTTAATCTTCACCTTCTGTCTGAGGGTTTAAGATTGTGCACATTTAATTAACTTGCTCTTAACGTATTCTTGAGCAGGGATCTAATTAATTCGCAAAGTCAGTCCACTAACGTGGGATTAATCGTTAAATTCTGCGCCATGATTCTTTGTTTGTTGCTGCCTCCCTTTTTCCTCGTTGTCCCCTCTGAGGCCGCCTACAATTGGCACCATGCCCGGCCATTTTTCTCCCCGCAACCCTTTCCCTCGAACTTCCTCCTTGCGTTCCATTTTTTTACAGAGAGATTGTGTTCATGTACTAGTAATTATTTCGCGCACTGTTTATAAGTAAAAATTCATAAAGTTTACCGTCCTTTTTAAGATATAGTTTTCGCATTAAGAAAAAAAAAACACTAAAATATTTTATACCATTACGGACTCAAACTTTTTGTCATCAGGTAATAAAACAGATCTCGACCTTTTTTTTTTTTTTAAAAAAACAAAACATACCTGGATTGTTCATATCGAGCTCTCTTTCCTGTTCCAAAAGAAGTTGCTAAGTTGAGGGCAGAGCCGCCGCTTAATTTTTCACGTCAATCGTTTATCTCGCAGACCACAACTCAGACTAAAGGACAGCGAGCGTGTCAGTTCGTTCTGCGTCACACCAGGAGTGAACGAGAGACAAACACCCGACACATCGCAACGATGTTGTTTTTTTGTGTTTTTTTTTTTTTTTTCTCCTCCGTTTCTTTGTCAGCGCCACCCAAAGGACGGGCCGCGCAAGAACGCGACCGCTGTTTTTGTCTCGGGGTGATTGTCAACCGCGCGCTGTGTTTTGGTGCGCAAAAGGTGCGATGCTCCCACCGCGCCGTTTTTGTTTTTCCTAATGCCGACCGCCCCTTCCGTTGGCAGCGCGCGTGCGTGGCTGTGCACCCAGCGCCGTCGCGTTCGGCGAACTGCCCCGACTCGCCCGAGTAGCCGAGATCGATGCGCCGTACTGCCGTACGCGGAGCTCAACTCGGCGCCATGTTGAGAGGGCGAGCGCGGACCGGCGACGGCGGGGACCCACGGGAAGCATTGATCGCGTCCTGGCAGCGTGCCGCCCGTCCCGAGGATCCGCAAACGCGCTACGGCCGTGCGCCCTCGTGCGTCCGACGTCCAAACGTGATGCTGCGTCCGTGCGACGAGTGAGAGCATCGCGTGCATCCAAGACTCGTGCCTGCACTCACGCGCCGGCGAGACGCGAGTACGCTCGGACAGGGTGGACTGGAAAACACCGGACTCAGAAGCCGTCCCAGAGCAGCCGAGGGAACTGTGCGGTGTGTGCGCCGCCCGCGAGGCGGCGTCGGGGGCGTCTTTCCCAGCTCGTTGCGTGTCTGAGGCCCGGGTCTTTTCGGCCGGAGCGGCCATGTTGACCCTCGGGGCAGCCGAGGTGCCGCAGGATGCGGCGGTGCGCTCCAGCCCGCAGCAGAGTGCCGCCGGGCAGGCGTCGTCGCGGCGCTAACCCAAGTCCGTTCCTTCGTCCGGTGGGCGGAGCCCCCCCTTCCCGGGTCGCGACGGAGGCGGCGACCTCGGCGCACCGCGAAGCCCGCTGCAGAGCCGGGGTGTTCGCCGCTTAGGCCTAGCGTCCAGCCAAGTGTGACAACGCCGTCCGTGTTCGAGAAAGCGGTGAACGGCGAGCGTACGACGTCCCACCGTGAGTCCCTCGTGCGAGGCAGCCGACGCGAGGCCTGCGATTTTCGGGTGGCCGGGGCAGCGGCCGCCCCTTCGCCAGAGGTCGCCCCGGAGGTCGTCGTCGTGGCCACGCATGGCTCCGCATCCGGCGGCTTTGGTGTCGCCCCATTCAAACTCGAGGAAGTTGGTTCGGCGGAGATCCGGTCCGGCGTCGAGCCCCGCGAGGGCCGAGAGCGTGCAAAGTGAGCAGCGCCGATCGCAGGGGGCCGCGTCTTTCGACCTAACCGCGATGACGGACGTGCTGCGCGGGCTCCTCTTCTTCCTCAAACTCCCGCTGTCCGAGCAAAGGAGGCGGGCGTAGCGAGGTAGTTCCCAAGATTCGCTGCTCACGGGGCAGCAGCGACCGCGTGTGTGGCTGGGACAGCCGACGGAAAACGGTCAGGGGCGGCGCAGGAACCCGCTTTCGCGCGAGACCTCCATGTCCCCATTTTTAGCGGCAGCTCGGCAGCGACCATGGCGCCCCTCGACCCCCCCGTAGAGCGTCCCCGCTTAGCGGTCGCCCCGTGAGCCCCTCCCGGGACAGACATGGGCAACGAAATGAGCGGCGAGGGCGGCGGCCCCGGGGGACCCCCCGGCGCGGGAGGCCCCATGGGAGCTCCGACAGCCCAGCGGGGCTTCGGCGCGCCCCCGGGGTTCGCCCCCTCGGGGCCTCCCCGGACCATGGGCAAGCCCGGCCCCGCCGTCGCCGCGGTGGCCCCCCCTCCCGACCTGGACCTGAGCAGCCTTTCCGAGGAGGAGCGAGCCAAGATCCTGTCCGTGATGGCCAGGGCTCAAGATATGGACGTGGACGCGGGAAAGCGGAGGCCGTGAGTCCACTTCGGCTTCTTCTCACTCGCCACGCGCCGCTGCACGTGTTGCGAAGACCAGAGGAGGGGAGCGGGGCTGTTCTTGGCACACCATCGGTCGCAACACATAACTCGAAATTGTAAAAAAAAAAAGCGTTTATTTATTTAAATATATATTCATTCATTCATTCATTCATTAAGTAATTCTGCATACATTTGTTTATTTATTCATGCAATATCTAGCGTGACTTCGTCTCGTACTTGTGGGAAAGCCCGCATACACGTGCCTCTCCCGACAGACATTATCTCGTATGGGAAAACCGATGATGTTGCGAGCCTGCAAATATTAAATTTACGGGCATGCTCCGCGTGCTTGCATGTGTGAAGCAGCAACTGAAAATGCAACAGTACTGAAAATATCAAATATACCCATATTGTTGTCCAAGTTTCAACAATGGTGCCAGTTCAACAATGTGCGATAAAAGCGACCCGTTTGATGACGTAGAGGATACGTATACGCGATCAACGGCGCGTGGCATAAACTCGTACGCGTGGCAAAGCAGTAAAACTAGTCATAAAATATATCAGCAGTTAAACACGCGAGTTCTACGTTGAAAAAAAAAACATATTGGCCACAAAAACGAGTTTTAGATAAAGAGGTTATGCTTTACAATCACCGAGGAGGTAATATTAAAAAGTAGAACTAAACTAAAACCACAGGAAGTGGAAAGTAGTTTTTGAATGAAGAGTCAAACCGTGAAAGTATATTTGAATATTGAATGCGAAACCACTTCAAAAAGGTAATTTTTTATTGGTTTTATTTTTTTGCGATGGTTGATAAGCAACAAGATTCCAACGGGCTCTCATATTTATTTGTCTCGATATCGAATCCTATTGTAAGATTTTGGGTTGTTAAGCTTTCAAGAGTGTCCAAGCAATAATCAATCTTGCCATCCAAATATTAATTCCACAACTTACACTAAATGACCGTGCTCCACTAAACGAGAAAAAATGACGAAACGAGCATCAAGCTATTTTAGAAAGTAAAAAAAAAAAACACATAAAATACGTTTCTGTGCGTTAAGTAGACGATTATTTATATGACGAAACATATTCATATACTTTCATGCTCCATATCATTGATGCTTTAATATCTGGGGCAATGTTTTATTTTTATTTAAAAAATCCCGCGCTTTTGTTAAATGTTTAATTCTCAATATTTATTTTTCTCGTGCTTACAAACGTCAGAAGACCTTTGCAATACAATACAAAACAAGAGATACATATGCCCTACAAATGTACACGCTTGAAAGTCATGCACTAGTTTAAAACCATCCACATGCTTAAAATTACTACACATGCTTAAAAAAAAGCAAAACTTTGTAAAACAAATATTAATGTTGCAAAACTTTATGTTTAAAACATGTTGAATATGATAGGTGACAAATTGAGGCGAATATTTGAGAGAAATACTCTAAGAATTCTAGAGCTTGTACGAACAGAAATATTGATCTACGAACTAAACTATACAGATACTTAACATCCCAGTTAGACCTCCTCTTATTTAAGGTGATCTTAGCATATATAAAATCAAAATTAATATATTATAATATTCGCTACCAAAATATATCTCGATTATTCGTACAACTTGTTTTTGTATGTGCTCAATCTCTTCACTTGCTGTACTAAAGATGAGTTCCCAACGAAAGATGCAAGTTCACGCTTAGAGCGTACATGATTTCTTAAGAATATCAACAGACAGTGATGAGCAGTAAAAGGCTCAGTCAAACCAGCAATTATTCCCAGCGTGCGCAGAAACGGGCTAACAATAGAGTCCATGTGAGAATTAAAAAAGAAGATGACCATCCACAAAGAACCCTAGACTTCTTACTAGCCAGGTACGACTTAAAGTTTTTCGGGAATTCAAAATAAAATTGTTATAGATGCACCATTTTTTTTACTGACCAAACATCGCCTTGCAGTAAAGTACAGTTTAAGTTAAAGATCACCTGACGAAACAGTTTTGCATCGTCTGAAAATGTGAATACCTGCGAGTGTTTGGTGGAGGATATCAGGTCGTTTATAAAAATATTAAAGTAAGGACCAAGTTTCAAGCCTTGAGGCACACCCGAAATAGACATGAAAGGACGTGACAAATAGCCAGAAACTTTGACATCAGTTCTGTCTTTTATGTAGATATATCCTGAATCCGGTAAAATATTCAGGACCAAGCCCATTGTTTTTAGGTTTCTGCAATAACAATTTGAGATTGACCTTCTCAAAGGCATTAGACATATCCAAATGTATTGTATCTGAGTCTTAACTTTGAATAATTGGCATATAATAATTAGAAAATGTCCATAAATCCAATTAAACGGATCTACCTGCTAAAATCCATGCAG
Source organism: Ixodes scapularis (assembly GCF_016920785.2). Lineage (NCBI taxonomy): Eukaryota > Metazoa > Arthropoda > Arachnida > Ixodida > Ixodidae > Ixodes > Ixodes scapularis. The sequence continues at coordinate 1,827,442 of NW_024609857.1, read as the reverse complement.
AAAACAAATACCTATACCAAGAATGTTGAGAATGCATTTAAAAGAGATACAACATACAGGACAATAATTACTGACATCGCTATTATAACTAAATTCCCCCGCACAATCGAATATTATTGGTTTTCTGAAAAGTCACTGTTTTCGAGGAACGCAATAAATGTCTAAATGTCTACTAAAAAAAAAAAAAAGAGCAAACTTTTTGCTGCAGCTCTTCGCAATAAATTTGGGAATACAATTGGACCCTGTCGATGGTTTAGAATTCAGTCATCCGATGGCCGAAAGCACCTCATCAACCGCAATTCTCGTAAAAGGCAAACGGTCATCAAGATGTCACAGGCAAAGTGGTGTTCACACGAGAAAAAAACGTGCTAAAATAATCTGAAAAAAGCTCACAAACAAATTTTGGGAACGTATGAATAGTATATTCATAGCACAGCGTTCTATTGCTTGACTCCTTTCTAGTATTTTTCTTCACAAGGAGCTAGATTTGTTCGGGTCGGATGTTTAGGCTACGCTCTAAAAATGCCTGCGCGCCTACTTACCCGCAAAACTCTCAAAAAACCAATCTCTGCGATCCAAAAAAATCAGCTCAACGAATGATGATGCGGAACATCCGTTTAGACCTCGAAACGAAGTCTGCGCTGTGGCACTGCGCAATGCAAAGCGTCATGCTTGCATTGCGTAATGCCACAGCGCAGACTTAATTTTGAGGTCTAAACGAATGTTCCGCTCCATCATTCGTGGAGCTGATTTCGTAGATCGCAGAGATTGGCTCTTTGAGTGTTTTGCGGGTAAGTAGACGTGCAATCATTTCTAAGGGAGTAAGCTCCAACTGCTTACGATACAAGTACTAGTCATTAGCGAGGCGTTTCTTTCTTATTTCACGACGTATATGATTTGACATATGTTACGCTCCATGATAATGTTATTTTACCTTAAATAATGTCCTAAATAATTAAAGACCATTTGGGGTACTTCTCAGGAGGTTGAAGGCACTTGGAAATAATTATATTTATTGCATAATTTATTACTGGTGCCAGAGCGTCCACCATAAAATCAACATACGAATTTTGTAATACAGGTATATTAGACCAATCGTATTTTTTACATATATTTAAGTAAATCAAAATAATCCCCAAGCCAATATGCACATCTCAGTAGGAAGCAAGGTGATATGAATTTCAAAGACATTTAAGACAAGGTTGCAAGTGGAGGGTGGTAAGTATCAGCATTTACCAGCGGATCATTTACATTAGTAACTTCGAGACATGAAAGTTTAAGAACGCTAAATCAAGAATAGTTCGGTTGCGTAAAGTTATTAAAATTTATATAGCTGAATAGACAAGGCACGTTTAAACGCGTGCATGAGCTTTCACTCTTAATGATACCTGAAAACCACTCAATTTTTGGTAGATTAAAATCTTCGTACACTCTAAGAAATGTCTGCGCGTCTACTTACCCGCAAAACACTAAAAAAAAGAACGATCTCTGCGATCTACGAAATCAGCTCAGCGAATGATGAGGCGGGACATGTGTTTAGACCTCAAAATTAAGTCAGCGCTGTAGCATTGCGCAATGCACAGCGTCATGCTTGCATTGCGTAATGCCACAATGCAGACTGTGATTCAATTAAAATTGCCAACATGTTTGCTGAGCATTTTAAATCATGTTTTTCATCAGCATCTGTCCCTGACAATAACGCGACGTGCCATGGCACATCTGATTTTCTGTCTTTTATCCCAATTGACGAACCTGAAATCAGGGAAAGCATTCGTAATATGAAATCGAAGCTGTCTGCTGGTTCAGATGGAATTCCAAGTTTTATTGTGAAAGGGTGTGCCGAACTGCTAACTCCTGTCTTATTACACATATTTAATTTATCGATACATTCAGGAATATTTCCTTCTATCTGGAAACGCTCTGTTGTTGTTCCGATTCATAAAGCAGGGGACCCTAGTACTGTAAACAACTATCGTCCCGTTTCATTGTTGTGCAGTTTTTCCAAAGTTTTTGAAATGATAATGCATAAACGTCTGTACAGGCACTTTAGACATAAAATGAACCCAGAACAGCATAGATTTCTGAAGGGTAAGTCGGTTGAAACGAATCTATGCTCTTTTTTAGATTATGCCGTTCCATTGGTTTGCAACCGCGAGCAAGTCGACGTAATATACTTTGATATGACAAAGGCATTCGACAAGGTTAATCACAGCACACTTCTGACGAAACTAGATAGCTATGGTTTGTGCTTGACTTACTGCCAATGGTTCAAAAGTTATCTTACATGTCGTACAAATTATGTTCGTGTGTCAGGATCCATGTCCGATTATTTTTCATCGCCTTCTGGAGTACCCCAAGGAAGCAACCTGGGTCCACTATTATTTTTGATGTTTGTGAATGACATTTCGCTCTGTGCGAAAAATTCAAAAGTGCTCTTGTATGCGGATGACATCAAACTGTTTCGACGTGTACAATCTCACTCCGATTGCGTACTTCTTCAGGAGGACGCATTGCAAATTTCACAGTGGTGTGCAAAGAATTATCTTCCACTGAACGAACAAAAAACAAGAACAATGTCTCTCACTAGAAAGCGTGATTCGCTTGCATTTTCCTACACAATAGGTGGCAGCGTCATCACCCGAGTCTCCGTCATTCGTGATCTTGGAATTTTTATTGATTCATCGTTAAATTTTAATCATCACGTTTTAACTATCTGCAACGCCTCTTTTAGAAACCTTGGGGCGATATCTCGTTTCACGAGAAAGTTTTCTTCGCCTGTTTGTCTTGTGCGTTTATTTTGTTGCCTAGTGCGTACGAAGCTGGAGTATGCTTCTTCTGTATGGAACTGCATTAACCTCACTGCATCATGCTGTATTCAGCGTGTTCAAAAACGCTTCATAGGCATAATTTACGACAGATATTTCGACCGTACTTGCTACTACAGCTACGAACAATTACTTAAAAAACTTGGGTTGTGTACGTTACTCGATAGAAGACGATTACGTGATCTAATGTTTTTACATAAGGTTGTAAACGGTGCTGTTGACTCACCACTTTTGTTAAGCACTGTCTGTTTTCACGCTCCCTTGCGGTCCAATCGATTTCAAAGTCTTTTTTACCCGTCTGCTTTGAATGTCGCGTCACCACTAACAAGAATGCAACTTGAATTTAACAAACTGGATCAATCTGCTGTAGATATCTTTAGCGACCTGATTGTTTTTCGACATAGGCTTGAGTCAATTATTTGTACATAGTCACGACCTTGTTTTGTTGCCTGCATTTATCATTGATGACGAGCGGTGTACCACTATTTAGGCCTTGTGCTGTTTTTGGACACCAAACAAAAATAAAGATTATTATTAATTTTAGGGTCTAAAGAGATATTCCGCCCCAACATTTGCTGAACTGGTTTCGTAGATAGCAAACATTTGCTCTTCGAGTGTTTTGCGGGTAAGTAGACGTGCAGTGATTTTTCAAGAGAGTTGATTTTGAGACTACGGATATTTTTATACTTTACATTAAGACTTCGAGCCATGATCGTGAAAGCTGGGGAAAAGCAACACCCCCCCCCCCCCAAAAAAAAAAGGGGGGGGGGTAGTTATCTGACCACTCATCGGAACTGTTCACGCTACCAACGATTCCTCATCGTTGGTAGTATGTGGAATATAGCGTTTTAGGTTGAATATAGCGTTTTAGTAGTGTGCACATAAAAGACGGTTTTTGCGATAACTTGGATGCATAAGACCACTGTGGCTGGGTCCAGACGGGACACAAACAAGCCTTTCGATTGCAGTGAGCGAGACACTGCTCTGAGGCCTCAATTTGTAGCTTGACCGAATTAGGCGAGGCCTTGGACGACGGCCCTGGTCAGAGCGAGCGTTGTAATTAGCTCTGTGAGCAATGTTGGCGGACTCACCATTGCCTGGATGTGCGCACAATTGCGTAATCTCGCTAGCAGTTCCATTTATGGGGATACCACGACTTTGTCCCTGAGGCGAAGAATTGTGTCGTGCACCCAGAGCAACAGTATCGTAGTAGGACGGCGCCGTTGATTCCGGGTTGACGGATGACCCGTCGTTTTGGAACAACCGCGGTGGTCTCATTCACACCTGCTTGGCGAAGTTGGAACACCTCCATTCTGAGTGCACTGCTGTCTGCACGTAGAAACTTTAGCTAACCGTCAAAATATCGAACCGAGACGAGAGCCCCGCCAGCAGGCGAAGAATTTCTAAAACAAATCCTCGGAGGGGACAACATTCAAGGTTGTCCCCTCCGCCGATGTTGAATTCCGTGTTCCCAGCCGAAGCCTAGCCCCGCCATTAGATTCAGCGCCGACTCGTCACAGAAGGATTGGCGCGCCTTGAACAATCGCTGAATTTGTAGCTGTGTTTTCCAGAGTTCATGAAGATGCCTTCTGCCCGAGGCGCTTGCAGTGGAACCGTCGAATGCATGCCGCACAGTGTAAAAGTTGTTGTCTGCCAAAAAAACCGAGCAGAGCTGCAATTGCACACGTCCTTGCTCCCCGCCATCTGCTTTAGCGACAGCTATTTTATTCTGTCGCTTTGTTTTATTTATTGCATTTAATTCAACATAGATTGCTCGAACAATCCAAATTTTGTTGTTGAAAAGAAATTATATTCACTGGTCTGGCTTGGGGAAATTTGAGAATAACGAAAGATTTTGTAATTATAATATATGTTTTAATGAGGAATAAAAAAAACGTGTTTCTGTGAGGATAATGTACGGGGTGCTTTTTTTAACAGATTTGTTTTAAAAAAAGCCGTAAACGTTACACTCATGCGGTTTATGCAGTTGAGTTATACGGCCAGAGGAACTTCGTATAGGGGGCTAGTCGTAACGATCAGTCGGCTGAATAATTAGAATTCGTTAATCAACTTTTTAATTAATCAAAATAGAGACATGGTTTCAATTAGAAACTCGCTCAGCGTCTTAGAAAACAACTAAATCTGTAATTTTCAGAAAAACGTTCAGCGCGTGAGAAGCGTAGTAGTGCACTAAAGTTATACCTCATGGAGCGGGTACAAGGCTAGCGGTTGCGGTAAGGCGCCCGCGCGATTTGCCCGTCTCTTACCTAGTCCCAGCCTTGTACCTGGTCCACAAGTGGTAACTTTAGTTTAATACTACACTTCTCACGCGCTCAAAGTCTTTCTAAAAATTACTGTCTCACGCGCTCAAAGTCTTTCCAAAAATTACTGTATCACGCGCTCAAAGTCTTTCCAAAAATTACTGTATCACGCGCTCAAAGTCTTTCTAAAAATTACTGTCTCACGCGCTCAAAGTCTTTAAAAAATTACTGCGCTTTAAAATAATTTCAGTTACGTTAATTCGACATATTGAATACACCAATGATTTGCGCAGCATTTGGACGAATAGAAGCACGTTTCAGAAAGGCTCAAATAATTCGTGCGACGTAAATATTGCTCTAAATGTTTTCTCGGCGAACGTTCATTTTGTAGCATGCATGTTCTATCCAAGTGATAATTTTTTATGTATTCTGTTCTTTTTTTAAATAATGCAAGTTCTGTGAATCAATAGTCTGAAGCCGAAACTGGGATCTTGTAATATTACAATGTTAAAAAGGGCAAAAATGCATAGCCTGTTTAGAAGGTACTTTAAAAAAAAAATTGTAAATTGTCTAAAAATGGTAGTGCTTTCTAGCCTCACGATACAGTATAAAATCTTAGCCTATCTACATACGGATAAAAAAACGTTACCGGCGATATACTTAATTTGAAAATATGCGTCACGTGAGGACTTATTAGGTCTACAACATATTTGAGCGATTTAGTCCACTGTTCGTAATATTTATATTTGTAAAACTTACATTTATGACAAACACATAGAGGTTGAGATAGGAATCTATCAAAAATATATTTTAGTATTTTATCCGACATAGGCGCCAGCCTTACCATTCCTTACCCGGTATAAATTCACAAAACGATCGTTGAGCGCGATAACTAATGCAATAGATGCAAGTTATTGGGCATTACCGTAATGGGTACACATTTTATGCCATCAATAAACAGGGCAAATTGTAGACTTGAATTGATTTCTTTTTTTTATAAATCTTCAATAGATGCCTTTGATGGTACTTATAATAAAAAAAAAGCACTAGTTAGTTGACATTCGTTTGCTAAGTGATTTAAATCAAATTTTAAATGGTGAGCTACTCTTGACGTTTTGTTCAATTAGGTTTCTGAAAGAGTGAATTTTGCATTTTATTGTTTTACAAAGAAGTGCTATTTTAGGTAAACAAATGTTTCAAAATGTTTTTTCGGTCTTTTTTTTTTTTTTTGTACCTACCAAAAATGTATTGTAAGCAGTATCAGGATCTGTTGTATTGACGCCGGGACAATCTATATTCAAATCATTGCTAAAAGCTTTCAAGGTTATCAGACGTTATACTTGCTAAATTATCAATAGACCTCTTGTTTAGTTCAGGCAACGCTCACCATTTATAGTCAGGAATATTGGCAAACGGCTACTTACACGGTAACATAAAACGGTGCTTATCAGACGAGTGTCGTCAACGTTAGTAAACACTTGTATCAGTGTCTATGCCAATCCCGGTATCAGTGAAAACTCTGGGCTTAATTTATTCTATAGCTTTTTAGACTTGTGGCATCCGTTTGAACTGGCTTAATTCATTATCATTAGTTCGCCAGCATTGTCTTAATTTTTGTTAAGTTGAGGTTCGATCATGTAACTTTTTTTTTTACATTTATTTATCTTTATCTTTCTCTCTCTTATTTAAATTTAATCACTCAGTCAGAAAATATGTACTTACGCAGATACATAACGAAATAAATATATACCTGTGAAATTCCAGCACATTTAAGAATTATTTGTGAAAATCGGAAGGCATCAAGAAGAAAGGGGGAAGAGAAAGAGAGAAGAAGGAGGAGGGCAATCGCCACTGAAAAAAAAAAAAAAAAAACGATTGCTCACCAAATCTAGTTTTAATTTTTTTTATTTAATCATGAAAAATTATACATATTATTTTGTGTGATGTCCCAAGTTTTGCGATTTGCATTGCCCGTCTGTTAAACGTCCCGAAGATAAGTGTCCGCAAAAATCTCGCCGCACTTTCAGTAACGCTTTGGCGCCAATTGTCGAGTTTCTCCAAGATAGAATGAGTGCGCGATGCCTTCTAAGAACTTGTCAGCCTCAAGTGACCGCAATAAGAAGCATACAGCCTCGGCTCCAATCAGGAATGCAAAGCGAACACTTCTTTTCAAAACAGAATACGTGTTCTCTTGCATATTGGCAATATGTCCCGCTGCGAATTCAAAGTCGGTTACTCGAGAACTTCCAGATTTTGTTGCATAAAACGTAAAAAAAAAAGCTCTGCAGTTTTGATTATTAGTTAGAGCCTTTCGTATGCTGATAATGCCTGCCCAATCGTCAGTCTCCAACTATCGCCACAAGGGTGCGCCGCTCCTTATACAAGGCAGAAAACGTGAACGACGTGAACAAAGTGACTAATTTCTCTCTTGCGTTCTTGCATTCATTGGGCATTTGGCGTGGTAGCTGTGGGTCGTTCTTAGGCAATTATTTCGTTTCTCTTTTTACCGCGCTTTTTTCCGCGGTTTAGGCAGACTTGTAACAGAAGATGCCAGTGCTATCATTTCCCAAGATCCCGTTCAACACCCTTTAAAAAGTGAGGAAGCTCATTTTGAGAAAAGACTGCGCCATAAACTCTACCTCCTGCTACTCAATAGTATCAAATAGGCACCTTTTTATGACCGAAATAAAGGAAGACCTGTCCAAACACGCCTTCCTTAGCGCCTGTTTGAGTGAAGCCTCAACACCTTGCTTAGAGTCCACTCAAAGTCCAACATGGTTCGGGCCTCCCTGTCGTCAAAGCTCGATCAGCCCATGTACCCTTCCATGGCCTCTTTCAGTGCTGCTTGACTGGCTGACCTGCCCAGATGCCTAACGCACACCTCGAAGTAGTGAAAAGTGCTTGACGACGGGAACAGTATATTATATGCATAACATGAGCCCTGGCACTGCTAGCGCCTTCCACACTGCTTAGGGGACTTCTTGGTGGTTTTAACTCCATAGGACCTTGGCCGTTGCAATTCCTCTTCCACTCCTGATCTCCGCCTGGTCCTTGGCTTCAGCAATAAACGCTTTCAGTGTTCGCTGTTTCGACAATGTGAAAGTTGACAAGCTCGTCCGTCTAGCCCGTAATTCGCATTGGGCAATACCTACAACAAGGCAACAACCCCCCCCCCGGCGTGCAACACATGTGCGCCCACGCTTCACCAACTCGTCAATGCCGCGGAAGAAAAGATCCTACCGGTGTCTCCGAAGCCAAAGATGCACCGCCGCTTTCAGCTCATCTCCTTTGCGGAACTTCATTCCGCTGAAAACTACATTGCATGAGCTTAGCGAAGGGAATTATGTGTTCCACAAGTGTCGACGAATACAGGTTTATATTTAAACGAAGGAAGACCACTTTCACAGTGAGAAAGTTTTAAACAATGCAAATATTGTTTTTGTTTTCGGTTTTCAATGCATATTGCCACGCGCGCCGAGTGGTTACCGCACTTGACTTTCGTGCGGAGGCCCAGGGTTCGATCCCTGAGAGTTACGCATTCTATTGATTATTTCAGTTCAATGTTCCGGTAAATTCGAGAACTTTGTCGCTAATTCGAGGTCCAAATCTTCTAGTCGCCGAACCTCCTAGGCCGATTGTTCCAGAAGCCAACGCGTGTACACAATGGGCTCCGCTTGGCGATCTGCAGTCAGTCTCGCACCAGCGTTCGATCCTGTTGTTACGCCGACTTCGACGCCCGCGACGCTCTGTTGTTATCTTCTGTTTCCTTTTTGTTTTGGGCACAAGTTCGCCCCATGAAACGTTTCTGTTTCCTCAGTTATTCCTTGTTCGTCACCTCGCCACCCCTGACAATATGAACTAGATAGGAACACCTCGCTTGGAGTTGGTAATAGGTGGGCTACATTGACAAGGTTGTACTTCTAAGGGAAAACATAAGTCCTCCAGTGAACACGAAAACTCATACTAACTGCAAGGTAAACATTGAACTTGGACGTTCTCGAGCCCGAAATTATTTTCGCGTAGAATTGCCAGTTTCGTTTTAACATAAAGTTGTGGGAACTGAGCGAGTCGTCACTAGGTTGGAAATGCTTTCAATCCAGAATGCAGTGCGGTTCTCATTTCAATATAGTGCACGCCTTCGAAGGAATATCGAATGCACCCATAAATTCGTTTTCTTTATACCGAAACATCCCCGAAACGTCAGCATCCTGTACACGCCGTTCACTCCTAAGCTGACAGTGCGGTGGGAGCTACGCTCTCGCATGACCAATCAACCGCCTTTCTTTTCATCACCTGACCCCGCTCTCAATCTGCGCGTGGTTATGGGCGGAAACCTAATCACGTGACAAAAAAGGACTCCTGACTGGTTTACCGAGCTGCTTCCACCGCACTGTCAGCTTAGAGGTGAACAGAGTATAGTCCCATATGCCGGTACCTTTTCTCGAGTCACTTCAAGACGTCGTCTTGGAATTAAATAATGTTTTTTATCTGATTATTTGAAGAAATAAACTTTCCGCTCGGTCTAGTAAATGGTGCTGGGACATCAATGAACAATTGTAAAGCTCGTACCCACTGTGCCTTCGACGTTTTGATTCTACAAAAATAGTGGCCCAACTGAAGTATCCCGGGAGACGTATGAGGGAGCCACCAATGTCGGGGTCATTGTGTTCAAAGACAAGCCTCGGTACGCTCGATAACAAAGCCTCATTATCACATTTACTGTACCATATGCTCTCTGAAGAATTAAAGGAAGGAAATAGCCTCTTTAGCTTTCGCTTGGGCGTCACTGATTTCTCGAACGTTGTAACGAGATAGATTGGCCCGGGACTGTATTGCGATAGAAGGTATGCATCAAAAATGTGTTCTGATACTCAAATACAGACACTGAATTAAATATTGTATCGCGATAAAGAAATATAAATACTGAAAGTATTTATATTTCTACATTTTTATTGAGATACTGCCCAACCCTGGCCCATTTGTTGGCACGTTCTTTTTCGTCTTCAGCTACTTCTGACCATGCAGTAGAGGTTACTCGAGCGGTAGCGACGTAAACGCACGCCAAGATAATTACAACGCGTTTCACACCACATAATGCCTTCAAACTGGGCCGGTTTTGTGGTCCATGCGCCATGCCAAAAACCGTTACATTTGTGCCAGTTTACTGTGGCACCGATAGCATTCACAAAAGGATATAAAGTGATAGCAAGTACTTGGCTTGTACTTTCTTTATGTCTTTACCAAATACCCCGATGTCGTCTACGTATACTAAAACCTCTATTTCAGCGGCGTGCAACCTAATGCCATGACGCCGTTGACTAAACATTGCGCTTAAACAAAATGGTTTTGTATACAAGCCAAACAACAAAGGAGACACAGGACAACCCTGTCGCGCAGAAGCTAGGGGATTACCTTTCGTTACGGCGTTGTTCACAATCAGACGTGCAGGACATCCCGTGCATGACATCATTAGCCTCTCGATTATGACTTTTCCAACTCCAACATGAGCCAAAATATCAAAAAGAAATTCCCACCTCACACAATCGGACGCTTTTTCCAGGTCAATTTGCAACATTGCGACTTATTAGTTTGCATCTCCAGCGCGGTGCTCTAACACACTATGCGCGACATGATTGTTCGTCTGAATCGTCCTTCCCTTTATACCGCACGCTTGATGTTCCCGTATTAAATCGCACTCAATGTTTTGCGATCGTCTTGCTATAGCGTTAGCAAACAAGTTATTATCTACAGTACACAAATTAATGGGCTGATAACCAGAAACATGCCTAAGCTAAAACTCTTCGTTTAATTTTGGAATGAGGCTAGAACACGTCAATAGAAAAGAAATAGGCAGGGTTTTAATTCATATGCCTCGTAGATAACTTCACATAACGAAGGGTTTAATAATTTTATGCTTTTCTTTTTGTAAAATTTTGAATTTATTCCATCTGAACCAGGCGTTTTACAAGAAGGCAACTCATCTATTGTCATTTTTATTTCCTGCAGAGTAATTGGTTTTTTTTTAAGCCAATCCTTCACTTCTTGCCTTAACTGTGGGAGCAGCTTTATAACTAAGCCTGCCAAGATCCATTGCCTTATAGATATTATTCTTTCCCCGAACAAGTTGTCATAGTCGTCTGTAAAAGCTGCTTCAATTATTTTCTTATCCGTGCACACAACACCATTGTGCACTACCTCAACAATTCCTTTTAAGTGAATTTGTTTCGGCTGCTAATGCCCGCTTTGTAGGTAGCTGGCCTAGAAGGTACTTTTCTGGCCTTGAACGGACAACTGCACCGTAATAGCGGTCAGTGCGGAACCGTTCAATATCGCGTTTGATGCGCTCTATATCTTTCACTCCTGCTCCAGGACCTTCACACCCCGCTTTGCATAAGATACGCCACAGCGTAACAACCCGCTTTTTACCTAGGGTTTTTGTAGTACTTGATTCCCACTGTACACCCGCCGGCAATATGAAGGTGAACACCTTACCTGGTTTTTTGCCTGTTTTAAGGCTCCTTAAAGCTATATTAACTCTCAACGTCTCATATGGTACGTGGCTTGGAGGTCTAAACTTAGCGTTCTAGCCCTCTTCTGGAACAGAGCTTGTTCCAAAACTTGCAGGAGCGTCAAAAACAAGAGGAGGGCTGTTCACTTTCATATCCTCACGGGTGTACGCGCTCTCTGGAAACTTCAGAAGAAATTGCCGATACTGAATACCGTCGTAGCACCGTCAATGCCAAGAGCTCGTGCCGGAAGAAACTCTCACGCGCTCCGGAAAAAAAAAAAAAAAAGCGTTCGGTACGAAATGGTCTGATGTTTATTATGTTCCGAACGCTTTTGTTCGGGCACCCCACGATGCGTGACCGCGACGCTGATGATGAACGACTTCGCCGTGACGTGTCGCAGCTATCTCTGTGACGGTACAATAGAATAAATCAACACTGCTCAATTTTTTTTTTTTATTTTTAGTATGGCGGATCCGGAATGCAATGCAAACGCAGTCCCTCGAAGCTATTCCGCTGTCGCGAGTGACGTGGGGGGGCACGCATTGTCGTGTTGCAGCAAGACGCCAAAGGTCAGCAAACCCCTGCGCTTTGACCTGATCACGGGCTTCCAGCTCTTCTCGAGTAGGTCACATTACGACGTGCTGTTGACACTGAGTGCCCTGGGGATGGAATGTTATTGACTATTGACCCTTTAATATTCCAGATGACCTTGAATGCAACCTTGCACTGTATCGGAACTACCCGGAGTTTCTTTGGTCTTGGTGATGAAATGTGCCTCCACTTTTTGCGTGCCCGCTTGGTCTCTGACTGGGCATAGTGAATTTAGCCTTCGTTCCAAGCGTCCCCTAGTGTTTAAAAAACTCATCTCTCTCAGCTTCATTGCAGCGTAGAAGCGTCTTGCACAGATCCACACGGATATCCTTAATGACTGGCATAAAGTGTCTTGGTACCCACCTGGCGGACACTTTATGATACTGCATAGTGTCTTGAATTATGTTGTGAACCGAGCCACAGAAGAAGTGCTATTCTTCAGCCATTTTCATTGTGGGTACGCGGCGGTTTTCGGGTACAAGCCGTTCAACTTCTGAAATTGAGTGCGTCGTCGTCGAAGTGTGAGTCCGGTCGGAGCGAGGTGTGTCAGTCAGACTTGACTCCACGCTATGAAAATCTTTGTACCACTTGTGGACCTGTCGAAGTGACATACATGTGCCTCCATACTGCTTCAACGACTTGCGATAAATATCCGCGGAATTTGCGCCCTCTGCAGCGAAAACCCGGTTTACTGAACACTGCACCACCCCAGTGCAGGCTTTCAACGGGACGGATATTTTGAGAGTGCTGTGGTCACGTGATCTTTTTTGTCAGGTCGCTGGACCGGCGTGCACAATTTACTTTGGTAGAGGACCAAAGTATATTTCAAAAAGAGCAATCTATCGCGGGACTTAAATTTTTTATAACTAAAATTAAATTTTGACCACAACGTAACAGGTCAAACTGCGGTGCAGAGAAATTAAGTAACTTCGAAGATAAAGACAACAGTAGAATAACGTCTCAACCTATACGTTTTTTTAATCTCCATCGTTCGTTATCACGCAAAAAAATTGTGTTTTAAATGTGCTGTTCGTTTTTTAACGTAGAGTTGTGCCACCTGTAATGAACACCATGTTGAACTTAGAACATTGACTTGTGTGTGTACAAGTTATTGTATGTAAATGTAACAACATATGTAAATATAGCGTGCACACTAGAGCCGGGGTCACACTGTTTACACATCATACAAACGAGAGTCTGCATACAAAATCAGACGCGAGACACCGCGCAATCCGCGCTTCGAATGCCGCATGGCAATCAGTTCGAGGAGAAACTTGGTACGTAGCATTCGAACCACAGATACTGCGGACACTTGCGTTTGCAGACTGTCTTTTGTATGATGGTATGAGGAGTGTCACCCAGGCTTTATGGTTTCCGTTCCTGACGTCAAGACCAGACTTTGCGATTGGACTTTGCCTTGCCGTGATGTCATGAGTTGTATAACTGAATTCTATTAGATTCAATTTAACGGCGACCTCTTCGTAACGGGAGGCCGCCCGCCGGAAGTTCCGGTGAGCGGCTGGGTCCTCCAAATCTTGACTAGTTGTCATCAGTTGCATCCGCCTATACTCCGTTCACCCTAAAGCTGAGACTAGAAGCTCCGCCTTCAGCGTGAGCTTCCTGTCCATTCTGACACAAGTGTGCACGCGAAGACACGCGCAACAAAAGCACCGCGGAAGCCAGCGTGCAAGCTGGCTTCCGCGGTGAACGGGGTGTAATCTTGACTGTCTGTGTCCGCCTATTCTTGACTACTTATCATAAGCTGCGAAGTACAAGTTCGATAGTGCGCGTAAAAAAAAAGAAAAAAAAAAACGATGGAAGCTCGCAGTCATCGCACTCTTCGACCAACATCGTCGCAGTTGACATTCTGACATTTCTCCGATTTCTATCGAGGAAAGAAAAAACATCTAAATAAAGAGGCCACAGTGAGCGTTTGTCCAGTCGCGACCACAGCGACGCTTTGGGTCGTGCACGTCGCTAATGGTCACCGACAGTTTAAGAAACGCTGGGCGAAACATCTGATAATCGGTCCGCAGCGAATAAGATTGCGCTCCGCTCGCCCAAGAACCAATCACGAAGGAAGCCTGCGTTTCTTAGGATGTCGGCGACTACAGACTTTCTTTACTTGGATGCTACAGTAGCGCAGCGAATTGAGGGTTCCTTCTTCCTCTCCGACCCAATCACAATCGTCACATCTTGATCTGACGGGCTGCGGTCGTATCCACGTATCCGCAGCATTAGTCCCGTTCCACATATGGAAATAAATTTGTTCTTTCGTAATATAAAAATTCAAAATATTCGCGCTGCAAATACCCATTTCGCGGGTTGCGCGTTACGTAATATATGTGAAAGATTTCGTCATCAATCGTGTAACGTTTTTTTTTTTTTTTCAGGGAGACCTTTTTTGACGTTTTCAGGAGGTTTCCGAAATGTTTTTCCCTGTAAATAAGTGTTTACCAACCTATGAAACCAAGGTTTTGGTTTTACCAGTTTTCGTCATTGCCTTCTTAAAAACAATGAGACATTTCCAAATCTATGTAAACGCGAAATTAGAGCATAGCTCTTGAGGAGGAGGGGGTAGGGAACGGAGGGGAGGGCATACCCCTCCTCCCCCTTTTTCCCTCCTCTCCTCCCGTCCTCCTGCCCTCCTTCTCTGCTCGTCATCCTCCTCTTCTCCTCCCCTCTTCCTCCTCTCTACTCCTCCTCCTTTTTCCTTTCTCCTCCCTCTTCCTCCGTACCCTCCCCTCCTCCCACAGTTTCCCAAGATAAATCCAGCGGAGAAACTGAATTTGTTCATAGGTGACGTAACCCCAAGTCATGTGACGTCATTTTCCTCGCTAAATTTAGCGGAGAAACTGAAATGGTGTTGAGGTTGCCTGACGTCAATTTACCCGTTAAATTTATCGGCGAATTGAATTGCTGTTGAGGTCGCTTGACGTCAATTTTCCCGCTAAATTTGGCGCGGTTACGCCGACGCCGACGGCGACGCCGCGAAACCTGGAAACGGCCGCATAAGAGCTGGGCTCTAAAAAAAACAAATCACTGCTGCCGCTGCTCTAAGAAATGCGTGAGCATTTCGCGCAGTGGTTGTGTATATGCACTCTTTCAAAGCACGGTGAGCACATATAACAAAGCACGGTCAGCACTTTTCCGCGGAATGAACATTCCCGAAACCCCTCTTCTTCCTGGGGCAAACAGACCAGTTCACTTATGCCCGAGTCCCACTAGCGCGACAAGGAGAAACATACGACAGCGACAAGGCTCAATCCAGAGTCTTTCGCGATTGCTAACCCATTAAATGCTAACCCATTAAATGTTCAATAATGCTAACCCATTAAAAGGTTCAATAAATGAACAGCCGGAGTAATCCTTTAACACACCTTTTTTGTTTGCATGCATGGCGATAGAGGTGTGTTCCTTGCTATTTACATCATGCATACACGATGTAAATAGCATTATTTATACATGATGTAAATATACTTATGTAAACACACTAGACGAAAAAAAAGAACTACCCAAGTTCGCATATTATTACGCGCAGAGCACAGAAAAATAGATCGCGCCGGGTGGAGAACAATCCAGGCCCAACGGAGACTTCTCAGCAGCGAAAGCATGCGGCGCCACTGGAAAACAAGACACGCGGAATGTTTGCCTCTGCCCAGCGGCGGAAGGGGAGAGGCTCGGCGAGCTATTTACACGAGCAGCCAGGCACGGCGGGGGCGATCGATCCCCGGCCAGATCCTCGGAGCGACACGGGGAAACGCAAACACGGAAGCCCCCGAGAAAAAGTCTCCAAGTCCGACCACCGCCACCGCCGTAGGCCCGCTGCTTACGGGGCTGTTTACGATCGCCGATCCGCACGGCCTGTTTCGACTACGGTCGTTTATTTCTTTTTCGAATCTTTCGTTTTGTTTCCAGTAACTGCGGCTAGTCCAGGCTACACGCACGGTCATTTAGGTTCGTGTTCTTCCAGGGAGCCGAAATGGCGTGCGCCGTGGCGTGCGCCCCTCGCCGCGAACGGCGGAATCGGGGGCACCCGAAGCGAACGACTCGGGTAAAGGATCCACGAGGTTCGCCGCTGGAGAGGCCGATGCATCGCCCGTGTACGCCTCCGATCAAATCGATGACGCCGTGGTTGTTCTCGGGTTGTTGACTGACCCCGGCAAGTAACTCGGCAAGTCGATGGGTTCAGCTTGGCACGTATTCAACACTCCCAGAAGCTATGTACCGCACCGCGATGCATCAGACCGACCATTGCCGGTTTTCGTTTAATCAGTTCAAACGAGAAGAAAGATGTTAGTGTCACAACAATTGTCGAAGGAATACGTGGACACCTTTCACAACAGAGGCTGTTCAATTATTTCTGCACGTGACCGATCTCCCTTTTCATTAATTTAAGTGATTAAAGGTAGATAGATGATTGATTGGTGGTCTAGTTCATCGAAGTACAGCAGGCGTTTCAAGGAATACTAAGGGTATATTTTGGAGTGACTTCTACCCTCCTCAACTTACTTTTTTCTTCCATAACAAACTGTGAGATTTCCGAGATTTCCTAACCGTGTCCACCGAGGGAAGGCCTTGTCCAGCACCGCTTGCATACGCGTCGTGGGGCTTTAGTCACAGGTTTAGGCGGTTTTCGAAAGCCCGCTAACTACTGGCCCGACGCTCCAACCCTCGGCGTGATCTAACCTCCCCTGAATGCGCAAGTGGGAAAGCGAGGTCCTCTCGCATAAACGGGGAAGCGCGGAAAAAATCGCCTCCTACGGGAGCAAAAAAGGAAAGGAATCTGGGTTATGCATACAGGAAGGACGGCCTCCCCGTCCGCAGTGCCTGTCGTAATTTGAGGCACGTCGCGGCAGAGTTAGCCCTTCTTCTCCCGTCCCAGCTCGGTGTGCCTCGCCGGGTTCGGAAATCGGGGACCACCCTTTTTGTTTTGTTCCGTGAGTTTCCTTCAGCGTGTCGGGCTGTGGAGGGTAGCTGCGCTCGCGAACGAGAGCACGCGCAACACTCGCACAAATCCCGTGCGCCTACTTTCCCCCAAAGCGATAGAGCCTCTTTCGAAAGAGTGGGCGCCATCTAGTGGCTGCTGCGGCAATTACCCGAGTCCGCTATGGCTCGGGCACGCACTCTAAGCGTGTATTGGACACGAGTATTGCGTCAGCGTTCGGCAAAGACTCGGATCCAATCGCACACTTCGTGCTTAAGAAATGGCGACAGCCAATGTTGCTCGATGAAGTTTTGAAAAGGGTCTATTAGAAAATCCGATCGCTACGTCTTACGAAGAATGACGAGACGAATAATACGACCTAAAATAACAGCAACTGCGCACGACGGCGAATTCTCAGTGTTAGAGCGCAGTCTGTTTTCTTGGGTCAAACCGCAGCCTCGTCATTCTCCTAGCTCGCTTCGTCGAATGAATTGACTGGCTCTCCCGAGAGCGGGGAAGCAGACGCACTAAATTTCCAAGCATGAATTCTGACACACTAAAAGCTACAACCTCGTTCTCATGGACACAGTGTCATATATACATATTTTTCGTTTAGCCTCGCACCCAGCCACGTTGTCCCCCCTATCCGGTATACGTTCCGAACAAAAAGCAAGATATTACAGCCCCGAACAAGTAAGAAAGTATAGAAGGGCATAACAAGAACGACTGACGGTTGCAATTAAAATGTTTACACGTCCTACTGTCGAGGCGAGAAGAAAGCGATGTTTTAACGCATACCGGAAGTTCCAGAATTGAAGATGGCGGCGCCCACGTAGAAAAGGTGTATAGTGTACTAAAAAAAAAAAACTAGAGCGTCTACTCGCTAATACAGCCTTCGTTGCGGTTCACTCATGAAACAAAGAGCGACCAGTAACTCAAAGGTTCGTTTGCCTTATTTGTCGCCAGTCTCCAAGACATCCGCACGCTGCAAGATTATGCAAAATCATGGTTTTACGGAAGACTGAACAAAAAAATTACGAGGACTGTGTTTGTTTCTGCATTTCAAAAACTCATACGTTCACCTTGGAAAAACTAACTTTTAGTTCATAAGTGTAGCTCGATAATAATCAGGCTAGGCTGAAGGACCCAGGGTTCATTTTTTTATATTTCCTAACCAACTCGTCCGAAGACCTTCTTTTCTGGAATTGCACTCTCTTAGTAAACGAAAGCAATGCGTTGTGCAGGGTGGAAAATGTGAGAATATGAATGTCGCTTTCAGAGTTCGCCGAGGCTGTTCTCGGTAATTTCTTGTATACATAAATTATCAATGATATACGTAGGACTGCTTGCAGATGACCGTACGATCTGTATGGTAATAAATCATTTCGGCGATATTGCGTTGTACAGACGAGACAACTCCACGACTAAATTCCTGTAAGGTGTGACAACTGGAGAATGAACGGAAACGTTGGATAAGTGCGTACGCATTAAAATGTTTAGAAGACGAATCTTTATCATTTTTACCCACATGGCAAATAATAGAGCGATTAACGTCGCTGACATCTAGAGAAACGCACGGCGTGAAATTGTATGTATACGGCGTTCTTAACGGCTGATGCCGCACTAGCTGCGGAGCGCTAGGAAGGTATTCGTCCTGCCCCTGCGTTTTTTTAAGTTAACGGTAAGCTTACATGTAAAGTTGATTTAGAGCTGCATCAAGCGAAGGTAATCTAATAATCTAGAGGCCCCCATTCACCGGGGTCGCTTGGGAACGGCGGGGCAGAATCGAGCTTCTCGGCGGCCCCAGTGGGGCCGCTGAGGGGCTCAAATTGCTGGCGACGCATTCATATGCACGAAGGAGCAGCAAAACATCACCTGTAAGGCCTGTGCCTTGTTCTTTTCTAGCTTACATCGTAGGAAAACACAGGAATCGCGCACCGTATGAAACTAAATGGAGTTGACAAGCGCTCGGGCAACTTGAACTCGTCACGGCAAAACGAACATGCCTAACATTTCGTCTGCTTTCTTTCTCCTCTCTTCCTCGCTGTTTCTCTCAAAAACCGCCGACGTCAGCCTCCAGGATTTACCGCAATCTGCTCCCGTCTTTACCCATCCGATCTTACTAGTGACTAAACATTGAGATCTAATGCTGAATTAATAGCTCTTAAAAATAGGCTGAAGAGGTTCTTGAGAAAAAAAGAAATGCAATTTACAGGTTAATTTTAGCGTATTGTTGTTACGTGAATGCAAAATTCAGAAGCATTTAACCCCGAATATATTAATGGACCCGAGAAAAGCCGAAAAACCAACCGCTGGGTTATGAGACGAATCTTTATTACTTTTACTCACATGGCGAATAATAGAGTGATTAAGGCCGCTGACCGAGATACCGCCGAACCCAGAGGTTTCAAATGCGCTGCGCTTGCCGCTTGTGAAGGAGCGCGTGTGGCGTTTTAGGCTGCTTGGGTGTGCGAGGCTCGCAAATGTTGAGATCTCTCTATGCTAGGCCACGATCCTCTCCTTACCCCCCACGCGCTGGGAAGGAGGAGCGTTATTTTCCAAGTGCTGTTGCGACTACTTGGCACATCAATCTGAAATATGATCTTGTTATTCGCGATCCTGGAGGCTAAATAAGGACTATTCTAATTTTTTTCCTCAAATGCAAAACCGCTTTTGTTTAATTTTAAGGCAGCACTGACATTGTTAAAAAAAAACTCTCAAGTTTACCTTAATTTGATTACGCATTGAATGAACAGCTCTGAGATAACAAGGCAGTGTATGTGTTGCCCCACTTAGCGGAGGCAGATTGGACGCTGCCGGTGTTCAACTCGTGTTCGGTCAGTAAGTGCACGAGTTCAAATCGGACGCTGACCCGGCACTCGTGCTTAATAGAGAGTTTTAGTAGATCGTTCCGATACCTCCAATAGCCCCGATAACGATACTATGTATGGGCAAGGGAGGCGGTGGCGGAGTATCGGGTATCGTCATCGGAGTCATGGGAACGATTTACTAAAACTCTCTAATGTGTGCCTACGCTGGCCTAGGCCAGGCCATGCAAGAAATCTAAGCACTCCTCATCTACGGGGCGTTCATTGAATGCGCATCGATTCTTTTATATTTTCACCCTTATATATTATTAGACAAATATTTACGAAAAATGTGGCATATCTTCGCTACGATTACTCATCAAAAACGCACATTCCATTTTTTTTTTTCGTAATCTGGATATGTGTAAAAACCTGTCTCTGCAGACCACTCCGCAAAATACAATTGCTCGAAAATCGTACGATAAGGTTCCAGTTATTTTTTTGAAAGCCCGTTTTATTAATATCATTATATACGCACTTTAAAAACCCGGTATTGTGTTTGTAGCTCTGTGTTGGCAAGCTAGCTTATGTCATGTACGCGTTGCAATAGACAAAAAGGAAACCTTTATACCTGGATCAAGCTTGGGAACTTCGAGTTCGACTTACTAGATCAGCTCGTTCAAAATCACATTCCCGATATAAATTTCTCACCATCTTTACCAAAAGTGCAAAGAAGAACACAGATAATTTGTGGTTGGCAGAGCACTAATTTTTTTTTTTTTTTTTACATTTTTGCTTTTCTTACACACGGGCCAGATTACAGCAGTCATAGCTGACCTTCTCGTGTCTTACCGATATACCGAAGCACTGAAACAGGCGTTGACGGTCCTGAACAACTAAAGGCCAACGCTGGGGAGAAGGTCGCAATAAAATATAAAATGGCACTAACCTATCATGCTGAGTAACTGATGAAGGGAAGGGAACGGAATAAGAGGAAACAAAAACTGAAGCTCGGTTATGGCGGCGCCCATGCACAGCGGCCGCAAAGGGTCTACATCTGCAGCTATTGCTTTTTCTGTTCAGAAATCGTCTCATTTTTAGTTTACACTTATTTTGATGTAATCGCTGAGTTAAATAAAGTAACTATAGTTACTTTATTTAACTCAGCGAAGAGACTAACGAAGTGCTATAGCACTTCGTTAGTCTCTTCGCACCGATCATTTTTCTAAACACCGTCGTAAAATATATATATATATATATATATATATATATATATATATATATATATATATATATATATATATATATATATATATATATATATATATATATATATATATATATATTATATATCAGGGTGTCGAACCGGAACCGAACCGGTATTTTTTTCCGGAACTGAACCCGAACCCGAACCGTTATATTGTTATCGCGATGAACCCGAACCGGAACTGAACCGGAAAAAAAATAACGGTTACCGGCTCATGTCGAAACGGTTCGGCCACGCGCTGTTGACAATGAATGTGCTATCAATGCCATTTGTTTTTTAAGTGCCGTCAACTGACACACACCTCGCTTACATATTTTTCTTCTCCACTCAGTCTTAGGAATATAAACGCTGCATCCATGAATCTTGACAAACGCTGCATCCATGAATCTTGACATAGAAACCAGTATTGCGCTGGTCGCGGCTTGCACGGAAAAAAGAGAATTGGAAGACTATGCAAAAAAAAAAAAAAAGATTGCGTCACGGGATTTTATTTTTCTACAATCTCGTAAATCCTAAATGCTGCTGTGTGCTCATTTCATAACACGTTTCTAGAACGCGCGAGTTCTTGAAGCTTGCTTCCATCGGAATGAGAAAAGAAAAGGCTGTGGAGTTTGATAATAGTGCATCCGGTTTCGTATAGGCACTTAGAAGCTAACATATTTGTGAGACAGCGAACTCTTCTATTTTAATATTCATCCTATTACGTCCTTCTGGCGTTGCGTTCGATGAAGTGTTTTTCATATTCCGTATCTTGTTTAATGAAAACTTCTTTAAGGGTCTGATTTGAGTTACCGAAGGCTAGTTCGAATAAAGAAAGCTGTATTTTCTCCCCGCTGTTCCTTCAATTGCTTACACGCCGAGGTGGCGGGATAGTTAGCGAGTTCTACTTGTAAGTGGGTTTGTAAGGAGGTCGCGGATTTTACAGCTAATGCGTCGGACCCAATTAGATGAAGTCCGAATGCGTCAACGTCGGTGAGGTAACCTTTGAGTACACATAAAGAAACCATTCCTGGTAGAAATCCCTGAGCCTTACACTACAATGTATCCCGTTTCGTATGTGCTGATTTCAGATGTTTTATTTGTAATTTATTTTGATGTTGCAATTTGTCATTTATAATTTGCGAACCGGTTCGCGAACCGGTTCGCGGATCGAATTAATCGAACCGGAACTGAACCGAAACAAAATAAATTTAACTGAACCTGAACCGTAACCGAACCCGTATTCTTTTCGGTTCGACACACTGATATACATATATATATATATATATATATATATAATAAAACTTGTTTTTCGTAAAGACACACAGGCAGAAACAGTATGAAAAGAAATAGTAAGAAAGGTAAAGAACGAATACATGTGAGATGTGTCTCTCGGCCGAGTTCATGCTCTTGCTTCTGTAAATAGTTTTTGCCAAAAAAAATAAAGAAAATAACAACATTGGAAACGTAACCTTTTTTTTTTTTTAGAATAATAAAATTATGGCGAAAGAAGGCAGACAGAGTAGCCAAGAAAACAGCACGACGCACTGTTTGAGTTCGAAGAGGCTGTTGAAAAAAGAAACTCGAAAAACAAAAAATGACGGACGTCTGCTTTAGGACATCACCGAGGGAGGGAGCTCGTTCACATTCTTGGCTAATCTTATTTCGAATATTCTGCCCTCCCCAGAAGCCCAGCTAACGACACTGCGCCACGACGTCGCTCTTCGCAAGATGCAAATCCCTGTCGGGCAATTTATGTCGTCCGCTTCTGAAGCGGCTCCGAGGAGAAAAAAAAATGCGGCAATGGGCCGAAAGAATTGCCCCTAGGACGCCGTTACCACGTCAAAGAGCCCCAAAGTGTAGTTTATGCAGCGCCGAAAACCAGCGGCAAGAAGAAAGAAAGAGAAAACTGCAGTGTCGTAAGTTCGGGCCTAGCCTCTTATAGAGGATGTTATACGTTCCGGCTGCGGCGCTCCAGTGATGCTTGGGCGGGTTCGTTCGTCAGGACGGCGATCGAGAGGGTCCCATTTTGCGACACGGCTGGAAAATTCAGCCCAACTTAAGTTTTGTTTCTTGATTGTCGTATCTTTAGGACTATGATCCGAACATGATTTAGAAGGCCATCGTGAAGTCTTACTTAGAAGTCTCACTCAAAAAGAGTTTGAGACTAACCCGCTGTAGTTTGAACTTTACAGCTCATTACAAAAACAACGTATTAAAAACAACTAACGTGTATAAAAAATATTGTTAAAATAGATAATTTGTCTCGCGCAGCAATTACTGGCGGCCAAATTCCTACCGGTTGGCCCTCTGTTTATTGCTATTTTTACATGTCTCAACCAGACCCTCAGCGCCGCCCGGTGAGTGACAGGGGCACTCAGCGTGCATGGGCGAAACGCTTTTTCCTGCCCACCTGTACACCCAGAAACGCTGCATACTACGAAGTGCAATGAATACTATCAACTATCACGAGTATCGGTAAATGCGCTCGTTCGTTACCTGGATCGCGGTAATTTTTGTTTGAAGGGTCGTCAACAATATATTTTATCTTGACGTAATTTTACATTTTGTATAATGGTCACAACTAGATAGTAGGTACTCCAAGAAAAAAAAATTAACCGTTTATATCTATCGATGTAGAGCTGCTCAAAATATAATACACAGCTCGAACACTCTAACCGCTGTTCAATGGTATTTACGCGCAGGGGCGAATTCGTGTATTTCCAGAGGGGTCGGTTCAATATATTATATGTTTGAACAAGAAGTATCTCCCTTCCTTTCTTTTTCCCCGCCCTGAATTTTTACACATGCAGAATTCAAAAGGGAGGTCGAAATATCGCCCCCCTCTCCCCGTTCCTTAGCACAAACCTATTGTAGTATGGGTTTATATAAGCTGAAAAACAGGAATCTCTCCGGGAACTTGTTTGTGCCAAACACATCGCTGAAAAGCGAATTCTATATTATGCTCGACACACTTAAACTTGCGGGGTCGCTTTAAATTCCTGTATCTGATTGACGAGAAGAAACGCGTCTATTGCGGCTTTATTCAAATTAGCAAGACATCTCGTAGCAGGACAAGTGCGCACCCTCTCGCCTCGCTGCTCGAGAAGTCGAAGAAATAAATACGTGTTCGCGCTGGCCCAAAACGTGGCTCTCCTCGAAGCTGCAGCTAATAACGACCCGCGGGGCCTAAGAGAAGAAAGCTTGCATTCGCGCGCCGCGCTGCATTTTCGTGCGCTTGTTTCCTCGCGTTCCATGATAGGGGTGTTTAGTTAAGCCGTCAGGGGGAAAGCCGAGCGGGAAACCGACCGCTGCTTTCGTACGGGAACGGCGCCGAAGGGAGGCTGGGTTCGTTCGCTTCCGAGGTTATTATCGCGCAGTCGGCCGGATGCCTTCATTGTGGCACTGGTACAACACCGGCGCACAGGGATCGGGACAAGAAGAAAGAAAACAACGATCGATGGGGTCGGCAGTGCGCGTGCGCGTTGCAAACGCTCCTGGGGACCCCGGCCCCGCGCGGCCGGGATCCCGCTGCCTGCGCTCGTCGGTCTCGCGGTTTGACGGTGTTTTTGTGGTGAAAGTTGGCCCGCTCATCGCACAGCTTCGGATGGCGATTCTGGCTCCTAAAGGCCTCGTTATTACGTCATCACTATGTGCGTCGACAAATTACGCTGTCTGCTACATTCGGAAGTCGGCGTAATGCGACGTGATGCAATTGGAACCGCGGCGACTAAACTTCTTTTAATCGGCCGAGACTGAGATTGGCGAACGGTGCCCTCCGTTTCAGTGGCCAAAGGACACCCGCTTCCTATTCCACAGTAACAGCGTGGCTATGAAGCCGGGGTTACACTGCTTATACTGTAAACATTAGGGTGCCTTCATGTGCGATTTGCTAAGGGTGGTGGCCTCTGACCATTTTGTTCCCCACGTTTTTTTGTTTATTTCTTCTTGTTGTTGTTGTTGTTTTTTTCTTTTTTACAAGCGCGTGAAAGAGCGTGTCCCTGCACACATTTGTGGCGGTGACTGTACTATGGCGACATTTTGTTTTCGCCAATTTCTTTGTATTTTCTCCGTGAACGCGGGCTGTCGGCATCGGGTACTACAAAGGGTGGAATTACCCTAAGCAGAAGGACATTGAGGCACCCTATAGTATACATCATACAAAAGACAGTCTGCAAATAGATTCGAATGCAAGTCACCGTTAGATCCGTGTTTCGAAAGTCGCATGGCATCGCGTTCAAGGAGAAACTTGGCACGCGGCCTTCGAACCACAAATATTGCGGGGATTCATGCTTGTAGAGTGTCTTTTGTATAATGTATAAGCATACAGTGTGACCGCAGCTTTAGGCTTCATCCATCTATCGCCTTTCTTATTGGTTAATTGTATTAAATATGACAGGTTTTTGGTGCTTTGTTAGCAACCGTAGGTTGTGCACATCCAGGCGCTTTAAAACAAATGTGCTTTGATAGAGTATTGCAGATCCTAAACCGCGTTTGTTGATCGATTTCACCGGTGGTTTTAATATCAAGTAAAGTATTCGGTCATATTTCAGAGTGGCTAAGCTCTACCTTCCTTTTATTTTATTTTATAAAAAAAAAATCCGTTACGTCGATGTCAAAACGAAGCCCAGCAAATGATTGATTAGGCTTAAATAAATTTTTGACACGGAAACTACAACATCCGCTCCGAAACAATATGCTCGATATTTCCAGTTTCCGGCGTTCGGAGCGGAATACATTTTCAGGGAATACCACTACTTGAAGTGCTCGCATTATTGTTCGCTTTTAGAATTTCGAGGTTGCTCCCAGCCAACAAAATGACTGCGCTCCGAAAGAGTCAGGTGATTTATCAATCCTCTTGCGTGCCTTTAAATTTGAGATAATTACAAATCGATCGTCGTATTGTTGGTCTAAAATACTTGGTTTTAAAACAATTACGTGACCTATTTTTTTATTTTTTGTTTTGTGGCGTTATGGGGGATCGTCATCGTTCTGTTCGGTGTTTAGCGGTCAACTTGAAGGGAAACTGAAGCGATTCTGTATTTGAGGAAGAACACCTATGTTGTCTTCATTTGGCCTCCAAGATCGCAAATATCAAGATTATTTTTCGATTTTGTGACGGAGGCTGCACAAATCCATTTTCAGAGTACCGCTGAAGCTCCTCCTTCCCGGGGCGTGACGCCATATTAGGAGTTTAAGAAATCTCGGCTCTCGCGCATCCTCAGAGCCTATCAAAGCTATGCACGCGCACTCTTGCTATGCACAAGAGGGTCAGAAAAAGACGTCACGACTGGTGTCAGTGCGGGGGAACATACCTGGCGAGCTTGCAATTACATGCGCTGCCCACACGAGCGACACGGGCTTGGCGGCCCAAAGGTCCTAGTACGACGTCACGACTGGTGGGAGGTTTTTCGTGTTTTTCGCGTTTAGTTACATCTCCGAGAAAATGAACGTGATATTCATATTCACGGGATAAAAATACATCAGAATTCACCTCTAGCTCGTTTTCTTTCAAGAAGTGTTTCTGCTTCCCTTTAAGAAACGTTGACACTTCAAAAGGTCCCCGCACGTCTGCTAGATCCTCGCACGTCTGCTCACCTGTTAATCGAAACAAGAGTCAGCCACTGCATTCTACGAAGCACGGTTTGCGAATGACGACGCACAAAAGACGGTTTGTTGGGAAAGAGCTATTTGCGCAGGAGCAATGACCGAGAAAAGCGCCATTTGCATCGCCCTTTTGCACGCTGCGTTTTCGATTACAACCTATTTTTAGGCAACTTCATTCGGAGTTTGCTGCCCGAATATTGCGGTAATTAGTATGGGTGTGCGAATATTGCGTGGATTCATATAGCGCAGCCTCATAGCTAACCCCAACACTGCAAAAATAGCCTGTATGTAGTGGTTTTCTTTTGCACTGCGAAAGCTATGAATGACGAAGCGTGCTTCGATTCAAATTTCTATTCGCACACCCCTAGTGAGTATTCTACGTCGTTCGCGAAGCAAAGTGCACCGGGCGTTGACCGGTGCCACTAATATCAAACGGATAAAAGTCCACCCGATCCAGCGCTCGTCCTGTGTACTTGTTCTCTCCCGTCTTTGTTGTTTTGCGCGCTGTTTCACTTATTTATTAAACATGAATCAACTAGCCCACATCGCCGGTCGCGTTTCGGTTCAAATAGCTGAAAGATTTCAGCCTTCGTCCGGCCACTAAGCCTACGGATTTTGTCCAGCTCGTTTCTGTCTTCGTGTGTCCCTCTGGTCCATCTCCTATTTATT